>NW_026000261.1:4564320-4594962 GCF_001458135.2 Marmota marmota marmota | reverse complement strand
TATTGTGGGCCTTGGTTTTTGTTTTGTTTTGTTGGTACCAGGGATTAAACCCAGGGGTGCTTAACCACTGAACCACATCACCAACCCTTTTAATATTTTTATTTAGAGACAGCATCTCACAGAGTTGCTTAGGGCCTTGCTAAGTTGCTGAGGCTGGCTTTGAACTCGATCCTCCTGCCTCAGCCTCCTCAGCAGCTGGGTTTACAGGCATGAACCACTGCACCCAGCAGGGCCTTGGTTTTTAATATCAATTAGTTCCATGACTTTGGTGAAGTCACTTTGTACACCTCAGTTCCCTTGTCTTTAAAAGGCAAATAATATAATTATAGGATTTTAGTGTTGGGAGACAGGGCAAGAGGGGAGATAGAGAGCAGTTAGATAATAGGTGCCAAAATACAGGTAGGAGGAATTGGTTCTGGTGTTCTACAGCATAGTAGTATACATAATTAAAAGCAATTTATGATGTATTTCAAAATAACTAGAAGAGTCCAAAGGTTTCCAATACATAGAAATTATAAACGTTGGAGGGGGTAAAAATGACAATGACCCTGATTTGTCCATTACACATTTGATACATCTATCAAATTGTTATAGTATGCCCCATAAATAAATACAAATATTATGTCTCATAAAAAGAAAATGCAAACACAAAAAAGAAAAGAAAGGATCCTAGAGATCAATTGTTCTAACCTTTTCACATGAGGCTGATGAGGCCAGGAGTGGATATGGCACATTTTTAAAGTTACACAATAACTTACGTTTGAAGCTGAACCTGGTCTCCTACTATAATTCATCTATATTTCCTCCTACCTGAAAAGTGTAATGGATGTGACTGTGCTTTGATGAGCTAAACAGTAATAAAATTAAGAGGTTCTACTGTTTTTCCTAACAATTATAATAACCTAAACTCTCTGCTATTTATAAAAGCAAGAGTAAATAAAGCACTTAGGGCTGTCTGGGAGGTGTGGTAGACACGAGGAAATCCCCAGTATATCTCAGAGTAGTAAATTTCTTCTAAGTAATCATCTTATCAGTCCCTCAATTGAAGTTAATTCTTACTAGAACTATTATCATTAGAATTATATGACAGGTTAATTATGTTTCTGATGCCCAATGAAAGTTGAGAAGAACTATGTGTGGATCTCAGTCAACCAAAGGCAGGGCCTCCAACCAACGCACCTTTTGCCTTTTTACCTGGACACACCTTGCAGCACTTTCCATCTATTTTTTGAGGATACTTGCAGGGATATCGATTGGGGCAGTGGATTTTCTTACACTCTTGCTTGGTGACATTACAAGTGCACAACACACACTCCACAATGCCAAATGCCCGGAGGTTTGGATGCCAGGACTCGCCATGAGAATAGGTCTTTCCATTGGAAACACACACTGGAAGAGAACATAGGACTCAAAATTAAAGGCAAGGGAGCTAAGATGGGTTCCTAGGCATGCAACCCAAGGCCTAAACTCCTTAACACACGGAGCATCCTTTGTTCTTGTCATGGGCATGGAGATACATTTACAGAGCAGTCTGTGTGACCAAAGCTCAGCTTGGGCCACATTCTACCATCATCAGTTATCCAGGTTCTTCATCTGCAGTGGCCTTTGAATGCTCACAAATGGCCTAATACATATAGGCAGATAGTGAACATTTTTCAAATATTTATTTTTTTAGTTGTAGTTGGACACAATACCTTCCTTTTATATATTTATTTTTATGTGGTGCTGAGGATGGAACCCAGGGCCTCACACGTGTTAGGTGAGCATCTACCGCTGAGCCACAACCCCAGCCCTAGTAAATATTTTTAATGCAGACATAAATGAACACGTGAAAGTGGAGTTCTATCTATCCTGAGCACCTGCTAAAGAGTCTACAGTAGAATGTGGTATTAATATCTACAGTGCCATAGAAGATTTCTATGGCACAAGTTGATACATTTTCAGGCATGAAATTTCCCAAGCAAATGTGCTGATGAGGGAGGATAGATGCAAAAACTACTGCTGTTCCCAAAGGGCCAGTCTCTTCCAGACCCTGAAGCCAATCCATTCAAACTTTCAAATAGTATGACAGTCTGATCCACCAATATGGGTGGGTATAGAGCTTAATGCTGCTTGTCCACTCTGTGTTGTGGGAAGGCAGCTGTTAAGAAAAGACTGAAAGGGAAAGGGCCTATAACTTGTGAAGGGGTGTTTTTTTATGACTCTAAGCTTCAGGAAATTTCCTCAGTCTCCCTCCTTGTAGTGGCTGTAGAGATTGGCTACAGTGAATTACTGCCCGCTCCACAGATATCCTTCATCACTCTGGCATTTGTTGAGTGGGAAGTATAGTTTGTTTCTGAAGGGCCTTGAAAGACCAAACACCCGGGCTGCAATCTGAGGTGCCCGTGAATGGAAAGGGTCACAGGAGCATCCTTCCATGCGAATCAACTTAAAACTTATTAGGCTCCTACGGTAAGCCATGGACTTAAGCCCCAGGGAACAAAAAAACTGTACAGGTCTGTGAATGGGGGAATTCTGAGAATGAGTTCTCTCCCCTTTATAAAGTGCTGAGATTGTGGAGATTTCAAGCTGTGAGTGGGTCTGAGTATGTTTTTCATTATTCCCATCACCTCATCACACCAAGAGAGACCTGTCGGCATCCCAATCAACAACATCTCTAGGGTGGGTTGTATCACTTTGGGTGGGGTTGGGGGGTGAGAAATAGGCCCACTTGGGGCGTTTCTAGGAATTGACTGATTTGGCTGCAAGACAACAGCTCAGGATGAATCACTGGGCTATTTCTTTCTCATCAAGTCCACTGGGTCACATTAAGAAATATGAATGATATTGGCTGCCTCTTACTGTCCTTTGCAAGAGCTGCTAGAATGCTGGGCACTCTATGGGGTCAATCCATGTAAAGATTTCCAAGAACCTCAACATGAGTCAGAATAGAGACTTGGTACCTAAACTGGGGCTTAAGGCTGTAGACAGAACAACAACAACAAAAAAAAACCAGACCAGATGTGTTATTCTCTTGCGTGCCCTCACCTCTTGTTTCTCCTCAGAGAGTGACACTCCCTTCTAGGTAATGTGGGCAAGTGCATATGTAGTATGCTTTAAGAAAATTTAGGCTGGATTCAAGTTCAAAATGGTGGAGTACTATTGCTTCTCCTCTTTGGTTCCAAGAGGGAACCAATAGATATATCTGAAAGGACCACATTGTTAGCAAGAGGGCGAAGGAGAAGGGTGAGCCATGCTGAGGAGCAAGGCAAGAAAGGCCTCTCAGTATCATATAGCTAGGTTCCCTCTCCTCTAAACATGTGGAGTAAGGGAATAGTCCAGACTGGGTAAGAGCCCACACTCAACAGTGGGATATGATGAGGTCAGTTCTCTAGAGGAAAACCCAGCCTTCTCCCCACCAACAAATTCTCAAGATGATTTTCAATCATCCAGCTGGGGAGTTGGGAGCTGGGGGTGGACACAAGTGATTCTCCAGTGAACTATAACAGAAAGGTCAGAAGAGAACTGCTGCATCCAAGTCAATGGGCGCAGATGAATAAATGTAAACCAGCTGGAGCTTTTATAGAACACAGAGACAATCAAGGGATGAGCCTTACCCTGAAAATGAAGAAGCCTTATGGAAATTATGGGATTTAGGATTTTTAAAGTCCATTTCCCCACACTTGCTTGAAGGCTTTGAAATACTTTCAAAGCAAATGAAATCTACTAGGGGAAATTTGGATTGAAAAATAAAACTGCATCTTTACTTAACTCCTCCTCATTTCATAAACTGGTATCAAAATGCTTTAGAACATAAACATACTAAGTTTTGAATCAAACACAGATCAATAGCAAATATTTCCAATTATTTTAATACATCACCATTTTATTAATAATCTTATTTAGACTATTATTTTAAGCCTGTAGGTTTCAAAAGCAATTTAATTTTTATCTGTAATCTGAAATTTACATCTAACTAGTAACAGATGTGATCAACTAGCTTTGGCTTGACGAGCATTGTTGAGATTTATAGTAGGGGTTCTTTGTAATGGATTGTTTTTCACCCCTGTTATTCAATCATTTCGTTTAATAATTTATTACTTTAACTCATTCAGAGAACTGCCTTTCATTTGTTTTTCCTTTAAAGGAAATAAAACATGTTTGTGGTTTGGTAAAAAGGAACCAGCTGAGCTGTTAGTTTGAAGAGCTGGTTGACAGGATGCCTAAAAAAGTAAGAAGCAGTCAATTGTTTGATTGAATTTCTCCTCCTGCTACCTCTGCTACTGAGGTTGGATCAGTGGAGGCCAGATAATTCAGTAAAGGAGAAAACAGGCCCTGTGCATGTGTGTGGGTGCTTGCTGCAATCACTTGGTCAGTTGAGTGGGCTGTAGGTCAGTGTTAACCTGATCAGTTGTCCTGGTGCTCAGCCAGGTGGTTTCTGGATTTTCCCTAAATTACTCATTTCTCAAGACAATCTCATATGCTCCACATTGAACCAGAATTTCTGAGCATGGGGCCTGGAATATTTAGCAAGAGACCCAAGAGAATCTGGTTTGCACTGAGGTGTGTGAACGGCTATTTCTAAGGTGTGGATAAGAGCTTCAGAATGTTTGGCACTTTCAATGTTGGGTGCCCTACTGAATGAAGACCCCAGGAATTTTCTCAAATGATCCATGGAGGCAACTGAGAAAGCATGGGGGGTGCTGTTTCAAAAGCACAAAGGGAATTTGTCCATACTCCTTTAGCTGCATTGAGGGAAGTCCAAAGATTACCCTGGAGTCACTTGTTCACAACCACTTTTGTAGACTTCTGAGTTACCCACATGCAAATATGTGCTGTTGGTGGGAGAAAGGGTCCTTACCGGCTTCAGCCCTTAAAAAAATATGTGGCTGTAGTACAAAAGGAGGATGGTCCCTTACCTTGTCCGTGCTTGTGTTTGTTATTGATGACAATCTGCACGATGGTCCCTGATCCTTGCTGGGAATCCATAAGAGCTCCCCGGTGACTCCTAGCCCCTGGAAAGCGAGATAGACTTCCAGCCTGTCGGTTTGGTGGAGGATCATGATGAGGGCGGTGGTAAGAATGTCTCTATAAAATGATAAGAACACATTTTGTACAAAAAAATCCTCCAACGAAGTGGCACAGATTGAGTTAGATACATTAGATGACATTTGATGATTCTGATTTTTAGTGATGAACTCAGATCTTAACTGCATGTTTCCCTATACCAACAGAAGTGAGAATGTGATCATCTGAAAGCAGCACTGGCAATGTCTCTTTCCTTGCAGAAGATCAGACTAGATTCAGAAATAAATTCCTGAGAGAAAAAACAACCAAAAAGGCTAAAAGTGTCTTTCCTGCTCCTCAGACTCTCAAATTTTCCAGTTTCAGGGTTAAGATAGTAGTCCACAACACACAGCAGAGGTGATGAAGGGCACAGGAGAAGTCTAAAATGCTGTGCAAATCAGGAGAAGAAAGAGAGCTGCTACTCAGGAGGGTTTGTGACCTGGGCCATTTCGGGTGGGTAGACTTTTTACAGGCAGTTTCTGGGGAAAATTCCAGGCAGAGGTTTCCAAGTTGAGAAGGTGTAGCAGAGAACATAGAGTCCATAAAAGGGAACAGCTGAAGGATAACATTCCAAATGGGGGTTGGTGCCGGATCATGGAGGACTTTAAATGACAAGCGAATGGGTGAGGACTTTATTTGGTAAACAATAGAGGTGGGAGTGTGGAACCATTTGAAGGAATTTTTTTTTTTAATGAGAGAAATAACTTGATTACAACTGTGTTTCACAGCATTGAACTCTGATTATGTGTAGGGTAAACTAGAGAGGAGAAGGTGGGAATCAACTACAGTCTTAATAAGATGTACTGAGACTGTAAACACAGGCAAAATGGCATAAGATCATACAGCAGGCCATTTTATAGACAGCACAAGACAGATTACAATGCAAACTCCAGAGAGTCAAGGATTTTGTTTTTTCACTGCTGCAATTCCAGTGCCTAGAACGGTGTTTACCATCTAGAAGGTGGTCATCCAATACCTGTTGAAAGAGAGAAACTATGATCCTTAGGAAAGCTCAGAGTCTTGTAGTATAAATAATCTAAACATTCTTTGTTTGTGTATGTGTGTGTGTGTGTGTGTGTGTGTGTGTGTGGACTGAAACCAGGGGCACTTTACTACTGAGCCACATCCCCAGCCCTTTTTATATTTTATATAGAGACAGGGTCTTGCTAAGTTGCTTAGGGTCTTGCTAAGTTGTTGAGGCTGCCTTTGAACTTGTGATCCTCTGCCTCCCCAGTTGCTGAGATTACAGGCATGAGCCACCATGCCCAGCTCCAAGCATTGTTCTTTCATCAGGGGTTCAAGACACATGGTGAGCTCACTATCCTGCTACCTACTCTTCTCCCAGGAGTTGTGGCAGGCTGTGAGTACAGGATTATACAATGGGAGAAGAATAGAATCTTAAGGTTTAAAGCCTTTAAGATAAATAACATTAACTGTGTTATGAGTGAAGGAGGGGAAAACCTATTTAAAAATCTTTCATAGGCAATTAAAAGGGAAGATCCTTATATTTAGTGATAGAAATAGCAGGGAATGTTGGAAAGATAGTTATGGGGTCCTTTGACCCCACCATCCATTAAAAAAATGATTAAAGTTATGTACCACAGACACACATGTTGCAAATTTAGCTTTGGGAACTAATATTGCTCTCTTGGCAGGAGGAAGGAAGAGTGAACAGGAGCTAGAGTAAGTGGACCTTTTCTAGCCTTTTGAAAGAGAACATTATTATCTATATCTAAAAAGAACTCATTCTGGTGCATTGTTATAAAAATTCACACACATCAAATGTTACAAAAATTTGTTATCATGCACATGAATAGGATTTTCAGAGCAAATATTTCTCATTCCCACAATGGCTCATATGTTTTTTTTTTTTTTCCTGCCATAATCACTCACATTCCACAAAGGCCATTACAGATCGTTCTGTCCTTTCTGTAGTTTGGCAAAGTTTTGCCAAAGTAACACAGAAAAGAAAGTTTGCCTGGTGGGTGTCCGACTGATGCTAAAAGAAAGGAGTTCAACAGGGAGAGAATTAGAGGGAAGGTCACTAACCCAGGAAAAGTTGCAAGTACAAGAAGTTCTCTGATTCATAATGGTGAGCACAAATTGAAAAGCTGTTCTTCAGCACCAGGAACTGGTAGGGTGGGAAAATGATTTGAGACAAAAAAAAAATCTCAAGGATTTTTATCAGAGGCACTGATGTAGACTAGTAGTCTCTCACAGTTTCACCTTGTTGTATTTTGTTTTGCAAGTAGAGAAATTGAGGCCAGAGAAGAGAGGCAATTTATTCAGGATGACAGTGAAGGTTGAGTTTTTAGAAATGGTAGGAGAGTAAGAATGGGGGAAAGCAGAGAGGATGGTGAACAGGAGGAAGAGGAGGTGGAGAAAGAATGTTCCACAAACATTTGGCTAAAAGCTGCTCCAAAAAGAACTTTTTTCAAAATAGAGCTCTTTCAGCTATAGTGTTCACAACCACTGGTTCTCCAACTTGGCTGCACAGTAAAATTGCCTGAGAAGCTGTAAAAATACTGGTGTCTATGTATGAACATGGCATAATAAATACAACTATTAGGTTTAATTATAATGTACTAATAAAACTTTTTTTTAAATGCTAGTACCTGGATCCTAATTCCAGAGACTCTGAAGTAACTAGTCTGAAGTGAGGTCTGGACAGTAGGATTTTTCTATAAACCTCAGGAGTCTCTAATTTAAAGCCAAGATGGAGAATCACTGACATGGATTTTCTGTTTGGGGTCAGGGGTGAGTAGTGATGGTGTGTGGTTTTGATTTAATGGTTCTTTTTGAGTTGTTCTTCTATACAAATGAAAAAGTCTTATCGAGGGCCATTCTGACTTTGTAACTTTGAGTAAAGGAGGAAAGACGTAAATACCTTGGATTTGTAAGTGAAACTGTGGCTTATCATAGAAGTCGGTTGCAATTAGGCAACGTGCAGAGGCTGCTTGAGAAAACAGGTCAAAATCAGTTCATTAGAAATTACCATCAGGCCATGCTTTGTTGTATTTTGCTCAATATTTTGGTATGTCTGGTTTACTGACTTGAAAGACTGAAAAAAATTTTAGGTTTTTGAAATAGGCTCTAAAACAGTTATTTTCTGGTGTTGGAAAATACCCTCCATTGTAAAGGCTCCCCAGGATTTTTTTTCTTCACTTTTCTCAGGTTTAAGACATAAGAGTTGGGAAAGTATGGGTCAGGGAAGGATGCAGAAAGATCAATTAATAAGTACTAAGTTTGATCAGTAAGTACTAAGTTACAGTTGGATAAGAGAAAGACGTTTTGGCTGGGCACAGTAGTATGCTGGGAGGCTAAGGCAGGAGGATCACAAGGTTGAGACCAGCCTCATCAATTTTGCAAGACCCTGTCTCAAAATAAAAAAATAAAATAAAAAGGGCTGAGGATGTAGTTCAGTGAAAAACTAACCCTGGGATAACAATAATGTATCTTTTTTTTTCAAAACCTAGAAGAAAGGATATTGAATGTTTTCACAATTACTAAATGATATATATTTGAGAAGTTAGATATGTTTAACATGATTTAAACATTACACAATGTATATATGTATCAAAACATCACATGGTATATGTATAATTTTTATTTTTGTATAATTTTTATATATGAGGTAATTTCTAAAAAGATGTAAAGGTTTTCTTGTCAGAGACAGGAGAACATCTGAGTCCAGAAAGGGCCTTTGCAGTGGTAACTTTGTATTATAGATTTGTAAGATGTTACCTTGGGGTAAAAAGTGGGCAAAGGGCATACAGATCTCTCTGTATTATCTCTTACAATTGCCTGTGAATCTATAGTTATCTTAAAAGAAAAATCTTTAATTTAAAAAGTGTTTTCAGAAAGTATTCTAAACCACATAGCCATAAAAGTATTATATTCTAGTCACTACTAACCTACAATAATCCCTGGCTGGAAGACACTTAGGCCAGTTTTCTTCTTAAACCACTGTTCTGACAATGTGGATGAGACCTGGATTTTTACCTCTTTTATGTTGTTTCTATTCCAAACTCCTTTTCTTTTTGAATAGCAAATTTTAATGCAATTAACTGGGGGCAAAAATCAGTCTGGCTGTTGTCCAAAAGAAAATCATGCCTGCTTTCATGTTTTAGCTTTCCACTCCTTGCCTCCTTTTCCTTCCTCACATCGCATGAGCATGCACATGCGCATACACACACACACACACACACACACACACACACACCCCACTTTGTCCAGTGGCATAATGACCAATTTATGTAAAATTATGACCTGGAAGTAAAACAAAAATGGTTTCAGGTTTTTACAAAGGAGACATATTTGAACCACTGCTTCCTCTTCCTATTCACTTCATAAAACTTGGTAACCTGATGGTTTTCAGCCTACTTAGCCAAATAAACCAATCAGCTGTGTTTCTGTAGAACTGAGGTTTTGATAATTCCCCATAAAATAGGAACAGTCTACTGGATAGACAAAACGTTTTGGGAGCTGCCTTTTTGTTTTACCCCAGTGCAAGAAGTTGAGCCTGCAAAGGATATTCAGAAAGGATTCTCTTATCTTTTTACATTAGGCTGGGCAAAAGAAAATACCAAATTTAAAGAATTTCTCTCTGACTTGAGACAAACTAATGTGCATTAAAATCAATGAAAAGCCCCATCTCTACTCCAGCCCTCCCTCACGTACATTTCATTGCACCTTCCACAGCCATTCAGTCAACATGAATTTATTGGGTGTGTGCTATGCACCAGGTATATATTTTCATTACTACAGATGATACTTATTATTCAAATCATATCCCATAATATCTATCCACTTTAGAACAAAGAAAAATATTTACTTATAATAAAGTGGAACCATCTGGCCATTTAATTCTACCATTCCCAAATGTTTGTAACTCCTTTGAAAATCAATAACTATCTCAAGGTCCTGCATTCTATACATAACCTCTTTTGCTAGAAGAAGTCCTAGATGAAGTCTTTCCCTATCATAAACAGTTTAGAAAAATATTAAATCTGAAAGACCAGAGATGAGGTTTGTGTACACCATAAAATGAAGTCAAGAAGAAAGGCTAATTAATAGCATTACCAGAACAACCAGTAAGGTGATCACAGTGCTTACCATGAACCCTAATAATTTCAGGTGACTGGGCCATAAATTTGGTTTGGAATGACATCTGATTGACAGCCACTACTTTAGCTACTCAGCTTCCTACCACAATAACAAAAATTCGGGGCTGAGATAAAGAGGGCATTCACACAGAAAACTGAGACTGATCCCATTTCCTGCCATGATCTGGAAGACATCTTACTGTTATGGTTTAGATATGAGGTATCCTACAAAATGTCACATGTGATACAATGCAAAAGCGCTTAAAGTGAAATGATTGGGTTATGAGAGTCTTAACCTAATCACACTTAGTCTTAATGTAATCAGTGCATTGAACCCCTGAAAGGGATTAAGTGAGTGGTAACTATAGACAGGTAGGGTATGGCTGGAAGAGGTGGGTCATTGGGGGCATATCTTCAGGGTTTATATTTTGTTGTGATGAGAGCTCTCTCCCCTTGCCGCTGCTTCATGAGCCATGTCCTAAGCTGCTTTCCTCCTCCACATTTTTTTTTCACCATGATGTCCTGTCTTGCCTTGGGCCCAGAGTGATACAGCTGGCCATCTAATGACTAAGACCTCTGAAATTATGATCCCATCCCCCAATTTTCCTCCTCTAAAATTGTTCTTGTTAGGTCTTTTGGTCATGATCGTGAAAAAGCTGACTAAAATGCTCACTATAAAACAAATACAACTGGATGGAGAAAAGCTTCCTCAAGATCTATATTAAATGGCAAATGGGGAAGCCCACCCTGTCCTGTGGGATGCTGCTGTTTTGAGATATCCAGAGGATCGTTCTCCACTCCTGCCATAGTCCTTCAATATTCACTCAGAAACATCAATGTCTAGTAAACAATATCACTGGAGAAAAATGCAAATAGAAAGTATTTAATCTCACTGCTCAGGCTTTGGGTTGAATGTTGGCAAGCAGGGGGCATGTAAATTAGATGTGATCCATGTGATGACCAGGAAGCACAGACTCAGCAACACTGTGATGTTTGTATTGGTCATTTGATTACAAAAATTCTGGACCCTTTCCTCACACCCTCACTATCCTCAGGTGTGCTCTATAATTCCCTAGGCTCCTATCTTACCTCCAATGCTTGCTGAGAACTGGTTCCTAAGGCTTTAGAAAATTAAATTTTATGCATTACAAAACTAATTCATGCTTATGGAAAAAGCATCAAATAATATAGAAGACAAAGTAAAAAGATAAATTTTACCAAGCCTCCCATTCTTCCTGTTCATTTCTACACTTCTATGATTACCATTTTTAACATGTTGGTATGTGGTCTTCCAAATCTTTTTTCTTTTCTTTTTTTAATTTGTTCCTTTTAGATATACATAACAGTACAGTGTATTTTGACATATTATAAATACATGGAGTATAACATAGATTCTGATTAGAATCCCTTTCTTGTGGTTATACATGATGTGGTGCTTCACTGGTGTCCAGATCTTTTTTACATTCATTTATATACATGCACACACAATTTTTATGTAAGGAAAGCACCTTGTTTTGTTAGATAATATATCTCGGAGTTATCTCCCCTTGACTATATTTATATATACTGCATATACCCATAGATTCAGTGTATTTAACCACACTATTATTAATAGATGTTTAAGTTATCTCCGTTCTTTTTTTATGAAAACAATGCTGAAATGAATGTCCCTGTACACTTTATGAATAGGGTGCAGTGAACACATTTATGTAAGTCCCTTCTGAATCAGAACATCTCCTTTTCAGACACTAAGAACTTAGGAGTGTTAACTCTTCTTACACATACATTTTTGTAAAGGGGTTCTATTTTGTTAATTATTTCAAAATACTACAAAGGAACAAAAGATAATATTACTGTATGTAGAAAGATGTTTACTTGTGTGGTTTTTTCTAAGATTAGCAGTGATAGCAGAAATGAGATGCTATGGGGTGAAGGGAGGAGAAGCTGGCCCTCATCTTTCCTTTATTTTAACCATCTGATTGAGAGCCTTAAGGCTTATGGGAAGATTTATATGAACAAGTCCAAATTGATCCAAAAAATCCCATCAAAAGGATGGAATGGACTACTTTACAATCACACAGAAGACGCTCATTGTTGAGGATGGGGTATTGACTTGCCTTCTTTACAGGGGACATAAGATTTGGAGAATCATCCTGAAAGGGTATAAACTTCTGATATAGATGAAGGGCTGTGGTTTCTTTGTGTTTGTATCCTGGCCTCAGTTAACAATTATACAGTGTACCTAAATGGTTATAGGTTGGTGATGATGTCATGCTAATTTCTGAGGAAAAAGAAGAAAACTGGTGTTAAAAAGGACCCTTTTTTTGGATTGCTGGGATAGTAGCCACAAGGAAAGGAAAGCTTGGCTGTGGAGTATTGAATTATTTGAGCTATTCACACTTACTGCTTCTCTGTTGGCAGGTTGCCGGAAGATATCACCATCAGAATGTTCCCACGACAATTCTCCATCCCCTGTTTATTAAAAAGGAATAAAGAAAAAATAATACATACATAGAAGGGAAAACTATCACCCTTGTGACCCCAAAACATTTTTGGTAGTATGATTCCAAAGTTCTCAAGACGTTTTAGCTCTTGTGGCTACTCTTCAAGAAACAGTACTGAAGGATTTCTCTGGGTGTGCCTCATGGTTCAAAACAACTCTGAAGAAAGCTGCCACTTTCTAAATAGATCATCTAGCAATATTATCGTGAGTTTGGAAAATAAAAGGGAAAATAATCACTTTCCATGTAATATAACCAGCATTGTCACTTTTGCTTATTATTCCAGTGACAGTTTAGCATTTTACAGGTCATATTTAATTTGTGTTTAAACTAGCCTTACACAATGAGTTTTCAGAATTTGGTCTGTCTTGATTTGTTCAGTTCACTATTATGTCTCTGAGAAGGTATATGCTTATTTGAAAGTTAAGATAAAACTTGCTGTGATTACAGTATTTACATAACAAATATCCAGAATGCTCTCATCTATTTCTGCCTGACACAATTTTCTGTAGGTCTAATATGGCCCAGTTTTTGAACAGCAAATGCCTATCATTGCTGTCTTCCAGAGTAAGTGCTTTTAACAGGAGGATTCTACTTTAAGCATTGAGAGCAACAAACATGCAACAGATATGAATATTCCTTAGCTGACTGAAGGTCAAAATAATAGGTTAATTTCCAAGAACCTTGTTTTATCTATGACCAAACAAACAGATGGGAAATGGTCTTAGAGATGGTCTTACAGATCTTTTCACCACTCTAAATAAGTACTATATAAATTATACATATGGCTGAAGTTAAACACAATATTCAATCAGATATTTTGTGGGATAACAAGAAATATGCAAAAGTATAATTTAAATTTTTCTTTTCTAATTAATCTCTCAAGCCTTTAAAAACCTAAAACTAAATATTATTTAGTTAATGGTTCAATCATTGTTCAATAAACTGTTAGGGAAATTTATGCAATATCATTGGCTTTAAAGGACTTGAAAAATACCTGAAATTTAGTTTGATGGCAATAATATTATCAAGTAGTCTCTTGTTACAAAGTATGGATTTAACCCTTCATAATTCAAAGATAATCTTATGGAAAAAATGATGAATTTTGAAGACTTAATTGTGATTGCTAATCTTCCTAAAACACAGCTTTGATTGTATAATCATATCATTCTCTGATCAAAACCCTAAGTGAGTCCCCATCCAAGACTCTCTACAATCAGCCCCTACTTCATCTTTATTGAATACCTACCTTCTATCCAATTATCTCAGCTACTCTACAATGGGAACCATTTGACCTCGTTGTTTCTCATTAAATATGTGACTCCCTCTCTTGCTTCTATGCTTTAGCTCATGTTCTTTTCCCACCCCTCCTCCTTTTATTTCTTTTAACAAAATATTGTTAGTTATATATGGACACAATATTTTTATTTTGTTTATTTTTATGTGGTGTGAGGATTGAACCCAGTGCCTCACATGTGTGAGGCAAGCGTTCTACCACTACCTAGAGCCACAAACCTAGACCTTTTCATTCTTTTTTTGAGACAAAGTCTCACCATGTTGCCCAGACAAACTCCTGGACTCAAGTGTTCCTCCCATTTTACTCTCCTGAGTAGCTGGGACTACAGGTGTGCACCACCTTACCCAGCTTATATTCTTCTTTTGAAATTACCTTACTATCTCCCAATCCCCATAGCTCCTCTATGCCTATGAAAAGCAGTTAGGATTTTCCTCCTCTACAAAGTTGTCCTCAGACACACATGTATTTCTGACTGCTTAAAAAACTTAGTGTTATGTAGCCTTAGAAATGTAGAAGATTTCAAGCATGACTTTGTTCAACTGTTCCATTTAACAGATGGAAAAACCAAGGCTCAGAGAGGAGAAGTAGCCATTTACAATCAAATCTTTAACAGCACCTGACACATAGTAAACAGTCAATACTTGGCAAATGATTAAATTGGGAGGCTTTTCTGATCAACCTAATAAAATTCAAACCCCCATCTGATTTTTAAAAATTCCTTCTTATTGCTCTTTCTCTTTAGAACTTGTCACTATCTTACATTTTACATATGTTATTGTTTATTGTTCTTTTTTGACACTATAATCTTCATGACAACAAGGAATTTGGTCTGTATTTTTTATTGATATAATAAAAGTACCTTGAACAGTGATGGGCACATAGTTGATACTTATTCAATATTTGTTGAATGAATGAATTCTAAAACATTATAAATATTTTGTGCTACTAAATGTTTACCAGGTCTGCCTTATCTCCCTGAGTAGAGTATAAATTCCTTGAAATGAAAGACCATGTTTTAGAACATCTCTATATCCCCTCAATCACTACTTCTTGAAGGGTGGTCCCTACATGCCCACATCAATGTTTATAGAAGCTCAATTCACAATAGCTAAGCTATGGAACAAACCTAGGCATCTTTCAACAGATGAATGGATAAAGAAAATGTGGTATACATACCCAGTGGAATATTACTCAGCTATAAAGAAGAATAAAATTTTGGCATTTGCTGGTAAATGGATAAAACGAGAGACTATCATGCTAAGTGAAATAAGCCAGTCCCCCACCCCCAAAAAGATCAAATGTTGTCTCTAATATGTGGATGCTAATACACAATAAGGCTGGAGAAGTATAGAAGGTTCTTGCATTAGACAAAAGGGGAAATGAAGAAAAGGGACGGGGGATGGAAATAGGAAAGACAGTAGAATGTCGGACATAATTTCCTATGTTCATATATGAATAACCAAGCAGTGTAACTCCACATCATGTACAACCAAAATAATTGGAAGTTTTACTGCATGTATATATGTCAAAATACACTATACTGCCATGTATAAATAAAAAGAGCAAATAAAAAAAGTGTGGTCCCTAGACCAGAGCATAAACATCACTTGGAAATTTGTTAAAAATGTAAATTTTGGACCCCACAATACTGTATCAGAAACTCTGGGGTGGAGCCAGTGATTTGGTTTTTGATAAGCTCTCCAGGGGATTCTGATGCATGCAGGAGTTTGAACATAACTGTACTGGAGAATTGGCATATTGCTGGGTACATATCAGGTTCTCAATGTATGTACTGAATTAAACTGCAGTCAAAAAAATAAAAACAGAATTAAGTTTCTGGGTAGTCCACTCTCCTCTTCCTGGTTATTCCATATCTGAGGCAGACAAAGACTGCATGAAGACGTAGGAGAAACCTTGACTGTCCACTGTAAGAGTGAAGATTACAACCTTTGGTTGTAACTAGGAAATGATGCTCACGAGTCCGTTAACATTCATTAAATGCCATGTATTTGGAACGCCTGATATTGGCAGGAGGAGGACAGAAATCAGGTTGGGCTCTTGCACTCAAGATATGTATACCATGATTGGAGGTGACAGGAAACCAATATAGGAAACAGCCTCAAAACACAGGCAGATCATCAACTGGAAATACAATTGGAATATGCATGCTTAGGAAATATTGAATAGGAAGATAAGCAGTCCGATATAATTGCAGAAATCTTCCTAACAGATCTAAGCCCCATTGTTAGAAGTAGATGTTGCAGAGCATAAATGGACAGCAATGTTGGGCAGAAAGTATGTCTTCTGAATAGAATGACATTTGCAAAGAATCAGAGCTTTGGAAATAGAAGTCATATACTGAAGGTAGAAGGCACGTTGTGGCTTGAGCAGAAACTAGATGTGAAAACAAGAGAAATGGGCTGTTAACTGCATGGGACAGAGAATGCAGGGAGAAGGAAGGAGAGAATGGGGTGGGCTGTTGAGATAAACAGGGGTAGTAAAAATCACCACATGGATTTCAAAAATAAGCTCAAGAATTCACGTTTGCTCCTGTTATCAATTTTTAGGTAGGGATTCTTATGGTAAAAATGGAGTTTGTGGAAGCTTCTTCTGGCAATGAAATGTAGACTAGTCAGGGAGCAAGTGTAATCTGGAAAGCCAATCAGGAGGCTGCCACAGTAATAGGTAATAGGCCATGAGCATCTCCACAATAATAGAGAGGAAGGGTTGATTTAAACTACTGCAGATAAGAAAAGAATAAGAACCTGATGGAGGATCTGATCACAGAGGAGAAAGGCAGAAAAGAAAACAGTATAAAATGACTCTGGGGTTGCAAATCTGGAAAGCTGGAAACTACCCTTGACAGTGATTGAGTAGGGATAAACTTAGATTTACTTGTCCCATTTTAGCTGGCAGTGGTGGGTCTGAGCCAAATGAAAATAGACTAGAGAAAAGATTAGAAACCAGGAAAGATTTAGCAGCAAATGGCAAAATGAAATGTAAAAGCTATAGGATGTGGCTTCAAGCCTAATCTAAGTAGCTAAAAGAAAGAAAACAAATTACCAAAGAAAAATCATACAATAGCTCTCTTCATCAAATGCCCTTTTTAAGTGTAGATTTCATGATTGGTATTGACACAAAATGTTTACATAGCATGGCCTTCTCAGAAGTTCAATTTAGTACATTTAGACAATGGAGTTTTTAAAAGGACTTTTAAGTTAAATAGTGTCTTTAAGTACTTATAATCTAGTCAGAATGTTGAAGCATTGTGGACCCATATAGTGCCTGTTACTAATTAACAGGAAGGTAAGATGGCAAAGCAATTAGGCAAGTCAGTATCAAGTATGGGAGCAGAAGATTAATACCCTGAAATGAAGGGAAGGGATAGGGAGGGGAATAGGAAAGACAGTAGAATTAATTGAACATAACTTTCCTAGCCTTGCATTTGAATACATGACCAGGGTAACTCTGTATCATATTCATCCACAAGAGTGGGATCCTAAATAGAATAAGTTATACTCTATGTATGTATAATTTGCCAAAATACATTATCCTGTCATTTATAACTAAAAAGAACAAATACAAAAATGAAAAATAAGATTAATACCCTGTGGCACAATTCAGATGAATTTGTTACAATCTGTATTTGAAAACCTGAGCACTTTTATATAAACTGAAACAATTTTACTCATTAAAAACTACTAGAGCTATTACTTTTGAACACACACACACACGTGATCTCTTAGGAACTGATAAAATTTCTGTTACCTTTGAGCTTTTGAAGTCATTAAAGGACATTATCTAAGAATGGATGTTTTGTTAAGTAACACCTGAAGGTTCCAATATTTTAGTTATCCTATTTAAATTTAAACTATGGTCATACTGAAATGATCTTCTTAGATGTTTACACTTTTTATGCCCATGAATGGCTCTCTAGACCTGGGTAGTATCTGTCTGGATAGCTGAAAATAGGTACTGTATGTCAATTTATTATCTCCGACATTATATCTTGAAAAAACAAAAAGCACAAACACCCTAAAAAACCTGTTTCTTTGCTTTTTTTCTGATTCACTGGACAATTTTTCTTGAGTGAGATGGAACCTCTTTCTTTCAGCCAAGGCTTTTTGTAAAAAAACAGTGATTCTAATGGAGACAGATGGATTCTAGTTAATTCCGAGAAGCAACAAGATGTAATTTTAACCAATTTTTTAAACCAAAATGAAAAACAACTCTAGTGTACTGTATGTCAAACAATATTCATTTAACCTTAAAAGCCACATGTGTTGTTTATTCAAACCTCAATTATACTCTGAGTGGTACCCTATGGGGCTGGAATGGCTTGGCTTTTTGGTAATGGGAGAAATGGAGAACAAGTATTTGAAAAGTGGTCAAAATCTAAGCTGAAATTCAGACTGTTTATAACTCCCATGGCTTCCATTAATCTCTGGTTGGCTCAAGCAGGTCAGGAAAGTAATTCCTGTGCTCTCAAAATGACCAAGTGTACAGTGAGATTCTAAGATGCCCACGAAGATAAGCCTTAGACAGCAAAACTACGCCAGCATGTGGCCACTTCTGAACCACACAAGACAACATAAATAGGATAGCCATAGGGCCTGATTTATTTGGGATAACCTAGTTTTATCGCCTATTTTTTCTGACAGGCATAATTATTAAGATTTCCCTCTTGCTTTCAAAAGCATCTTGGTTTGGATGGTAAACTACTTAGTCACTCCAACCATAAAGCAAATAGAAATGAAATGAATCCTCAAGACAGTAGAGTGATCTCTTCATTTTCAGAGGAATCAGTTGAAATCAGCAAAATTAGAGCAAATAGTGAAAGGGCTTTTGAGGAAAAGTGAAAGAGAACAGAGAGGAAGAAAGAAACCCATCATGAAATCTCCACCTACCATGTTCCAGGTTCTACATGAGGGCACTTTATTTGCCAATACTCAGTAATTGAGCTAGAGATGAAGGAGCAGGCGGAAGCAAATGCCCTCAGGGTGCCCCTGCCAATCATCTAACTTTACAAATTCTGCTAGGAGGAAGCAAGCACACTGAAACTTGAGGGAAGTTTTAATGGACACTGGAATAAGTTTCTCTCTTTATAGACATTTGACCTTCCAATAATTATATGCATATAGTAGTATAAGAAGTCTTCCAGTATCTTGTAAGTGGACAGTCATTTTTTTTAGAATATACTTTATGGTCAAATAAAGCATTTTATTATTTGGTCTGTCAATACAAACTAGCATTTTAAACAAAATATTTTCAGAAAAATACTAAGAAACAGAAAAGGGGTAACTTCCTGCCAGAACTAACAAGCCAAATCTGAAGTATTCAAAAGTATTTATCCAAAAAATGAGAAATACTTAATTTTTTTAAAAAAAATGCATGGGGGAGAGAGTGTGTATGAGTGTGTGTATGAGTGTGTGTGTGTGTGTGTGTGTGTAGGAGGGAATCAGAAGAGAGTAGATAAACTACTAGCTGGCTGGTATCCAGAACCTACCCTCTGCTTTTTCAATGGAGATATGACTAAACAGATCCAAGTTCATGGTTAGAAATGGAGTCTTTCCTTTCCAGAGTAGTCCCAATGTATCTGTTAAATTGTTACCATATTTTGCTCCTGGGAACACAGTTATCACAAAGACTGTCTCTTCCAGTGGCCCTGATGAAAACAGTTCCCCAAATTGCTTAATTATCCCCAAGTTGAGAGATGGTATATGTAATGACTACGAGAATGAACTGAAATGAGACAGCCTGGGTCCAATCCTGGTTCTGCTACCACCTCCTGCATGACTTTGAGCAAATGAATTAACCTCTTTGTGCCTCAGTTTCCTTATTACTAAAAGGAGAGACAATAATTGCTCCCTTACCTGGTTAGGATGATCAAATGAACTTGTATATACAAAGCACTTCAAACAGTGCCTGGTACACAGAAATTATCATGCAAGTATTGTCTGTAAGTATTATTCCCCATTACCTTTTCTCCCCTCCTTTCCTTCCAGTTCTTTATTCTCTTATCAAAAATAAGTTACACATGGGGAAAACCCAGCTTAAGGGACTTCCACAAATGTGATAGGTATTTCACAGAGGAAAGAGTTTAGATTAAATAAATAAAGCCTGCTGCAAAGGGCAAAGTTATGCTTTCACATAGAAAGGAAATCATTTTGTTTCTAAACCTTCAGAAGTCAGGGTCCTAGAGACACAGATACAACAATAATAGCTACAGAGATTCCTTCAGCTCAGACCTCTCTGGCTTAGAGTCTCTCATAATTATGCTACTCATCTCTTCATTTTCATCTTTTTAGAAAACGAGTAAGCATTTTAATTAAAACCCTTTTCTCACTTGGCTAAAATGAGGCTTAAAAGTATAGGTATCTTCTTCATTGAGATGCAGTTCAATTTACATAGTTATAGAGTTAAAAATTCCAAGTACCCAAATAAAATTGAGTCCTGTGCCACCACATCATAAGCTGAAAATAAAAAGCAGGACAGAGAAGGGAAAGTCAATGATCTACCTGTGTTTACGGCCTGGTCAACCTAGAAAAGAAAGAGTCAGTCATAAGGTCCTTCTTTGCATGAACATGATGTTGACTTTCTGTCCTACCTGAAGAGGATTAGATTAATAGGTGGAAGTAGAGGACATGAATCTGGTTTTAATAGCCAAAGCAAAGCAGAAAGTGGATGTAGTCATACTGGTTCCTTGCTTGTAAAACAACAACAACAACAATAAAAAACAAACAAACAAACAGATAATCAACTTCCCTTTTCCTGGACTGTGGAGATCCAGAATTTGTAAGTTCTAGTGTGGGTAGTAGTCAAATATGATTCCTGTGCCTGACAGTACTCTTCTTTCTCATGATTCTTTCATCTGTTTTCACTGTTAGTCAACAAATCAGATTGATTCCTATAGAGGTTAGAATCTAAACTCATGAGGTCTGTTCTAAAGAGAAAAATGAGTACATACAATAGTGTGTTTCTGGGCAGTGATACCATTCCTTGAAGTGATCAGAAAGACTAAGTCTGAAGAAAGAGTGGCTGTTAATACCTGCAAATAAATAATTGCTGTGAAATGCTTCAAAGGAAATTCCTTATTTTTATTATAGAACCAGACTCATACACACACACACACACACACACACACACACACACACACCCCTCCAACGTTATGAACAGGGTAGGGCATTATTGACCCTGATAGGAGATTCCAAATGGCCAATTGGGAATCATGGTTATCAATTTGTTAAGTTCAATATGAAAGTCAACACTGTCCCATCCAGTCTGAAGGATTCTCTGTCTAGGAAGAAATATTCTAGACATAAAAGACATGCCAAGAAGGAACATGATGACCTAAGAGGGGTGGAGGTCCTGGGATAGTCAGTAAGCATGTGGAGATGAATTCTGAGCACAAGGGATGGAGAGGGAATAAAAACAACACAGAAAGTTTCCATGGAAGGAGAACAATTCTACTTAGAATTTAGAAGAGGAGAGTTAGGCAAGGATGGAAAATCTCTAAGATGGTCCCTATTTCTGAACATAAATGATTACTAATGGTCAGACTATTTTGTAGCTTTGAAAAGATCCAAATATTTCAATATATTTTGAAGCACAGGTGAGAACATATTTACTCAAATTTTGAGCTAATTTAAAAATATTTATTTTAATGTGGCAAGAACATTGAGGCATGATATTATACAGTAGATCTCTGTAACTTGTTCATCTTGGAGGAATAAATGGGAATTGCTAGTCAAAAGGCACAAAGTTTCAGCTATGCAAGATGAATTTTGATTTAAAGTAGTAATTCTTCTCAATAACAAGGTTTCTTTCCTATCATTATGACCAGGAGATGGTGATGTTTCTGCAGAAAATGTGGGTCAATACACAAAGGATTCAAAATTGATTTATTAAGCTCTACATTTGGAGATGCTGTTAGCTCTTTAGTTTTCTTTGATTTAAAAAATCTGAAAAAATTAGCAGATTTTTTGATGTTTAGAAAACAACAAAGTATTTCACACACCAATTCCCTAAGATTCAAGCCGAGGTTGCATCTGAGGTGCAATTTTTTGTGTGTTTTCTGTTTTTGGAAAGAGAAATCAAGAATTGCAAGTACAATAGAAGTTGTTTGATACTGAAAAATTACTTTTAAAAGGAGCTTCCACTTTCAATTACCTTGAAGGATTTAGCAGAAATATCTCAATTTCATGAAAAGAGACCACAGCTCTGTCTTTGGGCTCACTTGAGTTGGGTTGGATTGAAAAAAAAAAAACTGTGTTTAGTCTTCTGCCTCCACTGAGAACCCTATCAAGAACTTTCTGTGACTGTGACTCTCTTTGATTTTAGTGTATCCATCAGCAAAATATATGGTTTTTTCTATAATAGGAGATACATAGGGAGACAAGATGGTCCTTTACTTACAGAGGTTCCCAAATGAGAAACCAAGATACACAAAAAAGATGGCCAATACAAGAAAATATATTTAAATGCTAAATTCTATTACTGTCATTTGGATGTGATTTTTCTTTAAGAGGTATTATTAATGCTTTTCTTGGTAGACTAGATTAGTTCTTGCAAGAGCAGGTTGTTATAAGCAGGTTAGTTCCTTTGTTCCCTTCCTCTCTTCCACAAATACTTGTTTCCCTTTCCACATTTTTGCTGCATGGAGTAGCAAGCATATGGTCCTCACCAGAAGCCTAGCAGATAGGGCAGCCCAATCTTAAGACTTCCAGGCTCCAAAACTCTGAGCCAAATAAAGCTGTTTATTTTATAAATTTCCCAATCTCAATTATTTTGTGATAGTAGTAGAAAATGGACTGACTTGTATGAGCTAGAGTAAGCTCTGAAGGTGGTCAAAGAAGGGGATCAATGAGGATTAGAGTGATCAGGCAGGGCAATTAGAAGAGGTAGAACTTCAGTTGGACTCCTCAAAGATGAATGAGATCTTAATTATGTAGGAGAGAGAAGAGGAACTTTTCCAAGCTTGTGGAGAATAGAGCTGAAGAGAAAGAAAATGGGGAGAAACATGACAAGTTATAGGATGAAGAGCTGAGCCAGCCAAGAGCAGGTGTGTGTAGTGATGTTAAAGAAATGAGGATGGGGGGGGAGAGAAATTAGGATGGGTAGTAGATTAAGGAATGACCTAACTGTTTTACAGATGATGCTTAAAAACAACCTGAAGGGGCTGAGGAAGTGGCTCTTTGGTAGAGTGCTTTCCTAGCATGCAGGAGACCTTGGGTTCATACCCCAGCACCACATAAAACAAAAACTAAAAAAAGAAAAAAAAATGCATGCACATTGCAAATGCATTCATCAAATTACCAGAATCACTTAGTAAAGATACGCATCCAAAAAAAAAAAAAAAAGAAAGAAAGAAAACAAGCTGAAGAATTTAGATTGCATAATATGGTAAGAAATGGTAGTAGCTACAGTAAATCAACATGACCCAGTAGTTCCTTATGAAGAAAATTCCTACAGTATTGGGGAGAACATACAACGTAGAAAAAATAGCTTAGAGACCAGTGTAGCATGGAGGGGCTGCTGGTTTCCTAGTTGGATGATAAGTTGGGAATCCCAGGAATATAACACTGCTACCAGTTATATCTCTCCCCTTCCATTCCATTCCATTCTCTTCCCTCTCTGCCGCCTTGTGTGTGTACTGGTGATTGAACACAGGGGAACTTAACCACTGTGCCACATTCCCAGTTCTTTTTATTTTGAGACAGGGTCTCAGTTGTTTAGGGCCTCTCTAAATTGCTGAGTCTGGCCTCAAACTTGCCATCTTCCTGACTCAGCCTCCAGAGTCACTGGGATTAGAAGCATGGACCATTGCACTCAGCTTATCTCCTTAACTTTGAGCCAGTCTTTCCTCACCTTGGAGAGGGTGAAGAAGAATGTGTGAGACTGGAGTTGAGACTGGAGAGATAGTCCTAGGAGTCTTCTTTTACCTCTCTGTCTAGGATGGCCCCCCTCAATTACTGACTTTCATAAAACCTGCCCTTTTTGTTATATAGTACCATTGCAATTTTTGGTTTACTTATATCATTACATGCTAAATGTCTGTATTATCCACTAAAACTTCATTAGAGTCAGTTCCATGTCTGTTTTTGTCTACCATTGTTTCTCCAGCACTGGCACAGTACCAGCTACTTAGAGGTTACTTAACAAATGTCTGATGAATGAAAGAAAGTAGATATTTACCCTTGGGACTCTTTAAGCCTGAAGACAGAGCAAGAGACAGATGGGATGAAAGTGGTCCCCTGTGGTTGTGAGTGGGAGGTTGAGGCCTTGATGTGGAAAGATGGGCAGTGCAGTTACTCTCTGAGGAGTATCTGCCAATCCCGATGTGCTATGTATGTCTCTCCTCCCCCTTTACTCTCTTGCACTAGGAGAGGCCTTTGTGACCCTGCTAATGGACTCAAAAAAGTGGTGTGGGGGTTAAGAATTTGGGACTCTGGAGTCACAGTAACTGGGTTCAAATTTTAGTTCTGACACTATCATGTACCTTTGGGCAAATCACATAGCTTCTCTGCCTACACTTTGTTGTCTGTAGAATAGAGATTAAAATAGATCGTACAATTGTGAAGATCAAATGAGTTATTGCATACATAAGTGCTTAGAATACCCCCTGGCACATAGTAAGTGCATATCATTTAGTATATATAGTGTACACACACACACACACACACACACACACACACGACTTTCAATATAGTCAATGACCTACCCAAAATAATATTCCCTTGTCTATAATCAAGTATATAGTCTTCCTCTTTGCTTTGGCAAGATAGACAGAAGACAGGCAAGCAGAAATGATAAATGGTCGAGAGAAGCTGGGTGTGGGTTTGGGTTTGAGGCCTGCCTGCCCAGAATGTGGCCGCAGTACAATCTTTGAAGAGATCTGGTCTTCTGATAAAGTTTCCCTTAAGGTTCTAGTGGCCGTTTATGCTCTGCTTTCAGTTCAGATGAGGTTTGCTGAAGTGCCAGCAATGACATGTACCCTGCCAACACTCTCTTGAGTGTCCTAGCCTCACAGACATGTCTAAACAACCGAGGCTGGGTCTGAGATTCAATCCACATCTAGGATTGCTGTCTGATCCAGGGAGAAAGGCACAAATTAGTGTTTGGTGACAGTGCAGAGAGGCTTTTTCAATGGGGTCCTTTATATGAAGGTTTGCAAGTTCAGCACTCAAAAGGTTATTTCTTCTTCTGTATTTGGCCTGCAGTTAGGGTGGCCAGCACAGGGGAGAAGTGTCTGGGTTCCCTGCTGTGTGAGTAATATGCTTATATAAGGTACACCTTTGTAAAAACATCATTTCAACAGAAAAAAATAACTAGGTACTTCAAAAATGAGAACTTCAAAGGAGTTTCAACCACATTATATACAACTGAAAGATGTAAAGAAATGGGAGGCACAGAAAAAACAACAAATTTTATAAAAGTGTAGGACTTAGTCTTTATAAGGAAAGATGAAAGGAAACGGTGTATTTAGGCTGGAGAAGAGATGGCAAAGGAAGAATTTAATGAATTGTGAAGTATATGAAGGGACAATACATGGTCAGGAAGAACTAGCTTTCATGTTCTGCTTCTGAGAACAAAATAAAGGGAAAGAAATGTAAATTGTGATAAGAGAACTGAAGATACTTAGTCCCAGGATCTGTTACCACAATGAATAGAAAGAAAGTTCTATGAGGCTTAAATACACAAAAAGACAAAGCTACTGGAAATTGAAGAGAGGATTCAGTTCTATTAATTCCAGGTTAATAATTGCCACTTCTTAAGCATTTTTACAGTTGAGAAATGCAAGTTTCTAATTGGAGTAGCTTGTTTAATGTAACTGCACTGTCAAATCTATGTGTTTCTGACTTCAGAACCTATGTCCTCTGCAATTCATTGTCTCTTGAATACAATAACATGTGTTTTCATTGTTTCCTTTTCTTTCTATTATTAATTATTCTTCAGTTTATATTTCACATATCCTTTACTCAAAACAAAATAATCTTAGCCTAAGAACTGTTTTATAGTGACCAGCTGGTTATATTAACAGCCAGATGTATGTTTCTGATCAGTATGGATTATTTTCCATTTGGGGAATACTCAAATTAAGTTGCAGAAAAAGATAAGAAGGCAGGTGAGGAATAAAACATCTATTTTTTCCTGAGTGAAATGTAATAACAACACTGGTACAGATATATATGAATACATTTTAAGAAATAGGTATGAAAAGACCTGGGGCCTTACCGAATGAAGCATAAATCAAATTAGGCCGAAACTGAGTTTATGTTAACTTTTAAGTGCTGGGACAAATCGCATATTAAGAGCTTTGTAATGTATTGAACAACCAATAAAAAAATAAAAGGAATGAGCATACACTGATAGTCAAAACTGGGTGAGTTATTTCAGAAAGAAATATTAACTGTTGGGTCCTAAAGTGGGATGGAGGAGAAAAAAATCTAGGGAGCAAGACTAACAACAAATCATTTCCTATTGACTATGAATTGATACATAGTCAGTAACATCTTCCACTGATGCTGTATGGTGATTTGTTCCTCAAAGTTTCCTGAACTTGGAGTGGAGTCCCCCATGTGGCAGCATTAAGAGGTGGTGTGGAACATGTAAAAGGTGGAATGACTATTGGAGGTATTGCCTTTGGAAGGCATTAAAATAGTTTTCATGAGATCCTAGTAGCTCTCCAGAGATGGTTGCTACAGATAAGCAAGCCTGACCTCTTCCCTACTCTCTCGTCTCTTGTCTAGAGGAGATGTGATCTCTACCTCTTGTATGTGGTCCACTATCATACCATTTGCCATGAGGTGATGCTGTCAGAGGGGCCTTCACCAGAGCTGGTGCTTGGACTTGCAGCCTCCCAAATGGTGGGCTAAGTAAATCTCTTTTCTTTACAAACTTCCCAGCCTCAGGTATTTTGTTATAGCAATGACAGACTGATACAACAGTCAGTAAAAACAATAATTATATGCCATTTTAGTACTTTAGTATCTAATTCAAGTCCTGGGCAACCTTCTACTAATCTTTCCAACCTAGTGTGCAGTCATTTAAATAGCACCTACTCCATGCCTAGTGCAGTGGGGGAAATAAACATGAACCAGAAAGAATTGATGCCTTAAGAAATTTATACATTATTAGGGATGAGAGACACAGATATAGATAATAAATGACTAAGATGACAGGTGATAAATGCTACCGGAGAGACACAGGTTAAGTGCTAAGGGATTGTAAATGTAGAGGCAGATTTACTCTTAGCTTGCAGGATTAAAAAATGCTTTTAAGAAGTACAAAAATTAGGGATAGAGGTGGGAAGGCAGAGAAGAGAGAAAGGCCTTCCATATAGTGTTTATCAAAATATGTCCTGATGATGATTAACTGCATTAGTACCTAATTAGTGCCTTGGAGATAGGTCTTGAAGGTCTGGCAGGATCTTCATAGGCAGGAATGAAGGGAAATAATTTCCCACTAAGAGGCACCATTCCCTGCTCCCACTCTTAACTTACTTTACTGTACATGTGCAGTTTTTACATAAGCGGTCATTCTATCTCCTTTTCCTCCCAGTTCCTTATCATAAAATGGCCACCACTCATTCACCCCAAACTTGGTTACTATATGATTGGAATTAGACTACCTGACCAATCAGAAATCAATATTAGTTACTTTTCTATAGTTTATTTGGGTCTCAGACTTTTAACAGGCTGTTTCAGCACACTAAGATACATAACCATGGTTCCAGGCTATCTCCAGTTGGTTATGTGATTTTGGAATGTTTTCTCAAACTGATAGTCCATACACTACCATTCTGCATCAGAATGATGATGCAATCTATCAGATTCCTGGGCCCCAGTCCAAGGCCACTAGATCAGAGTACCTGCAAGTATGTTCCAGAGATATGAATTTCAACACATTGTCTAGGAAATTTTGAAGCAAAATAAAATTTGAGAAACATTAAAAGAGGGAAGAAAGAGCAAAAGTACAAAGGTAAGAAAGCACAGGAACAATATGAGTGAAACCTGAAGGGTATGAATGGAAGAATATTGGGCTGTAGAGGTAAATGGAAGCCAGACCAATGGGGGATTCCAGCATCAGAGTCAGGGGCTTGACATGTATTCTAGTGGCAATAGGCAGCATATCTTTCAATGGCAGAGTATCATGGTTAAGAGCTCAAATCTTGAGCCAGGCTTCCAGAAGTCAGCTCTTAGCTCCTAAACTCACCAGTTACTTGACTTTGTGTAAAGTTCTTAAGCTTTCTCTGCATTGGTTTCTTCATGTATAAAATGGTATAATAATAATAGGACTCACCTCATAGAATCGTCATGAGATTAAATGAGTTCATATATGTGAAATGCATAAAATTGGGAGTGGAACATAGTAAATATGATGTGTCAGCATAAAGACTTTCGAAAAGGCGTGTAACAAGGTTAAGGCTATCTTTGTGGAAGGTTAAGATGGCAATAATGCATATAAGTCACCAGCCTGTCCTTGTTGAGCAAACCCTATATTTCCTCTAACTCATGTTTCTCAGCCTTGGCTGAACATTGGAATCACTTCCTCCTCCTCCTCCTGGTTGGGGCAGAAATCCACCAAGACAGTTCTGATTTGAGAATCAGTGTTCTAAGTATATTTCAAATCTGTCCCCTTTCCATTACTGACTCCTCACTATATGCAACACAATAACCTAGGTTCTTTTGTTGTGTTATATCACTTAAATTTCAGAACCATTTTTGAGATGGATGCTAATGTTATCCTCACTTTAAAAGATTGTTTGGAAGGTTGAATAAGGTCATCTAGCTAGAAAGGAATAGGCAGTTTGATTCCAGAGGCAGTTTGATTCCAGAGGCACCACCCAAAACCACCACTTGGTACTGTGTCCCCAGTCCAAACAGTCACCCTTTCACACTAGAGAGGTCACCTCCCTGGTCTCTCTACTTGCATTATTGCATCCCTCCATTTTAATATGGAAATTACAGCCAGTGAAATCTTTTGATACATCAACTGGATAATGTCACAATCTTGCTCAAAAATTTCCATTGATTTCCCATGTGCTTAAAAGCTGAAATTAAAACTTCTTCCCATGGTCTTCCAAGTCATGTATGGTCTCACTCATCTGTCCACCTCTCCAGCCTCATCTCATTGTCCTGCCAGTTTCAACCACAATCACCATATTCTAGCCACAGTTGTCCTCAGGCTCATTGTATGCTCCAAGCTTCCCTACCTGGGGCCTTTGAACTTTTTTCCCCTCTGCCTGGAATACTCTTCCCCAGGCTCTTCACATGGATGGCTCCTTTCCATCTTTCAGATCTAAGCTTAAATGTCATCTAGTCAAAGGTCTTCCAGACCTGTTATTTCCTCAGTCCTTTATTTCTTTAATAGTACTTATGTTGTTTACATTTGGATATTTTTCATGTATTTGTTTATTATTTGCCTGAATGGTAGAATGAGAGTTCCAGAAGAGCAAAGAACATATTTGTGCTGCCATGTATGCTACATATAGTTGTGTAGGTTATATAATGCATAAGGGTGCCATAGCTAAAAAGATGCATTCCCAAAGACTTTCTGGCAAATGGCAATAACATATCTTAATAAGGGGCCACTTTTTTGTGATACATATAATTCTGCCATATAGTCTAGGAGTACCCTATATGTCTACTCCATTTACTAATGTATACCTACTTTTAGCACCTTGTTTTGCATATAGTAAATACTCCAAAAACATGTTGATTGGATATAAGGAAGAAGACAATATTAGGATATTGCCAGTGGGAAAACAGAGGAACACACAAGATGGCTGATAAATTTGGTTATTTATGAAGAGGGAACAAAGGCAAAATTAAAAGTGACTAGTTCTGACCCTAGAAGCCTAGAGGGGAAAAGTGGTACCATTCTTAAAAAAAAAAAAAAAGAATGGAACCCAAAGAAGAAAAGACTGGTTTGAGAAGATGATGATGATTTAATTTTTTTTTCATTTGAGAAGATGATGCCTCCCATTTTGTTGTTAGTGAGCTTGTCATTATTTTATTGCGAGATTTTAAAAATAGAACTAACTTTGGTCTGCACAGTCTTTGAAATGGTTACACTAATACTTTGCAAGGTCTGTTCTTCCTTTAAAGGATGTGCATGGAAATGGTTGTGTTTTACGATACAATAATTTAGGGACCAAGCTAGAAAGGATTAAGGAAGGAGAGATAAATATAATCACTTTCACATTAGATGACTCCCACCCAGTATTCCCTGCTGAACTCCAACACAGTTTCTTTTAGGCTTTGGCCCTTAAAAATCAATGCTTTTATTCTTCTTTTGTGAAGCACTTCTGAAAACTATGATTACCTTAGCCAATCTCCTTTCCCTAAGAGAATAGACAAATATTTTCCTCTTTTCTAATTTCTGCTACTCAGGATGGCAGCAGCCCAGGTCTTGGTATGTGAAACACCTACCTCTGCATACCCGGCAGCAGGAATCTGGAACCGAGACTGGGAATGCACAAGTTAATTTGGGACAAGTCTTGAGACCACAATACACATTCCCCTCCTGCCAAGGAGAAATAGAATTAAAATCAGAATGATCTGGGATAATATTTTTAAAGGCTTATCTCAGTACCAAGGATATAGTAAGGACTCAAAACATGGTGCTGCTCTCCCATAGTCAGTTCTAGGTACTTCCTTCATTTCACTGTGCATTTTTTTTTTTTTTTTTC
>NW_026000261.1:4558956-4563215 GCF_001458135.2 Marmota marmota marmota | reverse complement strand
ATTTTTTTTTTTTTTTTGCTTGCTTACTATTTCTCCTTGCCAGAGATTAAGTCTGAGAAGAGTTAGCAAGCCAATCCTAGCATCCTGGTTGGTCCCAAGTGGTAGAAAGTATTCTGTGAGGGCTGATATGAGCCTTTAAAATATCAAATATAGTCTTGCTTCTTCCTTCTTTGTAAACTACATACCTTGGTTCCCATTATACCCGAGATGGATGTTGGGAGCATAAGGGCATGAAGATTTAGGTCAAAACTACTGTTTGTAACATTCATTAGAGTACCTTTTTCAAACCAGAAAAACAGGCTCTCTTTGAGGTAATACAAAATTATACAAAATGGTCTGAATTATGCAGCTCAATCCAGTGCAAGACAAGAGAGAGGATTCAATTTGCTTGCTGGTTACATCTGTCCTTGCAATAATTTCCATTTCCTAAAATTCTATCTTTTGAATGGTGTTCCTTAAACCTTTCTCTTAGTTCTTAGAAGCATATCCTTCTGGGACTAGAAGGTTTGCTGAAAGCTCATTAAGAAATCAAGGTCACAACAAAATTCTTCCATATTACTGAGATACTACATGTTTACCATAAATCCCAAAGGGAAGATTCTAGAAATTTCCTTAGCTATCCAGTACTTAATGCCCCTTACAAGTAATGAAGTTATTTCTATACCTAACTTTATTCCTTAATGCTTCATTTTAAATATCCATTTTGTACTCCATTTCCTAGTTTTATCTATGCTATTCTCTGGAGTGCACAATTAGGTAAAGACAGAATGAGTGTATTTTATTTGTGAACTATATGCAGTTATTTCAATAAGTGATGTCACAAGAATTACTGTAATTAAGCATATATAGAATTTTCTCATTGTAGCACACCAGGAATTATCTGGTTAGTAAAATACTTCAGAGATGGAAACCAATAGATACCACATTTTTCTTTGTGAATTGGATCGAGTGGCCCTATCCAATGACAATGGCCCTAGAATGGCACGGAATTTTCGACCAATAATATTTTCAGTGCTTCAAATAATTATGACTCCCTTAGATAAAGGCTTAGGTGGTATAACAATTATCAAAAGGAGTGAAGATCAAGTCAAACAGATCATCATCACCCATTTAAGCAGTCTTACAGCTTTAAGCCTGGGACAGAACTGGGCCTGAGCTCTTCAAAGGAGTTGGTAAAAATTGGGGAGTTTGGATTGGCAGGGAGGTTTATGATTTGAATATAATTTATCTTTCATTCAAACATCTTACAGTGTAAGCTCAGAGGAAAAAAAAAAACACAAATAAAGAGGAAGCTTTCTTATTTGGGTAGGAGTTGGCAGGGACACTGAGAGGCAAGGTCTTACCGAACAGCTGCACTGGGTGCACTGATTGGGTTGCCGGTTCTGAAAGAGCCCTTCAGCCACGAACAGCTCCCCATGTTGATAAGTAGTCCCATTGTACTCACACGACTTGCTGGTCACCTTACTGTTCACTGGGGGTAAGGAGTCTTCTGAAACAGGGTAGAGAAAACAAAAAAACACATAAAGTATTGAAAACATTGCAAAGAATTTCATAAATCCCAACAGCAGATGGGGCTGTACTACATAGAGGGAGTTAAAGGACAATCCTTGCTTCAGTGGCTAATGATTTCACATAGCACTAAAACAGCCGACAAAAATAGAAGCTGACATCATCATCCATTCATTCTTTTATTTGTTGGGCATTTATTGAGCACCTACTATGTGTCAGGCATTGTAATAAGCATTAGAGAGAGAACAGAGAACAAAGACAAGGTCCCTGCATTGATGGAGCTAATAGTCCTAGATAAATGAGATATTAACTTGCCTGAAAGGAAACAGTCCATGTTATCTCTTTTAAATCTTTTCCACCTATTCATTCAGAAGAGGAATAGTCTATTATAGCTACTATAGAAACTTTACCTTCTATTGTGTTGTTTTTTTGAGGTGGGTAACCAGGGATTGAACTCAGGGGCACTGGACCACTGAGCCACATCCCCAGCCCTATCTTGTATTTTATTTAGAGACAGGGTCTCACTGAATTGCTTAGCACCTCAATGTTGCTGAGGTTGGCTTTGAACTCATGAATCACCTGTCTCAGCCCCGACAGCCGCTAGGATTACAAGCATGCACCACCTCATCTGGCTTCTATTGTGTTTTATATCAGTTCTTGGATGCTTGTTCCGGCCTTTGCAGGTTTTGCTTATTGTTAATCCCTCTACCAAGATTGCTCCTTCTCTCCACTCTCTTCCAGTTACTGAAATCCTAACTGATACAGGCTCTGCTCATGTTTCCTTACCTCTACAAAGTATTCCCTAATAATCCCAGTCCACCGTCTGGAACTCTCAGGGAATAAGATGTCTAAATCACACAATTCAATATTTGAATATTATTAGAACTCATTTGATATCTGAATATTATTAGAACTCATATTTGTGAATCATGGTAACCTAGAAAACCATTTACAAAGAAGCTTCATATATATTGTTATAATGGAGCCTCAACAATGCTGTGGATCAAGTAGGGTAGAGTCTTATCTTGTTTTTCATTGCAGGGAAACAAGTAACTGAGATTGAGTGACTTATCTGAAGTCACAAAGCTAGTGAATGGTGAAAAGAGGAATCAAGATCTGGTTTCCTGAATCTAAAGTTCACCTTCTATCAAACAATATATGCATGTGTGTGTGTATTACTTTTTAAGAACCAGGATTCTCAAATGTCTCTTTCCTCCATGGAGTCTACTGTAGGGTTACCATGTAGCAAAGGGTCAATATACTCGGTGAGTTAATTCTAAGTGAATGATCTCTAGAAATCTTTTCACTGTGTTTCCTTCAGTACTTGATACATATATATGCACACACATCCACACACAAACATACACACACCAAATAATAATGAACATGTTCTAAGATTAAACTGATCATTGATTTATGAATAATCAAAAGGCACAAGCAGAACTTGGAAAATGCCTGCCACAGGACAGTGAGAGAAGAGAACGAGTTGGGTGTTTCATTAGAAGCTTAGAGAGTTGGACCATCCTTGCTATCAATCAAAACTATGATGAATATCAGTTTAATTTATGTGGACAAATTATACCTCCATATAACTTCTTTTAAAAAACAAAATGAAGCCCAATGTGGTGGCACATGCCTGTAAAGTGACTTGGGATTCTGAAGCAGGAGGATTATGAGTTCAAAGCCAGCCTTAGCAATTTAGCCAGGCCCTAAGCAACTTTACAAGATGCTGTCTTAAAATAAAATATAAAAAGTACTGGAGAAATGGCTCAGGGGTTAAGCGCCTCTGGGTTCAATCCCTGGTAGCAAAAATTTAAACAAAAAAAAAATGAAAATAATTCCCAGAATGTAATGGAAATGATTGATAAAGAGCAATAATTTCTATTTTATTGTGTGATAAATGCTAATAATACCTACAATACCCAGAATAATAATATAACAATACATGAGTTCTAACTCAATGCCATGCACAATGGAGAATTCTTATGCACACATTATTTCATTGTACTTACTAACCATGTTTTAATGTAGACATAATTGTGCCCTTTTTGCAGATGAGAAAAATTAAGGCTTAGAAATTGATTTGTCCAAATTGATTTGTCAAATAACTTGTAAGTCGGCAATACCTGGATAAATTAATATCTGACTGATTCTAGAACCTTCCATCCTAGCCACTATCAAGAAGGGTACTGACCACTTCAAGTCTATAAAAAGGAAGAGATCATTTAATTTGAAACCCAAACCAACAAAATGTGAAGGCTGTGTTGTCTCTCCACCACCATGTGGCCCCAGATATCCAGAAAACAGGCATTTTCCTTCAGTTTCAACAATTAGAGTAATAATTAAATTTCTATACTTTGCAGCATTTAAAAATTTTTCCTTAATTTTGCTTTAAAAAGAAGAAGTCTCCACTCCGAGGAAAAGTTTAACTTATACTAACTGCCCCTTTCACTGGGCTAAGAATCTAGCTTCTGCCTATATGTGCATATATCCAGATAGCAGGAATGAGTAAAACTCATCAGAGAAAAGACAGGAGTGGGATCATTTGCTCATGGGATCTAATTATTCCAAATCTCAGACTTTTGTGATAAAGGAAAAGTATGATGATCTACAAAATAGTATTTGCCATGGCTTTGACAGGAGCCAGTAGATCTTTGGAATGCCCTCCTCCAGGAAAAGTTTGGAATTATTTAGCCTTAAAAAATGGTGTTGGAGAAGTTAGCCACCACCCCCCCCCCCCAAAAAAAAAA
>NW_026000261.1:4551704-4555007 GCF_001458135.2 Marmota marmota marmota | reverse complement strand
CGTTACTGTCCTACCTCCCATTGTTGGTTTTCATTGTTATTTTCCATTTCCTCTTCCTGTAATGCTTTGGCGAGGATGTTTTGAAGAGATGGTTTTCTAGCTGCGAATTCTTTAAACTTTTGTTTATCGTGGAAGGTTTTAATTTCATCCTCCATCCTGAAGCTTAATTTCGCTGGATACACAATTCTTGGTTGGAACCCATTTTCTTTCAGTGTTTGAAATATGTTATTCCAGGATCTTCTAGCTTTCAGAGTCTGTGTTGAAATATCAGATGTTATCCTGATTGGATTACCCCTAAATGTAATCTGCTTCCTTTCTCTTGTAGCTTTTAAAATTCTCTCCTTATTCTGTATGTTGGGCATCTTCATTATAATGTGTCTAGGTGTGGATCTCTTATGATTTTGCACATTCGGCGTCCTGTAGGCTTCTAGGACTTGGGATTCTGTCTCATTCTTCAAGTCATTGGTTTAAGTTTCATCTGTTTTGATCAGTATCTAAGCTGCTTTTCAAAGAGGATTTTACTTTTTCCCATTTAGGATGCCTCTCCACTTCCCCATTTATCGATCTTGCTACTTCCCACTCTTCATGGTCCAGTTCTAGTTTCACCTCTGCAAGGAAGCCTCACCTATTTCTGCACATGACGGTTTCAGTGGAAGAAAGAAAAATGAGCAGTCAGTAGATTACTGCCAATATGGTAGAGCTTCCAAAGGCGGCAAGTTCACCATGACCTACACTCTCTTCCTTTTTGTTCTATCAGAATGCCTGTTATACTCCCAGGTTCAAGCATTAGTTAGAGCAGAGTTTTAATAAATTTGTAGTAATGGGTACAGAAGATTGGAACAATTCCCTAATATAGAGCAATACCAGGTCAGGGGACCAAAATAACAAAACAAGATCCCAGTTTGCACCCACTAGGTTGGCTATAATGAAAAAGACAATAATAACAAGCATTGGCAAAAATGTGAAGAAATTAAAACCCTCAAAAACTGATGGTGTGAATGTAAAAACACGAAATGGTTCAATAGCTTTGGGAAATAGTTCGGGTGTTTTTCAAAAAATTAACCCATACAGGTATCAGAAGAATCAGCAATATCATTGTTAGGTATTTTCAATTCTCAAAAGAATTGAAAGTTCAGAAACAAACAGATACTTGTACATGAATGTTAGCAGCAGCATTATTCACAATAGTCAGAAACAATCCAATATCCATCAATGGATGAAAGGATAAGCAAAATATGGTATATTCACATAATGTATATATTCAGTTATAATGGATGAGGCTTGAAAACATTATTTCATTATGCTAAGTGAAAAAAGCCAGTCATAAAATATCACATATTGTATGATTCCATTTATATAAAATGTCCAGAATAGTCAAAGATGTACAGACAGAAAGCCAATTTGTGGATACCAGAACTGGTGTAGAATAGGCAATGACTTCCAGTAGGTACAGGACTTCTTTTGGAAGAATAATGAAGATATTCTGCAATAAGTTAGTAATGTTGGCTTCAATATCTTGTGAATATACTATAATCAAATATACTGTACACTAAAGAGCGAATTTTATAGCATGGAGATTGTATCCCTATCAAGCTGATACCCAAAAAGTTAAACCACTAAACATTCTACAATACAGACAAAAAGCTATGTATCAAAATGGGAGAGGCATAGACACAATAAAGGTACTTTGTAGCATGGTGACAGGGAGGCAGGTAAAGAAGGGAAGTTACGGGGCTGTGGTTGTGGCTCAGCGGTAGAGTGCTCACCTAGCATGTGCAAGGCCCTGGGTTCGATCCTCAGCACCACATAAAAATAAAATAAAGATATTTTAAAAAGGGAAGTTACTAGCAAATCAAAACTACACTGAGATTCATCTCACTCCAGTTAGAATGGCAATATCAAGATACAAATAATAATAAATGCTGCTAAGGATGTAGGGGGAAAGGCATATTTGTACATTGCTGGTGGGACTGCAGACTAGTACAACCACTCTAGAAAGCAGTATGAAGAGTCCTCAAAAAACTAGGCATATAACTCCCATATGAGCCAGCTATCACACTCCTTAATATTTATCCAAAAAAAACTAAAATCAGCATACTACAGTGATATACACCAAATCTTATAACAGCACTAGCTGAATTATTGAATCATAATGTACCTAGGTGTCCATCAATGGACAATTGGATAAAAAATGTGGTATATATACACAATGGAATTCTACTCAGCCATAAAGAAGAATGAAGCTATGTCATTTGCAGGAAAATGAATAAAATTGGAAAGCATCATGCTAAGTGAGATAAGCCAGACTCAGAAAGTCAAGAGTCTTATGTTTACTCTCATATGGAAACTAGAGAGAAAAAAAAATGAAAGAAAAGGGATTTATGAAAGTAGAAGAGAGACTAGTAAAATAGAGGGAGAGGTTCTTGGGGAAGAAGGAGGGAAAGGAAAGGGGAAGCAAGAGAGAATAAAACAAAACAAAATATGCTATATGCTCATATAAATATGTCACAATGAATTCCACTATTATGTATATAATTATAATGAACCTATAAAATTAATTTAAAAAGAAAGAGAGAATCACAAAATGGTAGGGGGTCCAATCCTAAATCATAAGTTTGCTCCATGTCCCCTGTCATGAGGATCCACTTTGGAGGTGGAGTGGGTCTGTCAGACAGCTGAACTAAAGAAGACTGATAGAGGAAAGACTTTGCTGCTTGGAATATTCAAGAAGACTCTGTGTGGGCCCACACCTTCAGCAAGGCTAGTGGCTTCCCTACTCCTATCCCCAGCCCAACCCCCAGTCGGATCCCAGGCCAGGAAATTCTTGTAGCAGATTCAGCAGATCACTCTACAGCTAAACAGACAGACACAACATTCTGTCCCAACCAAGAAGGTGGCGAGTGAGAGGAAACAGTCATCTGATGCTCCAGCTGGAGAGAAGAGAGTAGGAGAGGGCGCTGAAAGCTCACACCCTGGTCTGATCCCAGTTGTCCCCATCCTCATCCGGACCCCATCTGCATGCTGTTTTTCATCCCATTTCCGCTAATGTTTCAGCTGCTGTCAGTCAGTAGCTGACCCCGCCTGAATATGCAGGCTTGTTAGGCAGATGGCTGGGAAGGATGGCTTGAGACATTGTGTGAGAAGAGACCAAGTCTCTGTGAAACCAGGGGTGTTTGCCAACTGGACCTAGATTTTTTTGGGGGGTGGTTATTTGTATTTTTGGTTGTGCCACTGCCTGGCTCTGTGATGGGACTCCTGGTTATTTTGCATCTCTCTCTCTCTCTCTCTTTTTTTTTTACACAA
>NW_026000261.1:4539828-4551679 GCF_001458135.2 Marmota marmota marmota | reverse complement strand
AGAGAGAGAGAGAGAGAGAGAGAGAGAGAGAGAGAGAGTTATGTTGGGATTAACTATTTTACCTGCTTCTACTTCACAGAGATGTAATTACTTTTTAAAAGGTTCAGGGAGTAACAGAGCCATATGCAACACAACCCATTGATTACAGATGCATCCAGATAATTAAGTGAATTCCCTATGAATGCAAAAATATTTATGGTTGTGTCCACTCTGATCATCCAGGATTGAGACATTACTATGTTCCGTGTGGACTGTGGCAACTTAGAAAAGGCCCTTGGCTTGGGATTTGTTGCCTTCCAGGTAGCAATTCTAGCCTTGCAGTGTCAGTCATCTGTCTGGGAGCAAGCACAAAAGGGCTGAAGCCTCACAGATGGAGAAGCATCACAGCAAGGTTCAGCCAGGGTCATGAAGTACATCTCAAAGATGTCTCCATCAAAGATGTACCTCTTGGCTCATCAATGCTCTACCAGCTGGTCTGGGCCCCTGTGAGCTCCTTGCCAACTCTGCTCTGACTCATGTGAGACTCAACCACCCCGACAGACTACCCTTGGCTTACTCATATCCTACTCAGGCCCAAGGGTCTGTCAAACACATTTTGATATCTTGCAGCAATTGTAATGGTCTATCTTTCTCCTACTATCTAGTGCCTGACAACAGGTGTATCTCTTTCTAAATTATTAAAACCCACAAAAGAGATACAGCTTATATTTTGTACTTCTCCAACTTCTGCTGACTCTGACACTAGAACAGAGCATAGCATGGAGGAACAAACATGGTATATGCTTCCATGTTGAGAGTCTATTGTTAGATTCAGTAAGATATAAACATAACTATCCAGGAACAAGGTGGCTTATTATTTAAGACCCAGATAGATGGAAAGAAGTAGTGTGACTCTCAAGAGTGATTGTGAGATGAGTTACAGTATTTGAGTGAAGGAGAATGTATACATAGGCATTCTCTGGGAAAAGGGTCGATGGATTCTACAAGACTCTCAATGTGTTCTAGGATGCAAAAGAGGTGCCTTCCCTATTGAAATGCAAAGCTAGTACCAGTACCAGAGCTCTGCAAGGTACTCTGATCCATATTCTAGGGCTGTAGAGTTCCACATTCTAGGGCTCTAAAGTTATACAAACTCATTTTCAGCTTTCTGTGTGATGAGAGCACTTACTGGTGGATGTTTCTCACAATCCACTCTTTCAGAGGGAACCTCTATGTTCTTCCCTATCCAAATTTCTTCCACTCTACTGAACAGCTTTATCATCAGCTCCATTATTCAGCTCATGGGCCATTCCAATCTCATTACATAAGCTTCCTAGGATTTCTCACATATATCCCCAAGAGAAAACTGGAAATGGCCTTCTCTTTTGACAAAACAGAAATGAGGCACAAAGATACAAGAGGGACACTATTCTTTAGTGCCAGACCAAGGAATCAAATTTAGGTTTTTCAATTTTACTTATAGCCACAAAACATGAGAGTTAGAGAAGCCAAGGAAAATCCAGTCCAATAACTAAGGAAGATACAATACAAATTCCACTGTATTCACAGGCTAAACTGCTCAAGCTTAAATCTTCATCTGACCTTGGATTGTGTAGCCCAACAAAAAGAAACCCTTTTACAGGGGATCTGATAGGTTTGTATTATTCCTTTACTACTAGACTATGGATTTTTTAAATTTCTAATGACCAAAAGGTATAATAAATGGACTTGCAATTGCAATGAAAATGCTAAGTCTACCGTTCTGCATGATGCCTAATTGTTAATGACAGGTTTTGTGGTAACATGTGTCACTCATTGCCTTCCTCCTCTCCCTAAATAAATTAAGAATGAGTTCTACTATTACTTGGTTAGTTCTAATCCTTTGGGAACCAGGCTTTTTTTTTGAAGGTCAATGACCCTTTGAAATGGACAAATTAGTCACTACCCTCAAGCAGCATTTACAGAAACAATGTGAAGCATCTGGATGAGACAGTGGGGAGTTCAGTGGAGCATTCCTTTGTATTGCCTACACCAGCATTTCCCAAGTCTGCTGTGCAGAGCACTAGTAGCCCACAAGATGTTCTGTGAAAACAAAATTCTGTGATTCAAATAGAGTTGGAAAAAAGATCCATAGTCAATGTTCAGTGCCCCTCTCAGCATGTTAAATGATCTCAAAAGTCCCAGAGTAAAGAAACCTGTTGAACTACAACTTAGCATTTTCTTTGACTGACTTTACTAAACCACTGGGAACTTTTTTTTCACCTGGTTAACAACTAAAAGGATCCCAGGACCACCCCTTTGGAAAGTGCTGCCCTGAACCACATCTAATAAGCAGATATTCTGAGGATATGGATATTTGCCATCTCATGGACATTATTAACCACTGAATTGAGGATCCTGTTCCCACCCTGAGTTACTCCACTTTCAGCTAAAACCAAACATTATTTCTAAATGCAGCATCTCTTGTAACTCTTCTCTTCTTTCATTCATTACCAAATCCATTACATCAAAGGGGGAAAGCCCCCTCTACTCCACGAAACACTAAATAGTGCTAATAAATGAAACCTCACATTTTGCCACCTGCAAGGATAGCCCAATGCTATCTACCACCTGGGGATACAAAGAAGTCAAGCCAAGGAGTTTCCATTTTTCCTGCATATGATGAGAAGTTAGTGTAGTGATTTAAACAGTGAAGTGATTTAATGAGATTTTACATTTTTGAAAGAGTATTATGGGATGATTGGAAGAGACAATGAAGTAGGAAGCAAGACCTCCCAGAAAGTGATTGAAAAAAACCTATTGCTATCATATCACATACAAAAGGGAAGAAAAGACGCATTCAGTACTTGAAGACTGACAAAAGTTATCCTCAAACATGTATTTTGTTGTGTTTAGAAAACTGTTAGCAGCAGGCCTCAGAAAGTGGTCCCTGGGGGCCACTGGCAGAGTCTGCAGAGAAAGTGGTGGCAGAAAGGGCTCCAGACTGCTGGAACAGGGGGAACACTCTTAGGAAAATGCAATCTCCCTCTTCCTGGAGACCAAAAGAGGGGACACATCTGATGTGTCATGGAATTACTATAGAAAAAGAGAAAGTATCATGTTTATTCTCCTAGGAAATCATTTAAGAACGAAAACCCAAAGGTCTAATGTTCTCTCTGATATGTGGATGCTAACACACACACAATAAGGGGTGATGGGGGAGAATAGAAATTATTAGATTAGACAAAGGGTAATAAAGGGAGGAGAGGGGGAAATAGGACTAGGAAAGACAATAGAATGAATCTGACATAAGTTTGCTATATACATGTGTGAATACATCACAGTGAATCTTACCGACATGTACAATTAGGACTGGGATCCTAATTAGAATAAGATACACTCCATGTTTATATATCTAAAAATAACAAAAACTAAAACAAGCTAACATATTTAACACATACATACACACACACACACACACACACACACACACACACAAAACCAAAACCAAAGCCCCTGTAGGAGAGAGAATAATTTAGGTACCAACATACAATACAGAGAAAGGAAAGGAAAGGTGTTACAGAATTTAAATTCAAAAGAAATTCATTGCTGATTGCCATGGGATGGTGACTACTATTCATCAGGAAACAGTAGTGTCAAAGGTGAAAAAAAGTCAAAGATTAACAAAAATCTGAAACTCAGATTCTTCTTTTGGCAGCCAGATGCTCCTCATATTAGTGCAAAGTTATTGAAGGGAAAGGTGATTGTAGTGGTTGGGGATTAAGCAAGTAAATAAAATGTGTTAACATCTTGGATTTACCAAGGCTGGAGAAGCAATGAGGTTCAATCATTGTTTTCAGACTGGGATTTCTCAAAAGGAGAGCAAGTAGACCAGAGACTAGTGGGAGTGGTTTCAAACTTCACATACCACTTCATCTTTCACTGAGAATCACATAACATAATGAGAGATGTCACTGAGGAAAGAGCAGAACATGCAAATAATGTGAAGACATAAAAGAGCTTGAAGGTCACAGTTCCAATAATTGCAGTAAACACACAAATATATTAACAATGAACATTTATAGACTCATGCTTTCACTGAGGAACTTCAAGTTCCTGTTCATTAGCTCTTTTCTCCCTACAGCAACCCTCCGATGTAGGTATTGCTGTTATTTCTCATTACAGATGAGAAAACTAAAGTTAGGAAGCGGTCAAACCAGAATTGAAACTAAGGTCTGTGATCCCCAAAGTGGAGTTGAACTATATTGTTCTATGGATGTAGGCTGCATTATCTGCAAATACATGTAGGATAAAATAGCCACCTACACAGAATCTTTTCTGTCTCTAATGGCTTTTCCCAAGTTCTTTCACCTTAAATGGTTGGAGAGAGGGAGGAAGAGAAGGAGGAGGCTATATTGTCTTAGGCTGTACCCATGTCAGAATGGAATGACAAAAAGAAGGAATGTTTAAAAAATGGCACATGACTGAAGTTACTGGGCTAATGGAATAACCTGAAACAGAACAATTCCCTTTTACAGAACCTGAAAATGGCATCTCAGACACCAGCAACTCTCTCCTCAAAGTGTAGTACAGGGACTAGCAGCATTAGTGAGAGATAGTTAGAAATGCAAAACTTCACACATCCACACCAGACCTACAGAATCATTGTCTGCACTTCTATAAGACACCCAGTAACTCATGTGCACATGCAAGTTTGACAAGTGCTATTCCAGGCCTTCTGGTTTTAGAGCTCATCTTATTCAGAACCTTCAGAGATGCCTTATAAAAGAGTCAGATTCTCAAAGGTTGAGTGAGTATTGAGAAGCCTGCTCTCCTATTCTGGACACACACATGCAGAGTTGGTTTAAAAAATGTCTCACTCTAGAGTTAACCTTAAAACTAAACTACTAAACTATAACTTTTGTCTCTAAAAGTTCACCCATCTCTGTAAGAAATGACAACATGTATTTATCCACAGACTATTATCCTGGTAAAGTGAAGGTATCTAATCAAAATAATAAAATGACTGTAAAAATAGAGTGATAGTTCTCAATGGGGGACATTTTTCCCATAGGAAACATTTGGCAATGCCTGGAAACATTTTTGGTTATCACAGGTGGGGGAGGGTGTTACTGGCATCTAGTGGGTAAAGAAACCCTGGATAAAGGAAATAATAGGCACGAATGATCTAAATATTCAAAACTCAGCTCAGGAGAAAGGAAGCCTGAAAGATCTCTCTCAATTTTAACAGATTTAGATTAGACACTGAAGCTCTAGCTGCCCTTGAAGGAGTGATGTGCTCCTTTGAGCTTTTCTTTGACTTAAAATAATTCTTCAAAACTACACCATGTAAAATGAACTGCTCAGGAAATCATAATACCCACAGGAAAAAAAATCTTTATTATAAATACTAGTCTTCTATCCTAGCATCAAATAAAACAGGAATAAACAATATCTACATTTTCCCTTTTCTGCAACACACAGTATATAGCATGAAGTAATTAAAAATTAAAAAAAAACCTGAACCAAGAAGTAACTAAAATAAACACCAACCAATAAGGTTAATGTAGTTATCGTATTTAAATGGTAAAAAAAAAAAACAAAAAACCCTACATGCCTATAAGCCAGGGCAAAAGCAAAAAGGGAAAGATTAGTTATATATTGTATACACACACACACACACACACATTCACCTTATTATGAACTTATATAACTTTATTTTAATGGCTTTTCTTTACTTCCTAAGAGTATTAATGGTTTATGAATGGTTCTAGATTCAGAATGAGTTGACCAGGTTCATTTCAATCAATGTCATCTCCTTCATGTTCCTGCCCCAAGGACTCACATTCTAAGCTTCTGTGTTAATAAGAATATAACTGGGCTGGAGATGTGGCTCAAGTGATAGCACGCTTGTCTAGCATGTGTGAGGCACTGGGTTCGATTCTCAGTACCACATAAAAACAAAATAAAGATATTGTGTCCACCTAGAACTAAAAAATAAATATTAAAAAAACAATATAACTGCCCTTACATACAGATCCAGAGAAGTATAAAACAAGATATGAGATTTGGGAAATCAGATTTATCTTTATTTATAATACAGGGCCTCTGAAGGCATAACTAGTCTTCTACTTCACCAAGTCCTATAACGCCTATAATGAGTGGCAAACATTTTAACATTGAGGTTATTTTGTAAAGATTTCAGTCTAAGATTCAGCCAGTCTCAATTCTTCTTATGAAGAATCACCCTGGCTTCAGATATTATAGTGGCATACACAATATTGTTTGCTTATCAAACCCATTTTGGGACCCATCTATATGACAATTCATTTCACAGTTTCACCTGTTGTTAGGAGAGTCATGTGAATGAGTTCTAGTTAATGAAATTATGGTGAGAAATGGTGTACACACCTTAGAAACCTGACCCGTAAAATCTTCTACACAATGTTGCTTCTCTTCCCTCAAAAACTGAGAGTCACATGCAGAGGATACAGTAGAGGACTATGAAGCCCTAGGGGAAGGTGAAGCCACTCAAGTGAAAGGCACCTGAGTCCCTGAATGACTACATGGAGCAGAGTCCTCCCTTTCCATGGCCACCCAACTTTACCCTCATCATGTTTAGCCACTGGGGATTTTAGGATTGTTGGGTAATTGGCTTATCCTAATTATTTTATGTTTGCAAATGTATTCCCTTCTCCAAAATCATTAGCCCTAAGTTTCACTTCAGTCCATAACATTGCATTGATATCACCTATGATTTCAAGTTCCATGTCCCTCTTCCATCCTGATAATTGTTATCCATAGCAGTAAAGGAAAGAACTGCCTAGAGTCAATGTGCTTAGAATTCCCTTTCTGATTCAAATTCCCATTAAAAGCAAATCAAAGTGAAATCAAAACCAGAGACATGGGAGGTCCAATTGTTGTCAGGCTTGTTGCCCAATGGCAATCAATTCTTGGATCCAATGGCATGTAGGACCTGGCTCAGAGGCCTGAATTGTTACTCAAGGCTGGTTTACACAGCATTTCAAGGAATAATTAGTATCTCAATGCTTTAGCCCCTATGCTATGTTTCCATATATTGAGGGCTAGAAAGGCTGAGGAAAGGCAGACAGGGTTATGTAAAAGAGAAAATTAGACCAGATAACCTATTGGTGAGGTAAGAAAGGACACAAAGAAGAAACCTAAGAGGGAGTTCTTGGAGCGTTCTATCACAAGGGTTGTTTGTCAATACTCCAGTTCTCCCCTGTCCAAGCACGTGATAGCACTGCATTTCCCTATCCCCTAGAAGTCAAGTCATGGCCATATGACTTGTTCTCACCAATGACATAGGAGAAGAAGTAATCTGTGTCACTTCTGGACAAAGTTTTTAAAAGCCAGGGCACTGTTTACTATGTTCTCTCCCCATACCACTGGAACTAAATTCTAGATGGTGAGGATCTGTAAGCCAGGGTCCCTGGATGAGAATGACATGTCAATCTGAGATGGACATGTGGTCTAAGTAAGAAATAAACCTTTATAGTTTTAAGCCCTGAGCTTGGTGCATTTTAATGTATTGTGATTTAGTCAATTCCAATTATTACAGAGTATCCAATACTTGATGAAGAATGGACTTTGTTATTCAAAATGGAAAAGATGAAAAAATTCCTACAACTTCTATATCTCCTCCCAAAAGAACTATAAGGTAAGAGCAGTTGCTTCTTCAAAGTTATCCAGATACTCTAACAGTTGAAATTGGATTATGATCTGCTAATTTGTTATATCTACAATAGGAGTTGTGGGCTAACTCCTCTGACCCATGACTTATTTTTCTAAATAAAGTTTTATTGGAACACAGCCACGCCCATTAATTTACATAGTCTATGGCTGCTTTCACACTGTAATGGAAGAGTTGTTGCAAGAGTTGCCTGCAAATGCTAAAATATTTACTATCTGGCCCTTTGCAGGAAAAAACTGTCAGACCCTGGTCTAGAAGAAGCCAAATGAAAACAGATCCATGGAGGATCTGGAAAAGAAATCCAACATGCACAGCCACTCAGAGTAAAGAGTACATACTCTTTATGGCCATGTAGCCAAAAGCAGACACAGATCAAGAGTTGGTACTGGCAGGATTTTTCATAATGAGCTTCAAACCTTTTGGAGGCAGAGAGGCAGAGGAAGCCCTAATTCATATGACTTCCAATAAGCACATCATTAAAGTTCTGTTGTTTATACCCCATTTCCCCAGAATCAAGATAGGGACAGTTTCTGAACAAAAGATATACACAGTATATGTCAGGATTAGTGAACCTGACAGTCCTCAGGATGACTCAGTGGAAAGTTGCTTAAGTGCTTGCTCAAAATGATTCACTGCCCAGAGAGTCCATGGCAAGTGAGATTCTTAGGTTAAACTGGGTGGTGCGGTTTGTCCACTTTCCTGAATTCAGCACAGAGCAAGCAGACAGGCCCTAAGTGAGGAAGCAGACTCTTGGAGGGTCTAATGAGGGTCTCAGCCTGCTGGATGTGGCCTTTGGTGAAGCCACTGGCTGCCCTCCTGGGGTGGGGGTGTATATGGTGTGGCTGGAATGCTAGGAATTCTGGGCTGGCTTAGCAGGCACTCCAATTGGCTTGGTATTCTACATGCTCCAAAGACTTTCTCCAGTGTCCTTGGCATCCAATGACTATACTTGGGGTTCAGATTTTTAGGACTGGGTGGGTCCCTGGAAGCCTTCTATCTCAGTACCAGATCACTCCTTCATTAGGTGGTACCAGCAAACGAGCCGGCCATTCCACTGGAGATGAGACACAGGCTATTTGCCTCCTTGCCTTAGCCTGGCTCTTGGCAGGGCTGACTGGAAGAGCCAGCTGCCTGGCTGAAACTCAACCTTTGGTGGCTGTTAACAGGTTTTGCTTTAATTTAGCTATTGCTGTGTTACCGTTGGTTGGCTCTGGGTTGGGGCAAAGGCCTGGCATAGCGAACAGAAAGGATAAGAAAGATGAAAGGAGAATGAACTTGAACCTATGAATTGAATTGTCTTCCCTTTTAGCAGCTGCTTCTGGGGTTAGTTAGGACTAGGTGTTTTCTCTTGCTTTCTAAGGTGACCAGAAGGATATAGCTCCAAAATCTTTTACCTGTGGCATTTTTTATCCTAGATTATTGTGGAAATGTGGGGAAGGGAAAGAGTTATATGATATCCCTGGTGACCATCACGTGTAGAAAATTCAGAATATAAAGACACTCAGAACCCAAAATATTACAGCCTCTTCATCAGTCTGCCATACAGATTCTCAGCATTCTCTAGTTTATACCTGAACACATAGAGGCCAAGACTCCCTGGACTGAGACAAAGATGGCATGAGCTCTGGCTGACTCAAAGGCACTGAGACAGAAACAGAGTTTCTTGAAAAATATAACACAAAAGATAACAGAAAATAGGGTTAGAGAATTAATTCACTCCACAAGCATTTGCCTTGAGCCTACTTTGTGCCTTGGCACATGAGGAGATAAATACAGACTTGGGATCCAAATTATTTCCAAATGTCAGGGGATGAATCTCAATTATAAGCAGTGAAGAAAGTAGTATTTACTCTTCGAAAATTTGTCTGCAAGGGAGACAAGGTAGAAGAACAATCCAGGAGACAGAGAGACCTGGTTCTAGATTCACTTAAAGTTACTAAGGAGTACTGTGGCCTACAGTAAGTTACAATCTTTCTCAGTTTCCTTTGTCAGACATGGGGAGAAGGGGCTAGACCAAATATCTATGGCTTTAGAATATGTGATTACTGCCCTAAAGAAGTTTATGATCTAATTGCAAGACACTTAAACAAACAGAATGTACAAAATTAAACACAACATTAAATTCAATGCAGCACAAATCATCCAATGAATGGGAGAGAATTGCATCATAGACTACAGTAGCCTCTAGTCACATGTGCCTAGTTATATTTAAACTAGTGAATACTAAATGCAATTTAAAAAGCAGTTTCTCTCTCTCACAGTAGTCACATTCAAGTGTCCAACAGTTACACATGCTAGGGGCTATCATAATGGAGAGTGCAGAAAAAGAATATTTTCATCATTTCACACAGTTCTATTGGACAGTGCCAGTAAAGACATGTACCAAAGATGTCAAGAGAAAACAGAACTTCCCCTCTATGCCTTCTAGGTCAGGACTCACCATGGCTGTTCAGTTGTGACCAACTGCTGATCCTCTGAGATGGTGGTGTACTCTGTGTCTTATGACGGTTATTGTCTTGTTCAGAGAGCTGAGTAGCTCCACACTTTCCCCATTGTCTCTGTTCCTTTGATCTCTCCCTAGGGCCTTGAGGAATGCCATAGACATCCAGTCCTCTCATGAAAAATTCCCTTTTAAGCAGATGTATGAATAATCTAGATAATCCGGGAATTCAGGCATCTTTTAGAATTCCCTGGGCTACTTTCTCAAGAGGTATTGTATGCAAAGTCCTACAAAGACCAGTTCAACTGATCAATAAAAGTCAGCATTACATTTCTGAGTCTGGACAACCAAGCATGGCCAGGACTGAGGAGAAAGTCCTTACATGCTCCCTCCACTGCACTATTAATAACATTGAAAAAAATATCCAATGTCATCCCAAAGACAGATTTCAAATCAAAACAAAGCAAATAAAGGAAAGCAAAACAAAAGAACAGCAAGACAAGCACAAGGGCTCCCCAGGGTATCTGAAGCTTGTGGGATGGGTGTGGGTGTGAGAGTGTGAGAGTGTATGTGAGAGTTCATGTGTTCGCGAGTGTACACACAAAAGTCACATGTGTGTGAGTGGGACTGGTGTTAGGGAGAGACTCAGAGACTTTTATTAGGGCTAGGCAAATGTGCCTTTGACTCAGAGGAGAAGCCTCTGTTTCTCCTGGTAGGGAGAGGAGAATGTAACTTTTGTCAAACAACCTCATGCCTGTCCTTGAAAGGGGGGCAGGGAGGACAGTGTCATAACACAGAGAGTGTTAATGGCTGCTATTTTAACAATCTAAACTTACTGCCCCAGGGCGCCAGTAGAAGCTAAACAGTCTTACTGCTAAGGATGCAATTTGTAAAAATCAAATAAATAGCTGAAGGCACACTCACACTGAACTTGTGCCCAGCTCAGTGTCAATCAACAAGTTTCCATTGAATGCTAGACAAGCCAGCCCCTCTTCCAAAGAGAACACAGAAAACATTGTAAGTTCACTTTGGGGGCAGCTGGATGATCTTAAGTATCCTGTCCTTCCTAGTATTTTTCCCTCCCCTTTTGTTCCTTCCTTCCTTCTCCAGCTAAGACTTTTATTTCTTAATTCAGCCCCTCCCAAGTTAATTTCTTTATAAGTTATCTCCCTGGCTCTGGAGTGAGTGGAGGGGTTCCCCTATTGGGTGTTCCTATAATGAGGACAGACCTGCTGACCTGGGCCTAAAAGCAGGTCCTCACTTTGTAAAACAATAGCTTTTCGCCCACCACACATTCTGGAATGGAGACAGAGTACACAAAATGTACATAAAATGATATCCAAATGTACACTACATAATTTTCTGTCTCCATCTGGGAACATCTACATTCTGATAAGCCAACATGTTGAAATATTATATTGTCCCAGTGTTAAGATGTGGGCCTAGGCATGTATTTGAAACTAGCCAGACACCGCTGCTAAGTCTTAACATAAAATCTTGATCTCCATTCTGGCCAGCATGTTCCCATTTCTCCACACTGAGCTCTCTGTCCCTGTATCCTGAAACAATAACAACAATAGCTTAAATTGATTAAGGGTTGACTATGGGCCAGGCACTGTGCTAAAACCCTTATATACCTTAACTCAGTCAATCCTCAAAATACTGTTTTAAGATAGGAGATAGTATGGTCCCACTTCTCTCTCTCTCTCTCTCTCTCTCTCTCTCTCTCTCTCTCTCTC
>NW_026000261.1:4515852-4539811 GCF_001458135.2 Marmota marmota marmota | reverse complement strand
TTGTTATGCCTGTTACCCCCACTACACTATGAGCTCTTGAGGCAGAGACTATATATATATATATATACACACACATAGGTAGATAGATATAGATATAGACATATAGGTATATATATATATAGATATATAGATATAAATATATAGATAGATATAGATATAGATATGAATAATCTGATCCAAAGTTTGTATTTCGTAAATGTATATGACGTGGATGAATAAATGAATGGATAAACTGCCATCACCAAATCAAGGTTAGGTGTGGACTGCCTTCACTGAATGTCTCTGGGTAAGGCTGCTGTCCAGTGTTTCTCAATAGGGTTACCACTGGAATTTTGTGTGGGACAATTCTATACTGCATTGTGTTCCTACTCATTGTGGAACACTTAACATCTTTAGCTGCTACCCACTAAATGTCAATGACATTCCCCACTATATCACTGTGACAACAAAAACAATTCCAAAACTCTGGGAGAAGTATTGTGTATGTGTGTATGGAGATGATCCTCTTTGGTTTGGAAGTGGCACCACATCAGTGGCTCTTTTCCCTGATCTCATTGGTCTAAAAGGCCCCTTATAGTAGGATCATGCTGTGCTCCTACAAGAGGTGCTAGAAGATGGCCTCTGACCAGAGCAAAAATTAGTAAGTAGGGACCAAAATAGTCCTGGTCAGCAAACAGGAATCATGGCAGCCTAATCAGCATGTAACAACACAGAGCAAACAATCCTGCTCCCTATTTTTATGATTTGGAAGAAGGATGGGTCGTGCCTAGTCAAAAAAAAATTAAAATTTTTTAAAAACTTCAAGTTTTCCAATCAGTTCAAGGACTTTTTGCCTTGTCTCTGAGTGCATTCTCAGCATTACCCCATGTTTCTGCTAAGGGATTTCTCAGCTTTGAAAAGAAGGTTAGCATTGTTGTGTAGTATGTTCATTAGGCACCTCTGAGAACTTACAGGAAAATAGAAAGGCAAGGCAGAAGTGATGCCATTTATTTATGCCTTCTGTGTAACAGTCATTAAACTTGTCACACTTTCCTTTGGACCTTCCACATCTTTTTCCTTAAACTGGAGACCCATGTTCAGTGTTTGGTTATGGGGTTTCTATTGGTGGCACCCCTGGGAATGTGTATCAAAATGCCAAGGTTCCAGCTTTGACCATAGTATAGATATGCCCAAATGTAATCTGGGTATGGGATTTAAATTCCCTTCTTTTCAGTAATGAACATCATCTTGCTTTCATTTACCTACTTTTCAAAGCAATTTCCCACATCAACATTTTTGTTCACTGTCAATGTAAACCTTAGGAGAAGGTAAAAATTATCACTCAATTTACTAGTTGGTACAAAAAAATCTAATCTGTGAACATACCACAGTAAACTGAAGAATTTCTTTTCTGGCCTCATATCTTTCTCAATCCATGATAGCACAGTCCACCCTTACCTGGAAGAGGGCATACATACCTGAAAGGATCAGAGTTCCCCTCTCTTTTCTAAAGGTGGCCTGATCTGCCTGACTTCTTGGAAATACATGGGCACTCTGGTCAGTGATCTAAGCTTAGAGCTAGATGGTTTCATCTACTTGCCAACTTACTATGCACTCGGCAGCTTCGAGATCAAATGCCTCAAATGACTCACGTGCCTTCTTACTAATTTCAAGGGCCCATCTAGAGGACAGAGGGCACACCATTCTGTAGACTTTGGTACTGCTCTGCTTTGTACAAAAAAATAAAATAAAAAGACAAAACCAAACACCAGGAAGACCAAAACTATATAAACAACTACCTCACATGCAGTCAAATACGTGTAAAGAAACTTATGCTTGGTCACAATTTTTCAAGGTCATCTTTTTCATATTTTTAATTTTTATTTCCATATTTTAATTATACATAATAGTGGGATTTGATAAGGTCTTTGGATCACCTTTGCTTCTAATCATAACTATCTCAAAAAAGTGAAACTGTAACACCATTGAAAGGATTCTATGCTGGAAAATGTTTTCAACATGAATGTGCAGTTGAACTGATGATTATAATGCAAACACCATGTGACCACCTTGTAGATGCAGAGAGCACATTGGCAGCACCCCAGAAACCTTCCTACCCCACTGGAGGTCACCACCATATTGATTAGTGTGCTAAACATTTCCTTGCTTCTCATTGTAGTCTTATGTACATTTGTAGTCTTATGTAGTCTTATTTATGTACATCCTCAAACAATATAGTTTAGTTTTACCTGTTTTGAATTTTTTATTAGTTGAGTCGAAATGCATGCATTTGTAGATTTTGTGTGTCTTGCTTTTACTCAGCATTAAGCTAGAGCTGTAATATGCTAACTTTCAGATGACTCTTGCTCCCCTTATTCATGCCTAGAAGTACCTCTTTGGGAATAACATTCTTATACTGAAGCTAATTTCTATTCTATTAAAATAAACAAATAAATTACAATAATAAATGAATACACCACATCAACCCCTTTTGGAGATGGAAAGAGAAGCCATTTATTTTTCTGAAGCTCACTGAAGTCCTCCCTTTCTTTCACCAGGGTCAGTAATTACAGATTTCCTTCAACATTGCCTCATGGATTTATACTCTAATCCTTTAATAATCTTTCTATAATAGAATCATATTGAATGGCTCCAGACATGAATTCCCTCATGAAGCAATCTCCAGAGAGGCCCTTTTAGAAGTGTACTTCTCCATATAAGGGAAACTGGGATGCATTTATACCATTATGGATTCCTCCAAAAATAAATGGCAAAAGTTGATGGTAATCAGCTCCTAAGAAATGATACTCTCTGACATACATTAATAAGAAATATGTTTGCCTTTCAAAACTTAATATCTTATACAGTCATTAATACTATTTCCTGTTTGCCATATCTGCCATTGTCAGAGACAGTGTGGTCTCTTCATTCTATGAAAGGAGCACTGAAAACCAATAGTTTCGAGATTCCACTGAGACCCTTTTGCTTGCCTCCTGACTTCACTTCCTCATCTGTATTATCAACCTCCTCCCAGGTGTCTTCTAATATTTCTTCCCCATTTAAAAAAGAAAGAAACATAGCGTGGATGAACCTTGATGACTGTGCTACATGACATAAGTCAGTCACAAAAGGTTAAGTACTATATGATTCCACTTCTATGACATACTTAGACTAGTCAAATTTACAGAGATGGAAAATTGACTGGTGGTTGTCAGAAGGTGTGGAAGGGGAAAAGTTGGCAGTTTGTGTTTAATGGGCAGAGGGTTTCAATTTGAGAAGACGAAAAAGTTCTAAAGAGGTTGTTGGTAGTTTTACAAGAATATGAATGTACTTGATGTCACTGAACTATATAGTGGCTTACATAGCTAATTTTATGTTGTGTATCTTTTATCTGATAAAATATTTTTTGAAAAGTGAATAAAATGTAGGAAGGAAGGAAATTAATAAGGGAAACACAATAAAGTAAGGGGGAAATAAAGCATGTTTCCTCTGTTCTTTCCTTAAATATCATTTCTCTTCTATTAAAATAAGAAGTGAATACACCCATAAACCACACAACGGTGAGTATGGGCTCTGATTTGGCCTTAGATCCCTGAGAGCCTGATCCTGTGAATTTGGATAAATCAAAGCTTATTGAATTTATTAAAGGAAATAAAACAAAACTTGCAGAGATAATTATTGTATCGTCACGTATTTTGAAAATCTCTGCTCCTTTTCTTCTCAATTAAACTAAAATCCAACCAAACCTCTTCCTACCCCTCCTGAATGCAACTTTGATGTATCTTAAAGGATACAGTACATATGTTTTATTTATAGCCTCTCTATAATTGTAGGAGTACAACCCTAGAAAACTCCTTATAAGCAGCCACATGTACATTGCTAAACTACTTTCCATTCTCTGGTTCTTAGCATGTATGGGGCAAACACAAGAGACAACAAACACATCAAGACATTTATAAAATTTAATACTTGGATGGCCAAAAATGGAGTCCTGTGAGGAGGTAGATTTTGGAACACATTTCAATAACTGACACCCTAAGTCTGCCAGTTTCTAAAGTCACTTTTAGGGAACAGCTGATGGTGTAAAAATCTAAATACAAAAATCAGACAAAATCATTCAATAAAGACTGTTATTTATCTTAGTGGCTACAAATAATCTGGCAAACCTTTTGGGTTATAGTTATTTTCCATCCAAAATCCAGAAGTGAAACCCTTTGGCTCTAGACAACAGATAGCAAAGATATTTGGTTACTTCAAGAACATATTGGTTTTAAATTAATAACCCCAAAGTAAAAAACTTGAAAGCTGGTAACTCATCCTAGAAACAACTATGTCCTCTGCCACGAATAAAAAATTTATCCTTAACATTGGGGAGAAGCTTGGTGCCCCGCAGGACTGTAGAGAAGGGAGAGCCTGATGCTCTAGTTTCTTCCTTTGACTCCCTGCTCCTCCATAACTCTTCCAGTTACCCAAATCCATCTAGCAGCTTCAGGACTTTTTTCTCCAATACCCACCTCCTCTCTCTGCAATCAAATTCTGCTTTCTAAATCCAGTGTTTAGATTAAGTTAAAATGATTAGAGAGTTAAGTTGCCACTTCCAAAGGTAGACACATGAATGTATCAAGAAGCAAAGCTTACATGAAAAGGGTGAAACTGTAATAATGACAATTGCAGGTGTCAGGCAACTTGGAAGAGAACTGGAGATGAGGCTGATCTGATGGCTCAATGGGTCTTGGAATCACAGGTCACAGGAAATCAAGGTAATAATCATCTCCTCTGCTTACTCACGTAGAAATCAGGCCCTGGTTCAAGGGTAAGCCCTGCAACTAGGATGAAAACCCACTATAGGACATTTTCATAATCCTTTCCTTAAAATACCCTAGATGTGACTCTTTGGAAACAGACTAAGCTGAAAACACTGATTTTATTTCAAACTATGTTGATTGCTTTTCCCTTTGAGAGTTTCATTTGTTTATCAGCAGAAATTCCTGGGCTAATTCCGAGAAATGCCATTCATTTCTTGCCAACAAGTCATGAACAATGGGTGGGGTAGAAGGGGGAGCTCCCCATGGAGGGTCCTGCTTCTGGACATGACAGCCAGGGGCTGTGAATGTGCAAAATGGCAGAAGAGAAAGGCTTTGGATGGGATCCCTGGGAAAGAAGAGGAGGCAGACCAGATGGCACACTATGTACATGCTACTACGGGGTTGGTCCTGGGGAAATGCCACACAAGCAAAATGTGTTTCCAGGGTGCCTATGCTCCCCATTATAACAGAAACAGCATTGTCATGTTTTCCATAGCCCTTTGCAGAATTCACAGGGCCCTCTATTCCAAGGTATTGCCCAGGAATGCTCTCTCACATGTCCTGACCTCCATTCTCAAAGCCTTTCCTGGGCCCTATTATTGTAGTATATTCTCCAGTGTAAGTGATTAGAATGAATGTGGTGTTTTAAATGCATGGTACTCACTACAGATCAACAGAAGCAGAATTTCTAGCACAGAGGCTGGGAGTTAGCATTTTACCAAATTTACCTAAGGTTACCTTTGATCATGTTAGAATTTAAGTAACACTAGCTTCAAGTCTTGTGCAAAAGTGATATGCTTCCCAAATGAACATCTGTAATGAAGTATGTACCAATAGCTTATTGCTATAACAAAAATAACTTTTGGGAATAGAATGGCATAATCTAACACTTCCTAAAACACACTAAGGAACACTTATCCTACAAAGTGCTCTATTAAAAATGACTCCTAGGGCTGGGATTGTGGCTCAGCAGTAGAGCACTCTCCTAGCACGTGCAAGGCCCTGAGTAGGATCCTCAGCATCACATAAAAATAAATGAATAAGGGTATTGTGTCCAACTACAACTAAGAAATAAATATTCTTTAAAAATGAGCCCTATGGCTGAATAAATTTGAAGAACACTGCATCATACATACTTCTCTAGTAGATTCATACTGTGTAATAATAAATTAAAGGCTCTGAAAAGTCCTGCATTAAAAGAAACCTTTTTAAGTTTCTCTAATTCAGAAACTCAAATTTATCTGACCATATAAATATTTTCCCTAGTAAACCCTAATACTATTCCATAAAATTATGTTCCTGAAAGCAAACTTTGGGAAATACTGTCTAAACCCTGAAAAGTAATTATAAAAATAGATGTTTCTCTTGTATAGAAAGCAAGTGGAAGATTTATTCAGGACAAATGGAGGCCTCTTGATATCCCTCAGGAAGTGCCACCTCTGCACCTTCTTGAGGGACCAATGTTGGTTAATATCCACTGAAAGAAATAGAGAAAGCAAACAGTTTTGCTCTATCATAATGGAAAATTACATTTTTTCCCAAAATCCTTTGTTTTTATGTGACACAGGACTTTAGCATGCTAACAGGAAATCATTTTTCTTCATTCATTTTTATTGGTGTATTATAATTATACATAATAGTGAAATTCATTATGCCATACTTATACATGCACATGACATAATTTGATCAATCTCATTCCCTAGTAAATCACATTCTTTCAATGAAATCAAGTTATATAGGCAAAGATGATCTCACCTTGCAGGAGGCAAGTTAATTGCCACTTCTTTGGAAAAGGTTTTAACCCTTCATACTCTGAAAAATGTCCAAGGACTAAGTGTAGAAGAAAAAATAGAAATAAGGTATAAAGACAGTTAAAGCAGTTTAACAAAGCAGTCAGTATAGATATGGAGGGTATAGTGATCAACAGTGAACATCTTCTTTGGCAACCCTCAATAATCAGTTTAAGAACAATGATAATAACAGCATAATGACTGTAATAGAGTAAAGCCTCTGCTATCTAAACACCAATATTCCAGGATCCTTAAGCTTTTGATTAGCTTGGGATTCCAGAAAATACTTTTTTTAGAAAAGTGTAATCTTTTGCAGGCAAAGAAATGGCATCTGACCGTTTTGCATACTAAAGCTAGGGTAGTCACCTTACTAAAAATAATAGTCTATTTGACTGTTGTTGTTTAAAAGTAATTGACCTTTAAATATAATCCTAGAAGCAAGTGAATACAGAATTCAATAGAGAACAAAAGAAGAGAGAAGAAACTGAAGGGCCATTGGACATGGATAATGACAACATTAGCAAATCAGTAGCAAAAATGTCACTATTTTAAAAGCCATGACAATTGCAATCAGCCATCAAAGAGATGAACCAAAAGAAGATGGGATGGTCTTAAAATTGGGGAGAAATTGTTTAATCAGTAAAACATAGAATTACCAAATGGCACAGAAACCTCACTCTTAGTTATATACCCAGAATTGAAAACACATGCCACACAAAAATACATACCCAAATGTTCATAACAGCATAATTCACAGTAGCCAAAAAGTGGAAACAACCCAAATAACCACCAACTGATGAATGGATAAACAAGTGATCTAACCATGCAGTAGAATATTATTCAGCCATAAAAAGGAAAGGAGTACTGGCATGTGCTACAGCATGGATGAGAGCCTTGAAACCATTATGCTAAGTGAAAGGAGCCAGAAGCCAAAGACTGCCTACTGATGATTCCATTTGTATGAAATATAAAAGAGAAAAATCTACAAGGAGAGAAAATAGATTAGTGGATGCCAGGAGCTGGAGTGAGGGGGATGAGAAGGGACTGTGTAATGTGTACTGGGTTTCCTTTTGGAGTGGTGAAAAATTTCAGGAACTAAATTAGTGGTGATGGTTGCACAATATCATAAATGTTCTTAATGCCACTGAATTGTACACTTTTAAATGATAAATTTTATGTTATGTGCACTTTACCAAAATTAAAAAAAATAAACCCCCTCTTGAACTTTTGCCCTTTGAAAAAAGAAACTTGAAGAAGCAAAAAAAGTCTCTCTCCTCGATTACTATAATACAGGAACTCACAGACACACCATAAACCTAGATTCCCCTTCTTATATAAATAAATGTATGAGATGGGAAGAAAGGGGAACAAAATCTTTAAGGTCAGAGCAGAAAGCCCAAAGAATAGATACAGAATGGTCACGTGAATTAAAACATCTATCTACCTCAACTTATGTAGTCCGTTTCTGCTATATAATGAATTTGTACAATGTAAAAATGTTTATATTTGTTTTAAATAAGAGGACAAGGTTAAGAGAGAAATTGCCTATGTTCATACATAATATTTCTCAGCAAACGATTATTCTGCATTACCAAGTAACAGTAGCTAAATGCCAAGTACACTAAACTCAATTGAAATCAGGAAGCATAAAGAGATACAGTAAACACTCTATTATATTCCCATTCACTCTACTACATTCTTTTTCTTGGTTCAGTTTGACAGCATGCTATCTTTTAAGTATATATTACATGATTCTCCTGTATATTGGTGAATTTTTCTCTTGTCTCTATAAATCATCAGCCTTAATCCTTTCTTATATTCCTTTGCTTCCATCCAATGTCACTATTTTAAAAGGTGAAGTCTATATTTCCTATATTCTTTTATTTATTATACAAGTAAGCTCTTTTCAAACCATCCTACTATTTTATTAGTATAGTTGTTTTTTAGTACTCTGGTTACAAACTTTCCTAAGTTTTGAGTGGTTTTCTCCAATCTTGTTTTTTCCTTAAGTCCTGTTATTTTTCAGTGTATAATTTTGCAGAATGTGAGGGTTTTCTGAAATGCATATTGCACTGTGGCAGTAATGCCTATGTTTGATAGCTCACTCAACCCAAATACTACTGAAAGAGAAATGACTTAGGGCTCCCAGCCTTTCCCTTATGGGAACATGGCGCATTGTTGGAATTTAGAAGCCTGGGCTCACCCCAGGTGCCTCTCTTGGCAAAACCACACTGTCACTATCCCTATTAAAACTATATGACAGAGCCAAACTTTTTCACACCTAACCAAAAGGAAACATTGTGGATTAGGTCTCTGGTAACCAGATCAAATCAGTTATTTTGGCAATTTTATAACAGCTCTTTAATAACCCAGGAATGCTGGAATCCCTCCAAGGGAACCCAAATTTATTAATTCTGAATCACAAATTCTAAGTGGAATGACCATAAAAAACCCTTAGATAATATTATTATTTAAGCTCCTGGTCAGTATAAAAGTCTCTTTGGTGATAAAATTATGTAAAAAACAAAAGGAATGAAGTTGTGCTGTTTTTCTGTAGTTCCTCTCTTTATACCACTTCATTCCACCAAAAGATAGGGAATTTCATTCCTACGTGTTTCTAATTATCAGGGACCAAACAGAGTCCTACTAAGAGATCAGGATGAATTTAATGATCTTCATGACTTGTGCAGTTTTTTTTTAAAATGTGTATTGAATGGTTCATAATAATTATATATCAAACTGGGATTCATTGTGGCATATTCATACAAGCACATTGTGACTTTTCCATTTAAAACGTTACAGCCTCCATGTAGCACCAACTTCTTTGGGCCCGGTAGAGCCCTGTGGTATGTGACCAAGACTTGACCTCTGCCACAGAGACTTGGACAAGTTATGCTGAAAAAAAATTCATTTGCTGTTCATGGAAATGAGTATATATTTCTCTCTGGAAACTCTGGAAAAGTAGTCTGTATACTCTGATTGCCATGGTTTAACCAGAGCTGCAGGAGAAAAACCTCAAACACAGGTGAGATGCTTAGATAATTCAAGGGTAAGGAGTTTAAAAAGTCAGAACTCTGAGAAACAGAGAAAAAATGGAAATAGACAGCTCCTCCATCTTTTCCAATGGAAAAATTCCTGCCTAAACATGGCAAGTAGGACTCCCCCATCAAGTTTGTCACTATCTAGATAATGTTCCTCCATATCATACTGCTGATATAGGACTGTACATAAAAGTAGTGCCTTATGTATGTCACTAACTGGTTTTCTCTTTTGGACAGAAAATTTGTTCATCATCTTGGCTTTAAATACTCCTTTTTTAAGTGAGGACATTTTTCACAGTGTCTTCTATTAGATTAAGACAGAAAATGAGAGCCCCTTCCTTTGACCAAACATTTCTGTGGCCCTGAAGGCATGAGTTTCTTCATGCCTAATATTCACTGGGGTGGAAGGAATACAGAGAGTCATCACATCCATTGCCCTAGCTCAAATCAGGGCTGTGCCAAGTCTATCTCAGATGGGTGGGTACATTTTATTTCTAGAAATAGTAAAGAGAGTAAAATACTCTAGTCATTTATTTCAGAATTTAACAACTGTAGCCCAAAGGCCTTCCTTTATCAAACTCCATTCTTCTGTGCTATGATTTAAACCCACTTGATTTTGTTTTATCTTTAATAGAAAGATTAGTTGCATTCTGGTTCAACATGGCAACGATAGTACATGAGAAATCTTTTCCAAACAGAGAAGAGCAATGATGTGAGAAGTTGAAAAATGAATGAAACTTTAAAACTGAAAAATTACAGAAACAAAATGAAACTCTTTGTGGAATAAAATATAGGTAGAAAGAAAGATCAGTAGTTAAAGGGGGTCAAAAGGCAGTTGAGGCTACATACAGATAGTTGGTTCTAAACAGCTCCAGTGAACTACAGCCTGCAAGAGGCTTCCTACGTGAAAGTGGTATGAGGGCTTAGATCTTGAATGTTCCCCAAAGGCCCATGTGTCCAAGGCTTACTCATCATTATATGGCATTATTGGGAGGTGGTGAAACCTTCAGGAGGTGAGGCCTAGTGGAAAGAAGTTAGGTCACTGGGGGAGTGCTCTTGAAAGGAAATATTGGGATCCCAGCCCCTTTCTCTCACACTTTCTCTTTTTCTCTCTCTCTTTCTGCTTCCTAGCTGCTACGAGGTGAAATGTTTCCTCCAGCATGTGTTCCCCACCATGATATACAGACTAACCACTTACTCAAAGGCAAAAGGGTCAGCCAGCCATGAACTGAAATGAGACTGTAAACTAATAAAATAAACCTTTCCTCTTCTAAGTTGATTTTCTCAGTATTTTATCACCATGATAGAAAGCTGACTTATGTAGCTGGGTAACAGGGTCACACTTCTCATATGTAATAAGGGGTTGACATAGTTCTGCCCACCCAAAGTTGTATCCTAAAGCACACTGATTGTCCAAAGTAGGCAGTTGTACCTGAGGTACCAGTCCAAGATCTTCGTTATTAGCGAGTAGCACTGCACAAGAAAACAGGTGGAAACAGATCACCTAGGTATGAGGAACACAAGCTGGGACACTAATACATAACCTGGTTTAGAGCTAAGTGAGCCACAAAGTCAGAAACAACAATTCTAGAAAGAAGGAAGTGCTTATGCAAGACACAACTCCCAGAGATATGAGCTTTTAAACAAAAACTAGAAAATTAAGAAAAAATTCAGAACTAAGAAGGGTTTCCAAGAAACACAAAAAGGTTCAGAATTTACATCTAAATAAATAAAGATATTAGAATGATATGAAGTACACTTTAAATGCATTTAAAATACTATGAAGAAATAAAAAAAAAATAAGATCCCCAAAATAATGTGGAATTACAGAAGAACAACTAGTAGATATTTTTAAAATAATTTGTAAATGTGGAGAAAAATATATTTATTGAATATAAAATAAACAGAAAAACCCAATAGATGAACTAAATAGTATACATGAAAAAATACATGAATTGGAGTATAGAGTTGAAGTAATAACATTAAGTATACCGAGACAGAAAAATAAAGGAACTATTAAGAGACATAGAAGACAAATTAAATGAGATACAAAGCATAAAATAAAACTTTGAGAATAAGAAAAAAAGATAGAAAGTGAAAAGGGAATGTTTACCAAAATAATGACGGCAAATTGAAGAGGAAATTAAGTACTTTGACTGAAAAACATCATATGCAGAGCTGGCTAAACAAACATAAATCACATATCTACACATCTCACCATGTGCAACAAAGAAAGAAAAAAGAGAAAATATGAAAAGCTAGACAAAGAAAACAAAAAGACCTACCAAAAAGTATAATCGAATAGTAGACTTTTATTAACAAACAAAAGAAGTCAACAAATCATTTACTAATATCTTCAAAGTACTGAGGGAAAATGAACATGCCCGATTATCATTCAAAACTCAAGACATTTTTGCATATAAGGATTACAGAACTTTAGCACTATTATCCTTAGAAAGATCTTGCATAGTTAATAAGAAGTACAATGAACTGACAAGGAAGTGAGCTGCAAGAGCAAGAAGGAAAACAAAAAGGAAAGCTTGTTTCTATACTCTGTAAAATGAGATTTTTAAGTCTTAAAAGAAAATGATGTTCAATTCTTTCCATTTCCTGTCCTCTGGGATTTAGGACCTCAATTTTTATGGTTTTTATTGAGCAATACAACTATACACAATAATGGGATTCATCATGATGTGTTTTTGTTTGTTTATGCCTTTATTTTATTTATTTATTTTTATGTGGTGCTAAGGATAGAACCCAGTGCCTCACACATGCTAGGCAAGCACTGTACCACTGAGCTATAGCCCCAGCCCACATCATGATGTTTTTATACATGCACATAGCATAATTTGACCAATTTAATCCCATAATTCCTACCCTTCTCTCCTCCTGATTCTCTTCCCTTACTGTATTGTTCTCCCGTCTATTTTCATAGTATCCCCCTTTTTATTTCCCATTTCTCCCTAGCTTCTATATATGAAAGAAAACATTCAACCTTAGACGTTCTGAGTCTGGTTTATTTCACTTAGCATGATGTTCTCCATTTTCACTCATTTTCCTGTAAATCTCATAATTTCATTCTTCCTTATGGCTGAGTAAAACTTCATTATGTATATATATACCACATATTCTTTATCCATTCATCTATTTACAGGCACATAGGCTAGTTCCATAACTTGGCTATTGTGAATTGCACTGCTATAAACATTTATATGCTCAGTTCTTTGAACATTTTTTTTTTTGCTTCAAATAATTGCTGGCCTATACTTTCCTTTATTTCTCAATACTTGCTTCCTACCATCTGCTTCCCAGGCAATTGGGGTAGGTGACAGCCATACTCTAGTTTATGCTTTACTAGGTTCTGTGTCATGGCCATGCCATAGTGGTTTAGATAGTTTCCTATAGTATTAGACCACTTTTGGAGAATTCTAGGAAAGAAAGCTTTTATAAAGCAAGTTGACAGGTTGCATGGAAGGTTAAAAAAAATAACAACCCCAGAATAGCCATTTTATCAGAAATATTACTCCCATTTACCAGAGCCTCTCATATATCACACCCTTGTAATCCAGCTTAAGCAGAAACAAATAATCATATACAAAAATAGTAAGCCTCATGTAGGAATTTATTCCAAAAAACAGTTTTCTGATTCATCATATGCCAAATCAATCTCTCATATCTTGAAGCATGTACTATTATCACCAATACTCAGAAGGATAAACCTGTGACCTGGTAAGATCTTTCCCATCAGGGGAAGAATTGCCTGTGTTCATCAGAGTGTATTCACTGATGCAGAAAAGTATAATTTATAAAGAAATAGCAATAACAATGCCAAACTAGGGATACCAATAAAGCTATGGATCGATCATCTCTAAAAGAATTTTCATCTGTACATAGTTACACCAAAACTGCCAACAATTTTAAAGCATTCTCTGACTCCTTAAAGTCCACCCAAGAACCCAGAATCAAGAACTTTTGTCCTAGAGGGAAACAGAATTGACTTACAGGATGACAAGGCTTCTACTTCACAGATCCGAAGACTGTCACATAGCTTTCCTAGGACTGCTGTTGGGAGCACAGACATTCTCTGAATCTTTCCATGCTTCCACGCCTTTGGTGTGGGAACCAGGCTCCAGTCAGACATGAACAGTGTCATTGATGGAGTCCCTGCCTCAGAAAAACACCCTAACCACAAATCATGAAAGTAGTGGTCCTAATGGTCTTGTGAAAAAAGTCTCTGCCTGGCTCCCCCCAGAGTTGCTCTTAACAGCGTGTACTTAATAACCATGCAATGTGGAGGAGGTGACTATTCAACAGGCAGGCAGCTTTATACTGTCATAAACCTCACTGGCTCAGCTCCTTATGAACAGCCCCTCATCATTTCGAAGCTATGCTTGGATGCAATTCCAGCACTAATTGCTGCAATGCTGCAACTCCCCTGGTGCCTGCTGCCCATGGCAGGAAGAGGCTGTTTATGACAGAAAATCTCTGAGCCACGATTCCCTTCCCCCAGTTGATATCCCCCTTCAAATGATTAAAAGCCCAATAAAAATTTGTTACTGGGTACCCAATAACTTATTAGAGCTTAGAATGTGTCCCGCTTGGGCTATAAACAGTATTTAGGGGCCAGTTTGGGCTGCCTAAAAGTGTCCTACTGTTATTTCTGTCTGGCAGTTTCCCTTCTGGGGAACTTAGGGTAGATGGGTTGAACTGGGTGAAGAGGGAGGAAGGAGAACCACAGATGGGAACAGAAGAAGCAAATTGGTTTACCTGGACAGCGAGGGCAGCACAGATGAGGGATATGCACAGGAGAGAGGCAATGAAGATTTGGACATCTGACTCGGCTGCAAAGCACATTCCCATTCTGAAAGAAGGAGGCACCAAGAAAGAATAAATATCTTTCAAAGGTCAGTGGGATCATGCCAGTTTGGAAAACAGTCATGCAGGGACTCACCCAGACAATGAATAACATTCCCAAGAAGCTGAATGCAATCAGCATTTTCTTTCCTTTCTCATCACTAGCACCTCTTCTGGGTTGGTTGATAGCTTACTGGCATGTTTTTCTAAGGCTGGATCACTACTGCTCCAGTTTTCAAAGACTACCATTAATTGTGGGAAGCTTCTTCTGGTCTGGCTCTGGGCATTTCTACCCTTCCCTAATTCTCTAGCTGCATGTCTTTTCTAAGATCCCACTCTGATTTCATAATCACCTATCCAATGCCATTTAAGGGAAAGAATGATGAGCAATGGGTCCCTCGAGTTGTTACCCTCCCCTGGGCAAGAAAGTATCCCTAACACATGGATTTTGGATTCTATGTAAGCCTGCCTTGGTCCAGTAGGCAGAGTGACAATTCTCATTTCCCTTTGCAGCCAGAATGTTTTCTGAGAACAAGCTAGAGTTAGGAATTGAGCTGATTATCTATTATGCCTGGGTGGGGCAACTGGGTCTCCGCCTGACTTACAATTACATGATCCCAAACTCCGACAGCTCTCAGCCATTGCTAGAACAAAGAAAGACTTTCAAAATACATTTCACATTTACACTTCCCATCCATAATTCATTTGAAGCAAGGGCTACTTGTATCTGTAAGGCTGTTGTAGAGAAAAGGGTAGTGAAGAGCATGGAGAGAAGATGCCTAGTGCATCAGCTTCTGGCATTGGGATCCTATTAACATTTTCACTGCCTTGCAGACATCAAAGCCTTGGCCCCCAAGGGTTAGCTGTCTATCTCCAATGTGTTGGGTCAAGAATCTGATAAAATTATGACAAACCAGGCAGTTAATCAGTCCCCAGGTACTCTATTTAATACATGCCCTATCCATTTAAAAGGGCAGGCTTCTTTTATACAAATTGTAATCACTTTACCACAACCTATTTTCCTTTATTATGTGCTTTCTACAATAAATTCTTGGAACGTTACATTTGGAAACACCACAGAAGCTTCTTATGCACCACACTTCTCAGAGACTGGTCATATCATCTGGAGGTGAGATCACCAAAGCACACCAAAGGCACACTTTCCAGGTGAGATCTAAACTGATCCTTAATGCTGTGTACTGAATTGTGTTCTAGGGTTAACCGTTTAATAATAATAATAATAACTACAATGATAATTATGATGACGGTGATGGCAACAGCAGTTATTGTTTCTTAGACGTTTATCATGACCGAACGTTGCTTTAAGTGATTTAAATGAATTAGTGATTTTAATCCTTGCCACAGCCTCATGAAATAGGTAATATCATTATCTTATTTTAAAGAAGAGGAAGCTGAGGGAATCTCAGAGAAGTTAGGTAACTTGTTCGAAACAACATGGCTCACTAGTGGCAGAGCCAGGGTCAGAAACTTTATTTGTCTTAAATCTAGAACCCATTGCTTCTAATATCTCCTAATATTACTTGAAGGTCAGGTTTCTGCATGCTTAAAATTGTTTAGTGTACAACCAGAGATATGAAAATTGTGCTCTATATGTGTAATATGAATTGGAATACATTCTGTTGTCATATAAAACATTAAAATTTTAAAAAATTAAAAATTAAAAAAAAATTGTTTAAATGGGTGAAAGGACTAGGCTTGGAAAACCCGAATTTCTGTTAAATGGAAGAAAAAAAATGCCAAGCTTCCATGTGAGTGTTCCTGCTCTAGCTCGGCAAGTGGGAGGAATTTCATTCCTTAAACAAGTCCTCAAGTAAGACAGTAAGAGAACGGTCTTGAATTTTTTTTTCCATATGATCAAAATTCTCAATCCTTAAGATCTAGTGCAAAGCTTCCTTTCCTAATTTGCTTCATGCACAAGTCCTCCCCCAAGGGTGATTTTACTCCCCAGGAAATTTGACTATGTCTGAGACTTTTTTGGTTATCACAACTGGGATTTGCGCTACTGACATTAAGTGGATCCACAGCAGAGGTGCTGCTAAACATCCTACAATGCATATGACAGACCCCGCCACAAAATATCTATCCATAAATGTCAAAAGTGCAGACACTGAAAATCCCTGGCCTACTACAATGATAGAAGCTTATTCAGGAAGATAGACCGTGGCTGTGATCTTGAGTAAAGACCATGGAAAGAAGGTGAAACTACCTGCTTAATTTATTACAAAGATGGCATTTAAACTTTCCAAATGCCTGTTTAAGTGATGTGATAGAAGCCAAGGCCAGGGCAAGAGAATTCTAATCTTCACAAGATACAGGCCAAGGTACCTCAGCCTCAGTCTTAATTAAAGTTATTAGCTGAGACTACATAAAATATACTCTCCCAATGAACCAGTATATAATCTGTCCTAATCTCCTCTCTTAAGGCAAGGCTTGGAAATAGTTTCCAAAAAATATTATGTCTTATAATCCAGAGATTATATTGAGCTTTATCCTAATATAAGCTCTTCTGCTTTCTACCACCATGCTCTATATCATTAGTCTAAAAGACCATAGATACCTGTCTATAGCAATTATTCAGAGATCCCATACAAATCAAGCCAAAAAGCAGTACAGGAAAAAAAACAGATTTTTTTTCCTTGCAATCTGCTTCATTTCTTTTTCCTTTTTCTTTTCTTTCTTCCTTTCTTTTTTTTTTGGGGGGGGGGGAAACTAGGGATTGAACTCAGGGGTACTTTACCACTGAGCTACAATCCCAGCCCCGTTTTTGAAAAATCTGACAGTAAGTTACTTAGGGCCTCACTAATATGCTGAGGCATCCTGCTTCAGCCTTCCAAGCAGGCAACACTGCTCCTGGCTCTTTCTTCATTTGGTTTAAGCCTTTATCACCTATACTGTCTGGCCATCTGAGCATTGCTAAAGAACAAACTGGGAAATTTTGAGTCATATGGGATTGTACCTCTGAGCAGATGCAGTTCACACAGTAAACCAAACCATAAGGTTCCAGGTAAGGATGCCATTTCTCACCCACTCTGTACTTCTTGTCTTGAAACACACAATATGTCTCTGAATCTGTGAGAAAGGAGATAGAGAAAATACTTGTTAGTAAACATGAACCAAGTCACAAAATCTAAAATCAATCATATATTCCATCCATTTTAATAAACATACATCAGGAGAAAAAGCATACCAAATATCAATAGAACCGTACTACTGGCTTGGTGTTTGATTGAATTCTTGCAATGACCCATAAAGTAAATACTACCAATAGTCTTTCTTTTATAGATGAGGATAATCAAGAAGCATATTATCAGTAACTGAAAGGAGACTCAAACCAAGATTTGTCTGAGTCTTAAATCTTAACTACTGTTCTGATATAAAGGTAAGAAAAGGTAGCATGTTGTGTGTCCATTTTTTTTAAAGTTAATGTTCCCCTTGCTTTGGGAATGCAAGTTAATGTCTGCAATGTGGATGTATCAGAACATTCTAAAAGCTGCTTAGTGATAGTGTAGAAGCAGTGGATTACACAATTTGTGTTAGGTCTCTGTAAATGGCCTTGACCACACATGCTAACATCATCCAATCATTAAACAAGTATTTGAGCATTTACTGTTTGTCAAGCACTGTGCTAAGTGCTAGGGACAAAACAAAGAGCAAAAATTTTTATAGATAGTCCCTGCTCCCATTCAGCTTATAGACCCCCTTTTGTATGAACAACTCCCAATTAACTCAAACCACACACTTCCCTTTGTTGGAATTGAAATTTGGGCAGCCACAGCTTTGTAGCATAGCACACTTGAGCTCATATACCATGTTACTTGTTTTATGTTTCATGGTTTATTTCTTCATCATAGTCCTCAAAAGTAGGCAACATTCATTCTTTACTCTCTATCCACCACACGGCCTAGCACACTGTGGCCAGTAAATGTAAATAATTGACAACTGATTGGTAAACTGAATTTCCAAATCAAGCAGTTTATCCTCTAACCCCATCCTCTTCCATCTCTTAATTTTCATGAAACAAGGTCAAAATAAACCAATACTCTTCTTGTAGCAAACATATTGCTTTCCCTCACTCTAGAATACATTTCTCTGATTATGGAAATCAAAATAGTTAAGAAAAGACACATAGACAAGAAACTGGGAGAAGATATTTTCAATAAATAATAAACAAGGTAGTATTAGAACATTTTTAATCATTCAAATCAATAAAAGAACAATAAATTCAATAGAAAAACTATTTAAGAACATGAACTGGCAATTTATGGAATAAGAAATGAAAACAAAGGATAAATATGAACAAATATTCAACCTCACTAATAATCAAATGAAAACAATACTGAGATAAATGCTCCATATCACTTATTGGTTTAAAGACGTTCTATAAATCTTTCCAACTAGCCAAAGGTTGAAATTTACTTTTCAAAGTTTTATTTCCATTTTCTTCAGAACCTAAGGATTCCAAAGACAATAAAGGAGAAAAAGAAGAGGGCAAAACACATTTTAGCCTGTTTTACATCATTACTACTGCAAATAGTAAACAGAGCCTAACTTCTAGTGACCCTAATAAAAAAATGTCATGCTAAAGGCCTATTCCCTCAGTTTCTTTTACCCAATACATCATGTCCAACTTTCAATCAAAAATTACAAACATACTAAAAGCCCAAAAACAGAGTCTGAGGACTTGATTTTCAAACAAATCAAGCACCAGAACCAAATTCAGATATAGCAGATATTTTGGAATGATCAAGCCAGGATTTTAAAATAATTATGTTTTCATTCAATCCCCGCTACTGCAAAAAATATCTTTAAAAATAATTAGAATTAATATGACAAGGATTTTAGTAGAAAAGTGTACAATATGCAATAATATAAGAGTAATGAAAACAGTTGAAAATTCTAAGAAAGAATCAAAAGGAAATTGGAGAAATTAAAGATATTGTAACCAAAAACAAACAATGCCTTTGACAGGATCATTACAGACTGGAAAATGGGAATAAATGATTGGAACATTAAAGAAATGCCAACAGAAAGCTCAAAAACTAAAATAAAATGGAAAAAAGGAACATACCATCCCCAAACTGAAAGAAAATAAGAAAACTTTTACAGATATATAACAGGGATACCAGAAGAGAAAGAAACAAAGGAAAGGAACAAAAGAATATTTGAAGCAAAAATGTCTGGTACTTTTCCCAAATCAGTGACAGACACCAAAGCACAGATCTAGGAAGCTTTACAAACACCAACTAGAATACATATGGAAAAAAAAATCTACACCTATGTATATCATGTTCAAAGTGCAAAAAAAAATCTGTTTTGCAAGGAATGTCAGTAGAAATTATTCAGAAAGAATAAAATGACATATTTCAGAAACTTGGATCTACATAAAAAAGGAAGATCAGCATATGCCTCTAATCCCAGAAGTTGGGGAGGTTACTGCAGAAGGATCACAATTTAGAGGCCTGGACAACTTAGCAAGACCCTGCCTCAAAATAAAACAAAAAGGACTGAGGATATAGCTCAGTGGTGGAGCAATCATGGGTTCAATGCCAATAAATATGTTTCTATTGATGAATCTACATTGACACATAACTATCACCAAGAGTCTATAGTTTATATTGCAGTTTACTCTGGCTATTGCACATTCTATTGGTTTTGAATAAATATATAATGACATGTATTCATCATTACAATATCATGCAAAGTAATTCCACCACCCTAAATTTCACCATCCTTTTTTCTTTGTCTATGCACTCATTCTTTCCCCAAACCCTGGCAACCACTGAACACTTTACCATTGCCATAGTTGAACATCTTCTAGACTGTCATATAGGGAGAATTATACAGTATTTAGCACTTTTAGATTGGCTTCTTTTACTCAGTTATATACATTTACATTTACCGTATGTTTTCTATGGCTTAAATAGTTCATTTCTTTTTTGCACTGAATAATATTCCACTGCCTGGATTTGCCAGTTTATTTATCCATTCACTCACTGAAGGACATCTTGGTTACATCCAAGTTTTGGCAATTATGAATAACTGCTATAAACATACGTGTACAGGTTTTGTATAGATACAAGTTTTCAATTCCTTTGGGTAAATACCAGGAACTCTTATTACTAGGTAGTGTGTTAAGTGTATGTTTAGTTTTGTAAGATACCGCCAAAATGTCAACCAAAGTGACTGGACCATTTGGCATCCCCATCAACAGTAAGTGTGAGTTCCTGTTACTCCACATCTTTAACAGCATTTGGTGGTGTTAGTATTTTGGATTTTGGCCATTCTTAATAGGTAGGTAGTGGTATGACATTTTAATCTGTATTTCCCTGATAACATGTACATGGTGTAGAACATTCTTTTCATATACTTATTTGTCAACTATATATCTTCTTTGGTATACAGTCTGTTAAGGACTTTGGGCTTTTTTAAATAAATGGGTTATTTGTTTTTATTATTGAGTTTTAAGAGGTTATTTTAATATATTTTTTGAGTAAGAGTCATTTTTATCAGATGTCATTTGCAAACATTTTCTTCCAGTCTGTGCCTTGTCTTTTAATTCTCTTGATGATGTCTTTTACAGAGCATAAAATTTTAATTATAATGAATTCCAGTTTATCGATTCTTTCTTCTATGAATTGTGCTTGTGATGTTGTATCTAAAAATCCATTGCCAAACCCAAACCCAATCACATTTTCTCCTATATTATCTTCCTAGGAGATTTGCTGCTTTGTATTTTACATTTAGATCTTTGATCCATTTTGAAATTTTTGTGAAGGGTATAAGGTTTTTTTTTAATCTTACTTTTATATATTTATTTTTATGTGGTACGGGGGATCAAAACTAGTGCCTCACACATGCTAGGCATGCACTCCACCACTGAGCCAAAACACATGCCCAGGGTGTAAGTTTTATGTCTAATTCTATGTATTTATTTTTTGATGCAGACATATAATTGGTCCAGAAACATCTATTGAAAAGACTGTCCTTGCTCCATTGCATTTCTTTCACTCTTTGTGGAAGATTAGTTGATGATGTGTATGTATATTTATGAGCTCCCCAATTATGTTCCATTGACCTATGTCTATTCTTTTGCCATTACCACATAGTTGTGATTATTGCACCTTCACAGTGTATACATCCTTGTATATAAATCTTTGAGTACCATGCTATTCTTAATAAAAAAATTCTTAGAAGCAGATTTCTTAAGTTAAAGATTTTGGATGCTTTCAAATTCACAATCTACATTGCAAAACTGACTTCCACAAAAGCTATGCTAATTTCCCTTCCCATTAACAGTGGACAGAGATAGATATTTTTCAGTGCTTAAAACTTTTGACATCCAGGCATGGTGGCACACACCTGTAATCCCAGTGGCCTGGGAGGCTGAGAGGATTGTGAGTTCAAAGCAGGCCTCAGAAATAGCAAGGTGCTAAGCAACTTAGTGAGACCCTGTCTCTAAATAAACACAAAACAGGGCTGGGGATGTGCCTCAGTGATTGAGTGTGCCTCTGAGTTCAATCCCTGGTACCAAAAAAAAAAAAACTTTTGACAATTTCATGTGGAAAATGGATGGAACAAATATTTTTTATTAGCAAGGATGAATATATATTCATTTTAGTAAAATATTTTATTCTACCTTTTATATTACCATTTTATGTTATTAACATAATGTATTACTATTTTGTTATATTAACATTTTATGTTAATCTATATTTCCTAAGAGTATGTGCTCAAACTCATTAATTAATTAAAAGAACATAGAAAACTAAAGAACTCTTTTTAGGCAGAAATTCTGTGTTTTTCAGCCAAATATGAGAAATATAACTTTCTTGTATAGACACAAACTAGACTTCTGCTCCACAATATTCTAGTAAGAGTAAGAAATAGTTTAAATATTTTAACAATCTCAGCATCTTGATCTGATGAGTGATGGTCAGGATATTCCCAAGACTAATGTCTAAATGTGGCATCTTTCCCTACCTTTGACATATCAGAGAGAGGAGAGTAACAGTCTATCAATAAATTTAATGTCTCATTAAAAAATACTGAAGTTATTTGCATTTCACATACACAACTTATTTTGACATTTCAGAAAAATCTAAGTAAACTTGGAAACAAATCCATGAAGGTGGTTCCTTCAAATGGCATTATTAGGCTAGCATAAATAGTAATAATTTCATGAGTCTGGAATCACTAATACTTTTTTTAGTTCTTTCTCAATAATGTATTTTATTTCTTATTTTTTTAGCATTTTTAAATTTTTAATTTTTTTCTAATTAGTTATACATGACAGCAGAATGCATTCTGATTCATTGTACACAATTGCAGCACAACTTTACATTTCTATGGTTGAATACAATGTAGTGTCACACTATATGTGCAATCATACATGTACCTAAGGTAATGATGTCTATCTCATTTCACCATCTTTCCTGCCCCCATGCCCCTCCCCCTTACCCAATTCAAAGTTCCTCCATTCTCCCCATGAACATCTCCCCATTATGGATCAGCATCCGCTTATCAGAGAGAACATTCAGCCGTTGTGGAACCACTAATACTTAAATGGAGGAAAACTAGAAGTTATTTTGTAGGATTAAATCCACATTGCAAAGTAGGACACAACCTGAACATTATGCATTTGTTTCTGTATTAATTTTCTTGCTTGAATTACTACACTCAGGTTGACATCAGATCTACCTATTTAAAATATGAAATTTGATGAGCTTTGCTATCAGCTATATGATTTGCATGATTGGATGATGTACTCCTTTCTTGAAGAAATTTGATAATAGAAGATATATACTTCTGGAAGACTAAGCAATCATTAAAATAAAATAAGCTATAAAACGTGGATTCCATGTGCATTTGTACATTTTTTAAACTCTCATTCAACTTGTTAAAGATTCTAACATGTAGTAAAGGCTGATTCCCAAAAGACTGTATGTACTGATGCCAAAAGAAGGGTATTCTTCATTACTTGTAAGCAGGTTGCTCTTCTCTGAAATATTTTTAAAACAGATTATTTCACTGAATATTAAATAAATCACTTTAATATGTCTGAGTACACCATTATTCATGAAAAACAGGGATAACCCAAACAACTAATTTCAACCAATATGTGCAATTTTCCCCCAAATTCAGTCTATAAAGAATATTGTTAGACAAAGTGTGAAAACTGAATGGTATAGAAAGTGGCAGATACGGGGTCAGGAACATGGCGGCGAGAGGGGAGGCAGCGCTTTCAGTACCTCCTCAACAACGGGATCAGAGAGACGCATGGATACGCTTAGATTCGACCTGCTGAGAAACTCCTAGCAAAATTCCACTAAAGAGAGACCGGCCGGGAATTGGAAGGATTTTTGGAGGTGACAGTCTGCGCTAGACGAGTGAATCTCCGCCATGCAGCGCAGAGGTCCAGACCCGCCAGCCGCCGCCCGCGCGACTCAGCGACTGTCGGCTGCCTGCACGC
>NW_026000261.1:4462399-4513362 GCF_001458135.2 Marmota marmota marmota | reverse complement strand
AAAAAAAAAAAAAAAAAAAAAAAAAAAAAAAAAAAGATTCATTCATTCTCTCTCTCTCTCTCTCTAAAAAAAGAAGAAAATGGTGATCATAAAAATAACAGCAAAAAACACCTAATATTCGTGAAGCATTTTCTAAGAGCCAGGCTCTTTTCTAAGGGCTTTACATATATTAATTCACTAAATTCTCACAATAATCCTACAATGTTGGTCCCATTATCTCAGTTTTACAAATGAGGAATCAGAGGCATAGAGAGATGTGGAAACTTGCCCAAGTTGACATGGTGAGTCAACTATGGAAATGGCATTCAAGCCTAAGTAGTCTGGCTTTAGAACCAATGATTATGGCCATTATATAATTGTGTGTCTTCTGCTATGTAGTTGGTAAGGTACAGGTCACACATTTTTAGAACTTGAGTAGGGTTTCCACACATTCTTGTCTCATCTTTTCTCAAACATCCTTGCACTTCACTTTTGACATATAACTTTGATCACCTTTCAAAGAACTGGTGTTGTTTGTAGTGAAGGCGAGTCATACTCAGACAACATCAAATGGTATAGAGAGTAAAGACATTATTTTACATTTTTTTAATATTCTTTTTTATTGGTTGTTCAAAACATTACATAGCTCTTGACATATCATATTTCATACTTTAGATTCAAGTGGGTTATGAACTCCCATTTTTACCCCGTATACAGATTGCAGAATCACATCGGTTACACATCCACTTTTTTACATAACGCCATATTAGTAACTGTTGTATTCTGCTACCTTTCCTAATCCTCTACTATCCCCCCTTCCCTCCCCTCCCATCTTCTCTCTCTATCCCATCTGCTGTAATTTAATTCTCTCCCTTGTTTTTTTTTCCCTTTCCCCTCACAACCTCTTATATGTAATTTTGTATAACAATGAGGGTCTCCTTCCATTTCCATGCAATTTCCCTTTTCTCTCCCTTTCCCTCCCACCTCATGTCTCTGTTCAATGTTAATCTTTTCCTCCTGCTCTTCCTCCCTGATCTGTTCTTAGTTGCTCTCATTTGTATCCATGTCAGTGACAAAACATAAAGTGTATGCTCATGCTCTCAAGGGGTTTGAAATCTTGTTGAGAAGACAAAAATCATCCCCAGCTAAAAGTTCATTTTCATTCTTTTTAAAACAAATAGCATTTTCCTTGTGTGTTAAATGGAATTTATTCTACATATTATACCAGTACCTTCTAAACTATGTTTTTTTCCTCAAAAAATATTTTTTAGTTATAGATGAACACAATATCTTTATTTATCTTTATGTGGTGCTGAGGCTCAAACCCAGGGCCTCACACATGCCAGGCAAGCACTCTACCACTGAGCCACAACCCTAGCCCCTAAACTATGCTTCTTAAGGATATAAATATCTTCCTCAAACACTAAATGCTGATAGTAACCTGATCCTAATACAAACATAGTGGTTTTTCATCAAGTACATTGGTGTTTTTTTTTATTACAAAATCTTTTTTACTTTTAGCTTGACAAAACATCTTTATTTTATTTACTTATTCTTATGTGGTGCTGAGGATCGAACCCAGTGCCTCACATGTACTAGGCGAGTGCTCTACCACTGAGCCACAGCCCTAGACCAAGTACATTGGTCTTATTATCTCCATGGTATAGGATCTGTCCACTTTTATTCCAGAGAGAAATCCACAACTCCTTGAAGGAGCAAAATTCAGGAACTGGATGAAAGCAAGGAGCTGAATAGTAACATCATTGGTGCTATTAAACAATGCTTCTGCAATTACTGACAATAATATCTTTTCAAGCAGATGACACATGTAAACACCATAATCTTCAAAACCTGGTTTTGCATGGCTGTTAAAAGTGGAGTGGTTAGTACAAATTTACTGATTTCTCTATGAACACACTAGATATTATCAATTTTCAAAAATTATGATAAAGTCAATTTCAGCACATGCTTTTAAGTTTGACCTTTTAAAATTTGTTTGGCTCCACTTAGTAGAGAATTTAGTGAGTTATACGGTATAATCAACCACACCTAAAGTTCCAGTATGTCACCTTGGATCAGTCACACAAATGAGATGATTTTATTGAAGCAAAGACATCTCATCAACTTTTAGGAGACATGAGGGAAAAAAAAGTGATGTGATTACTTGCCAATACCTGAGAGATACCAGCTGGAGAATGCATGACTTTCTATTAAATAATGGTTCTCTGAGAGTAGAATTTGATCCCAAAGGAATTCCAACTAATATGTGAAATGGACCTTCAACCTGCATCATCATAGTTATTTTTCAAATGGTTCAGCTGGCATTTAATTAGAAATGGAAATCCCTGCTATTTTAGTGGCCCCTGTTAACAAGAACAAAAATTCCAAAAAGTAAATAGCAAAAGGGATGAGTCATTGTACCATCAATGTTGTGTCCAATCATTATTTCCCATCTTCCAAGATTAGGTCAAAAGGTCAATAACCCCATCACCAATCCAAAAGCAAGAAAACATTCCATGAACTGTTTTTGATAAGAGCTATTACTGTAGACACACCATCATGTCAGTATTACAATAATATTTATTCTATTATAACACATATGGTCAGTGGAGAAGAAGAGATGGATCTTTGCTGTTCATTATATGAATAGATACAAGTAAACAAATTTTCTTCTTTTTTCCAAGGGTTGAACCCAGGGGCGCTTAACCACTGAGCCACATCCCCAGCCCTTTTTATTTTTATTTTGAGACAAGGTCTCGGTCAGTTTCTTAGGGCCTCACTGAATTGCAGAGGCTGGCTTTAAACTTGCCAGTCTCTCACCTCAACCAGGGAATAAATTTCTCCTTTAATTATTTATTTTTTAAAAAATTCCTAGATGGCTGGGGTTGTGGCTCAGTGGTAGAGTGCTCGCCTAGCATGTGCAAAGCCCTGGGTTCAATCCTCAGCACCACTTAAAAATAAAAATAAATAAAATAAAGGTATTATGTCCAACTACAACTAAAAAAAGTAAATATTAAAAAAAGTTTCTAGAGCAGTGAAGAAAACTAAAGACATAAATACTTTTCTTCTTTGTTTATCAGAATTGTATGAAGGGCAATATATAGTAATTGCATAATTTTTTTTCCAATTTCTCTGGCATAGAGTTTCTAAAGTTGAAGACTATCAAATTCCCTCAGGACTTTAAGACTTCATTTCTAGGCTGTGGAAACCAGTGAAAAGGGGAAGCCAGAAAGAAGCCAAATTCTTCATTCTGTAAATACAGCTGATTCCCTTATCCTAGAATTAACTATCTTATTCCTATTCACTGGATCATTTGCCCCAAATTATATATATATATATATATATATATATATATATATATATATATATATATATATNNNATATATAGACATATATGTTGAGTGTCCTATTCACAGTATGGGCCTCCTATTATTCGTCTTGTGGCTATTTCAGATTTTTGCTAACAGGTGGGCAAATGCAATGAAAAGAAAAGGGTTTATAATTCAAGAGGTTTGACAGTCAAGCAAGGTGACACCATTGGCTAGGATAAAAACTGGAGATTTTCCATGAAATTCCAATTCATTGTGAACTTCTATCTCTGATTAGTATGGCTAACTGATAGTTGATAGTATTCTCATTAATCTTTCTTATAAGGACACGGGGAGATTCTTTCATAGAAATGCTACTTGGCTGATGTAACCTGACCTGAGTATATTTTTCTAGCAAAGATAATCTCTTCCATGTCTTATGGCCTAGGATTTTGGGCAAAAATACAAGCCCCTATTCAAAGATAAAACCAATTATTCTGTCTGTCTGCACCTCAGCTTCACAAGCCTCAGTTAAAGGACACTTTCCATTTTGTCATGAATAGTTTCTTTTTCTTTGGTCAAGAAAACAAGTTGGACTCAAACTTTTTATAACAGAATCAAATTTATATCCCATGCAAATAAATGTAAACCACCAAATTTTCACTATTTCTTCACCATTAGTGCATTTGAAGACTCCAATTATGAATAGACATAATAAATCTAAACTGATCTAAACTGGTTACAAGATTGTGCTTCATTTTTGTAAAATAATATGTATATATAGCTGAACTTAGAAAAAAAGAACACACACCAAATAACTATGGTTGAGATTACTGCTGATTTTTGTTTTCCTTATACTTTTATGTATTTTCTGCATGTTTAACAATGAGCATCTATTTTTAAATCAGAAAAGATATTATGGTGATGTAAAGGTTGCTTAGGGCATCTGGTAGGGTAGTTGACAATTCAGTCTAGTAAGCATATTGAACATCCATCTGTTTAAGAATGCTATGTTGTATCTTTCAATTAATTAAGGTCATTCAAAGGTAAAGGACCTATACTGCATTCCCTTACTGCTTGTGGAAAGATGTTTATTAACTTATAATTTAATGTTTGTACTCTTACTTTCACAGAGGGTTAATAAAGAAATACAAAATAGATAAACAATTCTTCTCTCTTCTAAGAAGCCAGGATTAAGTATGATCTTCTTGTACCACCCAGAATGTGCTTTATTCAAACTCTCATAATCAATCCAAGTGGTAGATGAGAGGTGGGAATAGTCTGTAGCTGAATCTGCAAGTTTTCCAACAAGCCTGAAATTTCTATTTTTATCTTTTCAGGAGGAATAAGCCAAATTTACAGTGCAAATACTATAATCTACTAAACCACATGCTAAATACATCTATTCTTTCTGCTTTCTTCAGATGACCTCTATTTTATTTCATCTTTAAAATCATTATTTTCCACCTAGACTTTCATCTCTAAACTATATCTAACCTTTTTTGAAACAACCAGGCTATAAATCTTGTTTTTAACTTTTTAAGTTGTAGGTGGACACAGTACCTTTATTTTATTTTTATTTGGTTCCAGGATCGAACCCAGAACCTCACACATGCTAGGCAAGCGGTCTACCACTGAGCCACAACCCCAACCCCAGGCTATAAATCTTAAAGGAATAAAATTATTTTGCAATGACTCTGTGACAATATATAAAGTCCAGATAGTTTGTTTGCTTCAAGTACCCAAAACCAGTGCTTTGGTTTCCCTTGCCCCGCCTCCCTATCCCGTATTTTGTTGTCCCTTAGTTCTCTGTCAAGGAAGCAAGAATTCTTGAATTTTTACTTCAAAGGACATGAGTGACTCAACCAATACCACACAGCAAGCATCACAGGACTGACCAAAAAATCAGGTCTCTTGACTTCAAGTGCAGTCCTCTTTCCACTAAACTACAGGGACATTCCAATCCTACTGAGAAGGCAAGGAAATCTAAGAAGTATGGATATAAAGGCACATATTTTTAACCTTCCTCACAACTTTCCTTTGGCTTAGATTCCTTAGGTTCCTGAATATTTTCAGTCCTAGTCCCAGTCTTTAAACTCTCAAATATTATACTGCCTCTCTTAGGAATTCCTGCTACAAAGTTCTTTATTCATTCACTTGGATCATCTCTAATGTATTAAGTAGCTACCATGTGTAAGAGACTGGGCTTCTATTCAACAGAATGAATTGGCTTCCTCAAAGAATTGCTAGAGGCAAATTGGTGTAGTAAACAGAACACTGAATTTGGAGACATGGATTTTGGTTCCGACTCTGGCAAGGACTTGCTCTTCGTCCCTGTATGGTCATTTGACCTCATTTGGTTTCAAATATCGATCTTAAAATTAAGGGTATAATATAATTTGACTTGTTGGAGAATTGCTCTAATAGCTACCATTCATTAAAAGCTAACTATGAGGGATGGGTTGTGGCTCAGTGGTAGAGCACTTGCCTCACATGTGTAAGGCAGTGAGTGTGATTCTCAGCACTGCATATAAATATGAATAAATAAAAATCCACCAGCAACCAAAAAGGTAGTTTTAAAAAAGCTAACTATGAGGGCTGGGGTTGTGGCTCAGTGGTAGAGCGCTTGCCTAGCATGTGTGAGGCACCGGGTTCAACCCTCAGCACCACATAAAAATAAATAAATAAATTAAAGATTCACTAACATCTAATTTTTTTTTTTTTTTTAAAAGCTTACTACGAGCCAGGCACTGTGAAAAAGCACTTGGTATACACAATTTCATTTATTCTTCAAATTACCATGATGATAATAATTATGCTATTGTTTCCCCTGTGTTCTGATAAGAAAACTATTGCTGGAGTGGATAAGTAACATTCCTAAGGTACATAAGACAGTCATGGAGCTGGGAGCTGAATCTAGGCTAACTTCAGAATCTCCATGCCAAGCCACATTGTAGTCTCCCAAAATAAAATAATAATTAAGAATTTAGTTTAAAAAACATGAAACTATCTAATTTTAAAATATAGTTCCTTTCTTCTACTTCCAACTACTTAAACTTCTAAGATGTGACTAGGTAACTCTTTTGCTTGCTTCTTATTATTATCCAATAATCACCTTAAATGTCCAAGAAGAACCTGGAAAACCCATGCCTTTCTGGCTGGCTTTCACAACAGAGACAGAGAGATCTGGTGGCCTCTGAAGATGGTGCTTCACATATCTCAAGCTTTCTAAATATCTTCTTCTTTCTCTTCAATCTTTTCATGGCCTTCCTTTCCTGAGAAGTCCAGAGGCCCACTTTAATGCAAATATGAATGTTAGAAACTTTTTTCTCTTAAGGAGAAAAATGAATGAGAACCAGGTCCCTTGAAGATCCATCAACTCACCTTATAAAGCAGGGATAGACTCCATGAAATCGATATGTGAACAATTTGTCTCTAAGTCTTTGCCAGACTTGGCACAGGCTGGCCCATTAGAAATATATAATAGAATATTTTTTTAATAATTCAATTTTCAACCTCACTTTGATCAATAGTTCATTACCTAAGTTAGATCTGCCAAACGGGATGAACTCTTCAGCCCATTTGTCCCATATTTGCATGAATATTATGCTGTGAATGTTACGCTCCTTTGAACTTCAAAAGAACTTCCTGGCCTCATTGACTACAACTTTAACAACAGAACATAATGGAGTTACAGAAAGATCTTTCCCTGGCTAAAGACCTCAAACCTTGCTGCGGGGTGGACAGTAACAAACTTTTACATAAGCAACAAATGGCTCATTCATCCATTGAAGTGCATTATCAGTATTTCCTGGTCTGGGAAGCCTGTCTTCTCTCTTATGAAAACAACTGTAACTGTGGCTAATTAGCTAACAGCAAGTGGCAGCACAAACCTTCACCATTTCTTGTCAAAGAGCTTTCCTCAAATAAAGCATTTTTTTCCAGCCCTTGTCATATTTATTCCTTCAATTGAGAGAACATCTTTCACCATAAGAGTATTCCACCTACATTCCACCATGATGCCCCAAATAGGAGAGCAAACAGATGACAGAACCCCTTCCTTGACCTACAAGCTTATATTCAAACCAGCTCCAGAAAATATTTTGGGTTCCTTGGGTAAAATGGAATGAGACCACAAAGAGAGATATGAAGGTTTATTTCTCGTTTTCCCCAGTTACTTTTTAAATTTAAAAAATAAACCTGCTTGACCTTCATCAACTCCCATACCAACTAACCTTCTCCAGAACTGGACAGTAAAAACATGAGAAATGTGATATTCTTTTACTTTAAAAGACTTTTCCCTGATGAAAAAGCCATACTTGCCAACTGTGGAAACTTTGGAATAGATAGAAGCAGCACAAAGAAGAACAAAAATAACATTCATAATCTTAACATTCCGAGATTAAAAAAATAGTTCCCTACTGCATACCATGCATGAATATAAATTTCAAATGGAATAGAAAAATATGGATAAACTCCTAAATTTTGGCAGCAGCAGAAGAAAATATAAGACTATAGGTGGGAAAAACCTTAGGAATAAGAAATCCAGCAGCCATACAGGAAATGAATGACAGATCTGAATACATAAAATTTTAAAACTTCAATATGAAAAATACAACTTATACAAAGTTTAAAGCAAATGACAGAATGAGAAAAATAATATATGTTATATAAAAGGCTAGTGACAAAATTTGAAATAACAAAAGGTTAATAAATAAGCTTTTATACATAAATAAGATATGCAGCCCAAATGAAAAAAAAAAAACAGGTAATTCACTGAAGAAATTTAATTGAACTAAAATATTGTTGAAAAGATGCTACAGTAATAGAAAAATCAAAGCAAAACTAAAATATGATTTCTCATATTAAACAGTCCTCTAAGTACAAAGATTAATACTCTCCAAAGTTATTATAAATGGACTCCCATAGACAGATGGTGAGATTGTTAATTAATACAACTTATTTGAGGAGAAGTTTGGCAGTATTTACCAAGATTAAAACTGAACATTTTGGGGTTGGGGCTGTAGTTCAGTGGTAAAGTGCTTGTCTCACATTTATGAGGCACTGGGTTCAATCCTCAGTACCACATAAAAATAAATAATGATACTGTGTGTTCATCTACAAATAAATATTTTTTTAAAAACTGAGCATGCACTTTGTCTACAAATTTCTCACAAATACTTTCATTAGTGTCTAAGATGTTCACTAATGCCTTGCTTATAATGGCAAAAATTGAATCAACCTTAATATCTACAAATAGAGACTAGCTAAAAAAATCATGGTACACATACACAATTGGAAGCTATAAAACATTAGAAAGGATATGGCACTGTTATATTGCAATGTTATGACATCAAAGGATATCCTACTCATATTGTTGAGTAAAAGCATGTTACAGGAAAATGTGTATAAGCTCCAATTTCTGTGAAAGAAAAAACCATATAGACATGTGTGTATGGTTTCTGAACCCAAAGAAAAGTTTTGAAGTGCATATAGCAAATCACTAGTTATGTTTACTTTTGGAGAATGAAATGGGAGTTAAGGGGTACATGTTCTTTATGCAGTTAGATATTTTCATTTTGTTTTGAATAATAAGCATATGTTAATTATAATTTAAGAAATCTAAAAATAAGTTAATTTATACATTTTCCAGAACCACCAAATTTTCATTAAGCAGTCCTTTCAAATGGTAGTATGATATTACTTTGATCATTTATGTAACCAATCCCCTATGGATTGACATTTCTGTTTCTAACTTCTCATCATTAGAAGTGCATTGTCTCTGCATACATATTGTGTGTGTGTGTGTGTGTTTTAAGTCAACTTAATGGGACACACACTTTGAGGTTTCCTCTTTAGTAGAGATAACTTTATACATCTTTGAGATAGTCAGCTTGGGTGCAGCCACATAGAATGAAGCTCACTGAGGGAATGAACTTGGACTCATCTTATGACTATAATCCTGAAATATTAGACCAGAACTGGGTGCTTTAGGCCATCTGTTACACAATTGCCTTTATGCCACCTGGATATTAAAATGGCTGGGGACAAATTCATAGGCACTATGAAACATTAGAAAATACTTATTTGGGTGCATAAGTATTTTTAAAATTACAGCTCTCTTTGGTTTTTCAACAAAGCTTTAAGTTTCATGGACTATGTTCTTCAATACTTCTTAAATATAGAAGGCCTCACAGAAGAGATGGTCTAATTAGAGGTCCAAGCTTTCTCCATGAAGCCATCAGTAACAGGCCATAATGGAAGTTTCTTTCTAAGAGAGGAGGGATGTTTAATTCCTGATGATTATAAACGGAGCTAAGAATAAATCTACAATATTTCTATCACATCCACTTAAATCAAGAAGAACTTTTGGAAGAGGAAGGCTCTGAAGATGAACTATATTCAAGCAGAAGCCGGAGGAGGTAGTTTAAGGAATACAAGGAGAGAGGGGCATGGATCCAAGTTTCCTTACTGAGATCATGCCCTGATAAACTTCTTTTGGTGTCCCAAGCTTACTAGATAGTACTACAGAGCACTCATGCTTAAAAGCCTAACCAAAATCACTATTTCTCCTGGGAAGAAGATTAAGTTTACTATGAAAATCACAGTGGGACAGAAATGCATTTAACTATGGAATAAGCTTGGCACCATCCTCCCTGTCAGCAAGCCTTCTGCCTGATATATTTAACTTATGCTGATAAAGGAGATAAATGTTTAAGTGGTGGGCTTCAGATGCTGCTGTGCTGCAGCTCCTACCAAGAATATTTTCATAGCTTCTTCTCATGAATAAGTTCAGTGGAGCAGAGAATGCCCCTCTTGGACCAATTCCATTTTGTGCTTCTTTCTGATGCAGCCATAAAGGGGAACTAGAGCTATGGTTTTTCCTTTAAATATAGAGCAAGCAGCCACCTCAGAAGTTGCTGCACTTGGCCTGATGAAGGTAAAGCCCATACTATACAAAGGCAGCACGAAGCACCTAACAAGATCAGAAATGTCAATGGTTCCTCATAAATCTCCCAAATGTGGTGGTAAGGAGGGTTAATTATCACCCTCTCTTGCCACTCTCTGCTTTCTCCAATGTGTTAGCCCATCACACGGATCGCTGACTTTCTAGAAATATTCCCTGGCTTTGCAGGGACGTTCCTTTCAATAAATGACATCCAATTTACTAACGGTCCCTGGAATCTCAATTTCCTCAAAGGATTTTTCATCTGAATCCAGTTCATGTGAAGGTTTCTTCCTTCCCCGTTTTTCGGCACAAGGAAACAGGCAGAGCCTGCTTTACTTTTTCTTTTCTTTTTTCTTTTCTGTGTTATTCTTTTTCATAAACTGAAAACCTTTTCTTCAGTATCTAAAATTTGGGAAAAAATCCAGCTCATCTGTCAGATATTTCTAGAGTTACGTAAAATGGAATGGGATTTGTACAGTTTAGAAAAGGAAAGGGGAAATAGGCTAATGTGTCATGTGTTCTATGAGATGAAAACTATATAATAATCAGAAAAACAGCACCAAACTTAGTTAGCCTTATTCAAAATCCTCATTCTTTTATCAACTCATGAATAAACCAGTAACATTCACTTTCTTCTTGTAGAATAGCAGAATGGCCACATTTGGGTTAAATCACAGTCCCTACAGAATATAGCCACATTTGCAAAGAAATTATAAGAAAGTATATTATTTTTAAACTCAAGACACTTACGTTTTACTTGTTCTGCTTTGCTTCCTTCTAGGAAAAGAGAGAACAACAGGAAGGAAAAGATGTATTTCATGCCTCCCATTTTCCACTTTTTTCTCATTTGGGTCACTGCAAAATGTAACTCAGAATCTTCAAGGAGCAGTGTACTCAAGCTGTTGGAAAGAAGCAGAAAAAAAAAAGACTTAAAACAGATCCCTTGTAACGGATAGGGATCACTGATGCTTAGGGGTCTAGCTTGCTAGAAAAGAAGTGCTGGAGAATTTACATGAGTGCAAGCATTGTTTGCCTGCATAAGAAAAAGGACTGCCTCTCTGGTCTTGCAAAGATGTAAGAGAAAATTCAAATGAATGAGCATGCATCACTATCCAACACTGAACCTAAATTTTTACAAGCAAGTCATAGGAAAATAAAAAATAAAATTTGAAATCCTTCTTTCCAAGGGAATTAAAGTTGATTTCTCAAGAGATTTTTTTTTTTGGGAGAAAAGAAAAACTGGAGTTTGCAAAAGGGCTATTTTGGCAAGCAAGGTAAAAATAATAGGCATGAGACTCAAGCAATTTCTGAAATAGAAGTTAATTAATCTAAGCTTCAAGACTACTGTTATCATTAATACTTTAGGGATCAATTACAAATTGATCAATATTTCTCCAGTGTCCTCTATGAGATCCATAAGGATCTTCCGTTTGGCTACTTACATTGGAAGAGAGATGTAACAAGCAAATGGATGCAATTCAACACCTGAAAAGTTTTATTGCTTAGAATGGTTCAGACATATTCCTACCCATAAAGTCCATTGTAAAATGGAAATTTAAAATGGCCCATTTTAAGAGAAGTTAGGCCAACCTAAAACAGGTCATTTATTCACCTTGTACTACCATGCTAAAGACCATTAAAAGAACTGCAATTCTTTAAAATATGAGATTGGCATTTCCAGTCTAAGGGGTAGAAATCTTAAGCCTTTTGAGCCTTGGAGCACAGAAAGTTTGCTGTAGCTCATACTCAGTCACGAGTCATTTCCATGGACTTCAGAGTTTGCAAAATTCTTCCAATAGGAGATTGGAAAATATTTAAATAGTCAAGAAACACAACACTCAATCTGGGGTTAACCCTGACTACGAACTAACTCAATGATCTTTTCAAAAAGTCCAATTTAAATATCGGGCATGAAGAATTTGAAGGAATGCAAGATGCTCATTTTGGAGCACTGAATCTCTTTGGGTTCTGAAGTAGATGCCACAGCTCCAACTTTAAATGCTAGGAAGCTGCCAGCATCATTTAACATCCATTGTTTCAAATTATGCAAATGTAACTGAAATAAACTGATCATAGAGAACAATTTATGCTATCCTGCAGGATTTGCAGTGGCCCATCTGCCTTCTTTCTCTACCTTTTCCGAGCTCCTTATAAAAGAATCAAATTCTCTTAAGACACTGTTCCTAGTTTCCAACATCCTGGATTCTGAAGTCTTAGTCCTCTCCAAGAGTTTATGGTCCAATTTCAATCCCTCAGAATATCTCTGTACCCTGAGAGCTACCAGGTTCCCCTGAAGCAAGACAATTGCATGAACAGTTAAATGCAGTTTCCCAACTTAGTGAGAGGTTCTTCCTGACTCTACTTTTATAAGCTTATACCCCAGGTTTCCAAAAGAGAGAGCTTTTAAACTGCTGAAGTCCAATTTATCACAATCATATATAGATCTCAGGGGGTATTTTTAAAACCATGGCTTTTGGGTCTCCCCATGCAAGAACCAACAGAGTTGTTTTTCTTGTACAATGGTTGGGCGGTTCGGTGAACAGTAGCATTGCTTCATAACTCAAGCTGGCAAGAAAACGGCCCTTAGAATTTTTTGCTTTTCTTGGGTCCCAGCTAATGTTATGAGCAAATAGAAAAGTTGGTGACTAGAGAGCAATTAATCTCTTTTGGCATTCCTGTCATCTGTGTGGCCTCCCAGGCGGTGATGGAGAACATCAGAAAATGAATCGCTTTATAAATATTCACTTTTGATTTACAAGATCCTGAAGTCCTGCCTTTGTATTCTGTGCAGAAATATGAACTGAGAAGATTTCCCTTCCCAGGTCTCCCTACCATTCAATTTCTCTTTATCTTTTTAATTTTTTTTTTTTTTTTTATTTTTGGGGAAAGGGTGGTTCAAGACATTTGTTGGGACTGCAGGAGTAAACACAAGCAAGCAATGCTCAGCAAACATCCGACTCTTATTCTTGCAAAGAGCCAAACTGTCCTTAATTTTTCAAATTATACTTTGACCCAGTTAACTGGAGTTATTTCTGCATTAACTCTCTGTCGGCTTCACACAGGCTGTTGGGCCATCAAACTTGCACTGACTCTTTTACAGGTTACTTAGAAATGTAACCATTGACAAGTTTCAGGGGGATCCAGGACCCAACAAGAAAGCAACAAAGAAAACAAAATCCTACAATGAATACTGGGGGTGAGGGCTAGTCTGGGAGGGTTGTGGAATTTATAAGAGAACAGAAAAGTGTCTGATACTAAAGGAAAGGTATTGATTAAGGTGCCTGCCTGAAACAAGCATTCACATTGTTCCTTTACATCAAGTGAGGGGACCAATGCTCCTTGCCCAGCTGTAAATGCAGAGTAATCTGGGCCATAAAGTGACAGGAGCCCACACTCAGAACAGGTCTCCTAGGTAGAACAGAACCAAAGAGACATTCCCAAAGGAAGGCTAAGGGATGAGCACATGTTAGTCAGTTCTTCATACCCCACAGTGTCTCTTTAATCCTCCGGAGAGGCTTGACTGACCTTGTAATCTCACATTCACTATCATCTGTGGGATAGCCCCTAGGGTAGCAATTTTCTTTCTGACAAACAATAAGAAAGACACTAGAGTCTCAGGCCCTTGTCCATCAGCTGAAATCCTCTACTCACACTACCACCCAACAAGAAAAGCTCAGTTAACTCCTGGTGGGTTGCCACCAAAAAATGTCAGGGCTTAGCCCAGGATACCGCTTGTCAGAGGCAATATCTTCCTTGCTGCTTAGGAGTAGCAAAACAATGCCTTGTATTTGGCTTAAAAAACACCTTTCTGTCATTTCACTTCATTCCACATAATGCCACCTTCAACATGGGCATGGAGAGGGCGACAGAGTGGGGGACAGAGAATTCAAATAAATTGAGCTAGTGGCAGGGATGGGAGGGACTGGAAAGCAGGTTTTCCAGGCCTATGTTCTAGCAATACCACTGTTTCCTGAGCCTAGAGTCTAAGTTCTGACCCCAGCGGCCTGGCCAGAAAATGAGGCAGATGTCCAGAGGAGAGGGAAGCCTCTTGAACTCCACCCAGTTTCATTAACTTTAACACGTATTAATCAGCCACCGGTTCAGGACACCAATCAATGAGAAAGCAGGCTCTAGGACACATGCAGAATTATGGGGCCTGCAGAGTCCAGTTAGGCAGTTCCGCAGGGAGTACCCTAATGGCCTCTGAAAGCACCAGAACATGTAGAAACGTAGGCCGAGTGAGGAGTGGCGAGTTGTGAGTTCAAATCCAGAGCCCCCAACTTGCCTGGGTCCAGTGCCTTGGGCCCCACCTCCATCTCAGCGGCTGGCAGCTGGACCATAGGACGACTAGGGATGGCAGGTCCCAAAGTTCAAGGATTCCTGGGGGAACTACCAGGGATGCCTCCAGCCAGCAGAAGGCACCCCACCTGTGCAAAGGCTGGAAAGGGACGTGGGGGAAGCGGGCGCCGAGCATCGCTCACTGACCTGGGCACTGGCCTCCGTCTGCCACGCGTGCACGCGCTCCGAGCTCCCCGGGACGCTCCTCCGAGGTCTGGGGCTCGCAGGTTGTGGCGAGAGCTACAGTGCGCGCGAGGGGGGAGGGGGGACTCAAAAGTGGGTGGGAGGAAAAACATCACCGCCCTCACACCACGAGGGAGCAGCGGCTCGCTCCGCTCCCGGGGGCAGAGCCAAGGCGCGGGCGCGCCGGCCCGGGGCCACCTGCCCGCCCGCCTGCCCGGCTCCCCCTACTTGNGAGCGTTGGGGTCTTAAAGGGACCGCACATCTCCTCCGGCCCCTCCTCCCCCGTGCACTGGATGCACCTAGGAGCTTCCCACCGTTCGCGCGCGCCCTGAAGACCCTAGCTACCTTCTGTCTTCCCTGCCTGGAACCCCCTCACCCTTTCTCGCGAGGCAAAACGACTTTTGCGGGCGCACCTGGTACAATCCTGGTGTACTGTATACAAGTTGGGCTGGCCCGGCAAATTACGCCCTAGCACGTCGCTTTAACATTTCGGGACATTTCGCAGATCTTTATTGTGGCAAGTGACAAAGGTTTGGCCTCGGTAAAGACGGGATGGAGATGGGGGTGGGGTCGGCGCTGGAGAGAACTTCGAAATCTACTTTCTGCTACAAAGAGAGCTCCCAAGCCCCATCAGAAAGGGCCTCTCTACTAATTGTTAAGGGTCTTGAGGAAGAAAACTGCTTTAGCAGTCCCAGAGAGTCCAAGTTGGGCCAAGACCCCAACCTTAAAATCACCCAGCACTGCTGATGTCTTGATGAACCTGAAACAAACTACTCCATATTTGTATTCATTCAGTGAAGCATAGTTGCAAAGAATTATCAAAATCCTTTAAGGGCCCTGAAAGTGCTGCCTTAACAGTACCCATTTATATCTGTAGTGCGTAAATTTGGAGGAGAGCTGGTGGGCTTTTTTACATGAACTGCATAATATCAATATTCCTAACGTGTAGATCCTTACTGGGTACTTTTTTAAAAAAATAGGGCAGGGGACTATGGCAAAACTGAGGCAGCTCAGCGACCTCCTCTTTACCCCCATTCTTGAGATCAAGACAGGAAGATTTCAGATACATCACTTAGAGTAAGAGTCATGAATTCATTAGAAGGGAAGGAAAGGGTAAAAGGGGACTCTCTCAAGGGAGAGAGTGGGTTATCTCAGAGAGGAGAGGGGAAAATGTGTCCTTCTGTTTTATTGGGGGGTCCTAGGAAAGTTTCCAGATAGTATCCACCAGGTCCACCTCTTGACTTTTTACCAACAGCAGAATGACATCAGAGTTTCAAGTCCCCACTACCATGACAAGTCTAGGTCACTTTGGCCCATGCTGACCAACTCTAATTGGAACCTGGTCTAACAGATTTTGTGATTAGGAGGAATTATCCTTATCTCCCTGAGTTCTGGGATCTGCTCTATGTAAGGGGCACAAAAGTCCCCCTTTTCAGGGTAACTTGTGTTCTTATTAGCATTTCAGGCCTGTATTCCTCCTGCAGATAACAGGTAGTTTCCTGAGGAATGTAACATATCCTGTCGACTTAAGCCAGTAAGGGATGCAGGTAAATTGCTTTTTAAAAGACAAAGCATGTGGGGTTCAGCATTGTGGGCCTGGTTTATAGAATTATTCCCTTGCAGGGCTGGGTTTCTGGCTTAGTGGCAGAGCAATTGCCTAGCATACATGAAGCCCTAAGTTCAATCCCCAGCACCCACAAAAAAAAAAAAAAGAATTATTCCCTTATCTTCATGTTCCCACTGCTCAAGTCTGTCAGTTCCCTATCACTGGCATATGTATTATATTAATATTATTTTTAAACCCTCACAAGAAACTGAACTATCAATGGCTTCAAGTGTGAGTTTCTGGAAACCATCTGAACCATTTGACTTAGTCAATGTTTTCATTTCACAGAAGAGAAATCTGATGTTGGGGGGTGGATGATGTAGCTAAGGTCACACAACTAGTAAATGACAGACATGAGATTCCAATTCGGAATTCCCAATTTTCAATTCTGATCATTACATTCAGTCAATAGCTGAAGAAATTGACACTCTGATAAATTGTAGTTTGTCAAAAACAAACAAACAAACAAACAAACAAACAAAAACACCACATATCAGGAACAGAGAACAAAGAAAATTTAAAATCAGAAATAATTGTTCCTGGAAGTTACTTCCTTTTTTCTTTCTTCAGAAGTGTTAATATCATCCAACTAGCCCTTACTTTGCTGGAGATGTTTATTTCACTGTTAACAAAGGAAAGGGGGCCCTTTCTGAAATGTTGCCTTCAGGGCCCAGAATGTCTAGCTCCATCCTGTTGCTTGGGTAGCCATACATTGCCACATGCATTCAATTTGTGCTGTAGTATATTAGTTTGAACTTGGTGATTTGTTGCCTTATAACTGTTCTCATGCTATTTAATGTGCTGATGTTTTGTCTCACTATACTGTGAATTCTTCCAGGGCAAGGACTGGTTTCAAGAAATAGTCTGGGACAAACATGGATCCTAGCATTTAAAATAAATAGACTTAATGGAATTTAAAAGCTCCATCTATTTATCTACAACTATTCACTCCCATTAGTTGATGTAGTATTCAGATTACCACATAATAAGACATTGCAAAATTTACTGGCTTAAAATAGTTATTGTCAATTGCTTCTATTGAATTCATTCTACTGAACTCATTCAGAATCTTTTATACATTTTCAGGCAACTATATATGGGTCTGCTGAAATTCTCTGAAAATTTCTTTATTATTGTAAATTGTGATCTTTGTGTCAGTTCCAGTCTTGATTTCTGAATTAGAACTCTGATTTGGGTAAATCCTAGTCTAGACTTCGTACAAGGTCTTATAAAACTAAACTCATGGTTATCTCCATGCTTTATTTTCTTTATTTACTAAATAGGGATGAGAACATAAATAATTTCATATTCACTTTTTAAAATTTATTTTTAAAATTTTTGAGATAATTGTAGATTCACATGCAGTTGCAAGAAATGATTCATATGGATCCTGAATATCATATGGATATGTCTTTTACCCAGTTTTCCCCCATGGTGACATCATGTACAACTTGAGTATAATATCACATTCAGGAAATTGACATTGATACAACCCCTTCACCTTATTCTGATTTCACCAGTTTTACATGGACTCATTTGCCTGCATGTATAATTCTACGCAATTTTACCACATAGGTAGGTTCAGGTGATCACCACCACAGTCAGGATACAGAACAGTACAAGAATCCCCTGTGCTACTTTTGTACTCACACCCTTTGTTGTTTGTTCCTCCCCTTGTCTACTCCCTGACAACCATGAAACTATTATCCACTTCAATAATTTTGTCATTTAAGAATGTTACATATGGGCCGGGGTTGTGCCTCAGCAGTAGAGCGCTTGCCTGGCATGTGTGAGGCACTGGGTTCCATCCTCAGCACCACAAAAAAATAAATAAATAAAATAAAGATATTGTGTCCATCTACAACTAAAAATATTTTTTAAAAGAATGTTACATGGAATCACACAGTATGTAACCTTTAGAGAGTAGCTTCCCTGCCCCCAAACATAATCCTTGCTCCTTTTAATTACTGAGTAGCAACCCATGGTATGGATATGCCAGTTTGTTTAACCATTCATCCATTAAAGGGCCTGTTGGGGCCATTTACAAATAAAGCTGCTGTATTTGTCCACATGTTTGTACGTAAACAAATTTTCATTTCTTGGAGGAGATAAATGCCCAATAGTACAGTTCTTGGATTGTAAGGTAAATGCTTATGTAGTTTTATAAGGACTGTCAGGCTATTTTTAGATGTCTATGTCTATAGTAAACTGAGATTTGAACAGGATTACCCACCAGCAATGTATGAGAGATCCAATTTCTCTGCATTCTTGCCAGCAGTGGTTGTTGTCATTATTTTTATTGAATCATTCTAATACATATATACTGATGTGTCCTTGTGATTTTAATTTTCATTTCCCTAAAACCTAATGATATCTACCATCTTTCATGTGAATATTGGACTTCTGTATACCTTTGCAATATTTCCTCTGAGTCTGTAGATCGTCTTTTCATCCTCTTCTCATGGGCCTTTATAGAATAAGAGTTTTTAATTTTGAAGTAATCTAATCCATCAAAATTTACTTTTATGGATTATGTTCTGGTGTTAAGTCTAAGAACTCTTGGTCTATCTATAGGTCCCATTTTCTCCTAAACTTTTGTTCTAAAAGTGTTAATATTTTTAAGTTTTATATTCAAATCTATGGTCTATTTTGTGTTAATTTTTATATAAAGTGTGAGGTTTAGGTGGAAGTTTACTTTTTTGGCTATGGATGTCCAATTACTCCAGTATCATTTGTGGAAAAAGCTATCTCTTCTCCATTGAATTCCTTTTACAACTTAGTTGAATATTGGTTAGGCAAATTTGTGTAGGTGTATTTCTTGTTTTTCTCTTTATCCCATTGATCTATGTGTCTATCCTTTTACCAGTACCACAGAGTCTTGATTATTATAGAAATATAGTACATCTTAACATCAAGTCAAGTGATTCCCCGACTGTATTCTTTTCCAACATTGCTTTAGCTAACCTAGGTCACCCAGATCTCCACACAAAGCTGTAGAATAAACTTGTCTATGTCTACAATAAATTGAAATTTGAACAGGATTACATTAAAACTGTAGATCAATTTGGGAAGAATTGATATTAATATGTTGTATGTTCCAAATCATGAACACAGTATATCTCTATATTAATTTAAATTTTCTTTGATTTCATTCATCACTGTTTTGTAGTTTTCAGCATAAATCTCTCATACATATTTCTTTAGAATCATACTTACATATTTCATTGTCTTTGGGACAATTATAAATGTTATTGTGTTTTAATTTCTGTTTCCATATATTCATTGCTAGTATATATGCATGCATTGATTTTTGTGTGCCAATCTTCTGTACTATGTTTCAGAACTTATTTAATAAATCTATAAGTGGATGTATTACAGAATCATTAATATTGCACAATGTTCTGATGTCATAGATTTTTAGCTTTATAAATGCTTCTTGTCTCACTGGAACATGAAAACATCACATTATCAAATTAACTTTCAAAAAGTGGCCAGACTCATAAAGATTGTGGCATAGGTTTATCCCTTTTTACAAAATAATTAAACCAACCTAGAATTTGTATTATTCAGATACTTCATTCAATATGTAGACATTAACAATTCATTCTTTTGGGATTGGTAAACTATATTTTATGAGCCCCTTTGTCACTCGTACGTATTCATGCTTATTACTACATTTTTGTCTTTTGTTATATTTTTCTTCCTACTAGCCATTTCTAAAAAGCACTAGAAAAAAGAATTGGCTGTGACTAGAGTGGTTCATCTAATGTTTCCAGCTTTCTTCCTTTTGGGCTCATGGTAGTATTTTATTCTTTTTCCCCCTTTTTGGTTAAGCATGGCCATCTGATTTGCTTTGGTCAATGAAAGTGATACGTTGCTTCTGGGTGAAAACTTCAAAGGTGTATAATTCACCCCATTCCCTTCTCCCTCCCACAGGAATGTGTGCATGTACCGAAATGAAGCCTGGATTTCTGAGTAATTGAGATGAGCAAACCCCCTAGAAGACTTATTTTTAATATCTACAGTAAGTGATAAAAAATCATTTGTGTGTTAATCTTCTGACATTTGAAGGTTGCTTATTTTTGCAGCATAACCTAGCCAATCCTAACTGCTACCACTAGCTAAAACAATTATGTTTCCTAGAACTTCAAAATCAGAGCAGTAAATGGAGAAAGGAGCTTATAGAATCTTGGAAACAGAGTTAATAGAAACAGGTGCCCTTTTTTCTGGTGCTAGGGGTTGAACCTAGTTCCTCACACATGCTAGGCATCTGCACTTCCACTGAGCTATATCTTCAGCCCTTGAAGCAGGTATATTTTGGTTGAGTGTATTCATTTTAGTTAAGCTGTCATTTTTCCATTTATGTCTTTCAGTTATTTATAGTAAAGAAAAATAACCCAAGGTTATTTTTTATTTGGGCTTTGTATTATATCTGAATAGGATTTTTAGAGAAGTGGTTTTCCTTCTAAGTGATTTAAAGATATTTGTGGAAGTATTTTATGTGATTATTTACCCAAAGGATAATAGCTCCAGGTTTATAAGAAAGGCCATTGAGAAAACAAGATTTGGTTTACAGGAAATTTCAGGAATATATTTATTGTCAAAATCGAGGTAAACTTATGGTATACAGGATTCTAGAAAACACCTTAAAGATAAAAGGAATGACTTCCTTGATCCAAAGTTATAGTGTGCCCCTCAATTACCATGAATGGGACACATGGGCAGAGCATAAGAATTACCATTTTGGATCAAAGTTGTTTTGTTTTGTTTTGCTTTTCACAAAATTTAACTGCATTTTCAAGCAGTTTTACAAAGGTATTTTTAAAACTTGTTAACTAGGGAAAACTTGGAATGGATCCACCATTTGACCCAGCTATCCCACTCCTTGGTTTATACCCAAGAGATTTAAAATCTGCATACTACAATGACACAGTCACATCAATGTTTATAGCAGCTCAATTCATAATAGTTAAACTATGAAACCAACCTAGATGTTCTTCAACAGACGAATGGATAAAGAAAATGTGGTATATATACACAACGAAATATTACTCAGCATTAAAGAAAAATGAAATTATGGCATTTGTTGGTAAATGGATGGAGCTAGAGACTATCATGCTAAGTGAAATAAGCCAATGCAAAGAACCCAAAGGCTGAATGTTTTATTTGATATATTCACAACAGGAGGGTATGGAAAGAATAGAATTTCTTTGGATTAGGTAGAGGGGAGTAAAGGGAGGGGGATATAAGGTAGGTACATTATTACCCTATGTATATATATGACTACTCAACTGGTGTGATTTTACATCATGTACAGCCAGAAGAATGGGATATTATACTCCATTTATGTATGATGTGTCAAAATATATTCTACTGTCATGTATAACTAATTTGAACAAATAAAACACTTGTTAACCAAGGATGCCATAAAAATAAATTGGAGATAGGATATGTCCAAATGTTATGCTATGCATAGAAAAAAATGCAACGTGATAGAGTAGAAACTTCATCCCTACACATTCTATTGCTATAGAAAGTTAATCATGTTACCAAATTGCATTTGCTTAGATAGCTTAGTATAGGACCTCAAGGAACTCACAGTCCCTGAAACTACCATGAACTTCCCAAGGTATTCAACTTTATTCCCAGAGTGATGTAGCAGGTTGATCCATTATTATTTTTTCAGTAGAACCAACAGCAGTGTCTATCTTCTTATCTTAATGACAGCAGATATCTCTCCTTGGGAAGTAACATGGTACACTCAAAGGAATCAATGCTTTGGAAACACACATACTTGTACTGGAATCTCAATCAACTGTATAACCTTCATGAACCTGTTTGCTTATATGTCAAAGGGAAATTATAGTAATGTTGCCTTTGAGATTCAATGGCCTAATGTCTGTGAAGTCCTTGGAAGATAGTATATGCACAATAGTTGCTTCTACCCTCACTTTCCCCTCCCTGTCTCCATCCACTTAATACAAATGTGAAAGCTGTTACACATTCAGTAAAGTCCTTTATTAGCTATTCAAGCTTCAGATTGCCTGTCTCATAACAGAGTGGGGATAAAAGCAGGAAGAGAAAACCAGTAATTAGCCCTATTTCCCACCCTGTTCTTGAAGGCAGTGAGTAAGTTGGAGAGTAGAGTGCCAACATACCTTCAAGTGGAATAGCAATGAGGCTGATGCCAAAATGAAAATCACTCTCTCTTTGCACACAGGTGCACAATACCAGGCTTTGTCCTAGTACCTGGAGAATATCATTAGATGTTAGGTTCAGGTCTGAGGCTAGTATCCTCTTCTTCAGCTTTGTGGCACATGAACTGGATACATTACACAAGCCAGAGTAAAATTATAAGAAGCTACTCATACACTCAGATCCAAATTGCCTGTTCTTTCAGTTATCAAGGAAGGAAAAGTTGTTTTTGATTAGGAAGGATGCTGGCATCTCAGCATGGAAGGTATAATACAGGGCATAGGAGAAAGAACCAGAGACTTCAGAAAGCAAAGATGTCAATCTGTTGATTCAAAGGCTGAGAAGAACCTGTCTACATATTTTGCCTGGACTAAACAGAGTGTTTGTTTTTCAAAATTTGAGTTGTATCGAAACAATCTTTAATTTTTATTACTGGGAGATTTCACATAAAAACTTTTATTCTAGTTCATCTTGAAAAATTAGAATTGCTAGCAACACTGGTCTCTAATTGGTAACATAGGTTGCAACAGAGTGAAGGTGGCTGCCTTGAGACAGCATATGTACTTTCGAACTGCCACAGTCCCCCACCACTCCATATCATTTCCCATTTGTTACCCTCAGGTCTATTTTACTCATTCACATTAACTTTCCAGCCCCTAGAAACATTAAGTGTGGGGCTGGAGTTGTAGCTCAGTGGAAGAGTGCTTGCCTAGCATGTGTGAGGCACTGGGTTCCATTCTCAGAACCATATATATAAATAAAATAAAGGTCCATCAACAACTAAAAATATTTTTAAAAATGAAAAAGAAACATTAAGTGTGAACCATGGTGTACAGTGATGATTGTTTAAGAACTGGCTCCTGGGGGTGGGGGGGGAAGGAGAGTCCCAATATTTAGCAATTTCCAATTTCTGTTGTGTAAATAGCCACAACATGGCCAATTTCAAACTAACAATATGTTGTCACTTAATGTGGAGTTGGTAAAAGCTGTTCCCAATCACTTTACAAGCTGGTGAGAGCTTGTAAGTACACCACTGGCTTCAATTCATTCAAAGAGCTTCAGCAGATTAATTGGTCAGGAGTATGAGCCAGGAGATTTTATTCACAGGCTAAAAGTCACATATTGACCAGAGTCAGATTCATCACCTGATATGGAACCCATTATTCACCCACACTGCTTTCTTGTTCCCTACCTTGTTATTTAGCCACAGGCCATTCTGCAGCTTTTGAGCTTGGCTAATCTGAGAGGGAGGTGTGGGCTGATGAGATCAGGAGACAAAGTACAGGGCTCCTCACAGTACTGGTGAGTTTTTCCTGTCGACTGACTACTGGACTCCTTTCCTCCTTATGAGGAAGAGATTAAGGGAGGGGACTGGGGTGAATACAGTGTTGCCTATTTAGAAGCCAAGTCCAGAGTGAAATGGAAATAGGCTGTGAATCACATCCAGAAACCCCTTCTCACACTAGAAATACGGGGCTGCTGACCTCATGTGCAGATGGCAAAGACCTCAAACAGACACATCATCTTCTCCCACCCAATAAGGCAAAATGACTAAGTTTGTATAGAGTACCCTAGAAGGTGAAAACACTGAAGTACACAACTTAGTCAAAATCTTATTCATTTACAACAGCAGAAACTGAGGCCCAGAGAGGAGGGTGGGATCAGTGATACAATAAAGCCTAGAAGCCAGGTTTTCTGACTGCTGGTCTGGGGCTTTATCTTCTGACTCTCAAGGGGTTAAAAAAATGAAGGATTTAGTCCACCAACTAGTTGTGTTGCCAAACCAGCAATATGAATAATATTTTTTGACTGAATCAACTGTCTGTTTAGGCATCATGTAGACACAGTCAAACACTCATCTCTAGTTTTCTCTGTTTGGATGACTTAAAAACTTAGCAGAGAATCTGCACGTCCACGGAGTTTTGCCAAAAGAATCTGAAAATCTAAACAGTCACTCTCACATTTGCCCTATAACGAATTGTCCAAGTCTTCCCCCCCGCTTTTCATATTAGAGAAAATATAATGTTTTTGACACAAGAGAAGCTGCATCAGAACCTGGAAGAATTCTTGAAGTGTAAATTAGAACTCTTGGCTCTGGTCCTGTCTCTGCTGTGGACAGGTCATATCCCAAACTCCTGCTCCCTGTGGACCTCAGTTTTCCCATCTGTAAAATGTAAGAATTGAACTCTCATAGCATTAAAGCTCAGGGTGTGCTCAATTGTAAAATCATATTCTAGATGTCCATTCACTCAGTTTATTGGCACCTTCTGGGCTGTGTTTCTTTGGCCACAACACATTCTGGAACCTGAGTGCCAGAGACATGGCTACACCTCTGAAAGCCTGCAAGACTTAGCAGTTGGGGTTGTTTTGCATAGCAGTTACACAGGCAGCCCCAAACTTCTATTCTTATTAGGGACCCTTCTGCTCACTGTCATTAAATTTTCCTACCTTTAAAGTCTTAAAAGCCACCTGAAATTGGGGGGAAAAACAAAAACAAAACAAAACAAAATAACCTCAAAGAATCATATCTTTAAAAATAAAAAAGTCTAAACCCAAATGAACCTTTTACTAGATTATGGGCTCCAGTGCTTATTCCTCAAGGGACTCTTGTGAAATCAGAGACAAAAACTTGAGAACAATCAGACAAAGAGAAATGTCAAACTAAAGGTTTGGGTTTATTTAATTTTATTGTTTTCAAATCCACCATGAGTTGAAGGGGGAGGGAGTTAAAAGAACACAGAGAAGCCCACTCCCAGCTACAAAGTCCATGTGCTAAACCATGTTTTTCTGTCATTTAGAGTTCAACTTTCTCCAATATTAATGGAACTTAAGCCAAACAAGAGTTTCTTTTATGCTTTCTCCCCCAGCTCCCTGCTTGCTAAGTCCTGTGCAAACTTGCAGCAGTTTCCAAGCACACGGCTGTGAAATTATCAGGGCTGGACTAATGCCAGTACAAACCAATTTATTGGGGTCCTGAAATTAACTAAAACCTAGAAAGCTTGATTAATTGTGGCACAGCACAGCAAGGAGCATTCAGGAGGAGGCCATCAGGCCAGAGTGCACACCCCAGAGACTCTGTTCTGCCTCCAGTTTTCTGTGCATGTGAAGAAGAGTTCCTTCGGTGGACAGGGCTGTGTTGCTCTTATTTATTCATACAGCACAAAAATGTCGTTTCCGAGTCCAGCAGGGAAAATGGTAGTTAGTGGGTCTTAGCTACCTATGTAATCAGCCAATCCTATAATAGTAGTTCTTGGGATTAATTTCATTTAATTTAATTATCATCTTTATGCAGCCCATTTGACAAGCTCTACTTTTTTTCAAAACAACAGTGGCTAAATATGCCTTTGGAGAGTCCTTGTGGAGATCCAGTACTTCTGTGGTTTCTTGGAACACCTTATCACATGGGACTAGGACAAGGGGAGTGACCGTGTGACAAAATGTCAGGGTTAAGAAAGATGGTATGTGTGCTAAAAAGATGGTAGGGTATCCTCTACAGATCAGAGCCTTCCCCTTCAGTTTCTATTCAGAGCGATACTGAACCAATCTATTGCAAAAGACTCCTCATCTAAAAGTACCTAGTACAATATCTGAAGAATTCTTCACTGTGGGACAAATGTGTGGCTTTAAATGGGTCACTTGTCAGAAGGTAAAGGTCTCAAGCTTCTGCCCAATTGTCTTTGAACACTGGCATGGACACAGTTGCCTACATGTGTGTTTTTAGATTGCTGGGCTCAGGTCTAGTTGGTTGCCTTTGTTATCATCCCCAGACCTAAAGCCCATCTGAGTAGATCCAAGTCTGGCACTTCACAGTGTCCCCTGGTGCAACTGTATCATTAGTAAATTTGAAATACTGCTTCACTTCTTGATAAATTGCTATTGGCTCCAACCTCCCTAAGTGTCCCCTACAGCCTCTACTATCATTCTACTTACAATCCACAATTAAAGGGCTATTGACTGGCATGGTAGAAGGCATAGTCTCCCACTTCAATGAACCATCTGTCCCCTTTTCTAATTGTTCATTGCCCATGCTGGACTAGAAGTAAACTATTTTGGTTAGAACCCTGAGTACTTCACAGAATATCTTTATTGCTTGTGGTGGTAAGAAGGAGATGCTCACTGAGAAAAATACTATGTAATCTTCATAAGGGAAACAACCACCATCTTTTTCACTCTTGAGGCCAGCACTGATGCCATGAGCCTGGACACTGGCAGCAGACTCCCCAGGTAGAGAGCAAAGCATCTGGTACAAGGCCTAGCACAAAGTGGATGTGCACCCAAAAAGACAGCTCTTGGGTTGGGGAGTGTGGCTCAGTGGTAGAGCACTTGTCTAGCACATATGAGGCCCTGCATTTGATTCCTACCCCTGAAAAAAAATAGGCAGCTCTGGCTCCTGAGGAAGCAGCTCTCTCCAGTCTTCTCTGGTGTTATCTTCCCTAAAGGTAGTTGGCTCCTTTGAACTAAAATCTACCCTAAAGAATAACCACCCTGGGCTTTGTAGTAGTCCTCAGAATGGAGAATGAAGTGGTAGAATGACACAAAGGACCAAGTGACCCTCATCACCATTCTGTGTGTGTGTGTGTGTGTGTGTGTGTGTGTGTATCAGGATGGAAAGATCTTAGAAATGGACTCCAGGAGACCAGAGCCTAGTACTGATACTGCCATTAGTAACATGTGTGCCCTCAGGCAAGTCTCTTCACCTCTCTAAGTCTATCTGGGTTTCTTCATCTATATAATCCTAAGACAACTCATTTAGGTGATTCTAGGGTTCTTTCTAAGCTTTGGGATTCTGTGAAATTGCATTTTTAATCATCAGAACACTATCTACCATTTATTAGGTACTCACTGTGTGTCAGGTATGATATTATTTAAGTTTATACATACTCTTTTATTCAGACCCCTCAACAACCCTATGAAGTAGGTGTTGTTATTGTCATCCCATCTTTTACAATTAAGGATGGTCACACAGATAGTAAGGGGCAGAACCAGGACTCAAGCCCATGTCTTTCTGAATCTATGGCCTGTGCTTTAGTCCCCTTTTGACCCCATTCATTATGTGTGTCTATGCATTACAGACTACAGGACATGTGCTTATACATATCTTGTTCTATACTACTACCTCTATTTTCCTTATCACCACACTACTCCAACAGTGAGTCTTCTAGTTTCTCTGTCACCAAATTTCTACCTTGCCAGATTTGTGCCTTACAAATTTCATTTTCCCTCCTCCCCATCTCCATGATGTTTCACAGACAAATAAATAAAATAGGCAGGGGGCCAAAAAATATAAACAGATTCCAAAAAGTAAATAAATGGTCCCACCTTCTCTCTTTTAAGATTGGATTAGGAGAAGAGGGCTGTCTGAATATACTCATGACCCTAGAAACTGTTCTCAAGCAGAGACAGCCAAGCCAATAATATTTAGAAAAATAACAAAAATTGACTGTATTTAGCTCTGCAGAGGAATCCTGCTGGTTATTCATAGTTAAATATTAACATCTCAGCTGTTTCTGGCCAACTGAGTGACAGGCTATAGATTTGGTTAAATGACCCTCTACAAACCCAATGTGGCTGTAAACTTTTTAGAAGAAAATAAAAGTAACCTTTATATTAATAGTTAGTGACCCAGAAGATATTAGCTGCATCTAGTGCTTGTGAAGTCCAAAGCCCATATGACTTCGAGATTATTGGAGTTAAAAGAAATGTGCAGATATCATCTATTTCCCTTCTATTACAGACGAGGTAGCAGAACCAGAGAAGTGAAAGAATGTACCCAAGGTCACACAGTTAGTTAATTACTGGCTGGGTCAGAGCTTGACCTGGGCTCTAGCTACCACCCTTATTTTATATAAATGAGAGTGAGGCCCAGAGATTTGCTGAAAGTCACACAGCCAGTTATGAGGCAAAGGTAAGACTAATGTGTCTGGTTTGCCTCCATATATCATATTCCCAGATAAACATAAGACTTAATTGAACAGCTTATTCATGTACAGATTTCATGTCAGTTGTATCAGAAATGTGATTTTCTTAAATCTTTCATAACTAAACCAAATTTCTATATCATGTCTTCCTTCAGTAGTAAACTCTCCATCTTATTCACTCCTAATTATTTCCATCTCCTCCCCTTTCTCCAGAGTTGAATCCAAGTTTTGGACATTACTCAGAGTTTCCTTAGAATGAGGTTGGAGTGATGTGAAAGGGGGATGCTGGCATCTGCTTGGATACAACAAATCCCATCTGTTCTTTGGCTGGGAATTCAAACAGGTCACTGTTGCACTGTCCTTTGTTCTCCATCACAGAGCTTCTCCAGGTCTAGCTTTCTCCCAGCCACTTCCATGCCCCTTGAGAACATAGGACAAAAGATTTCCCCTTGTCTCTCTGGAGATTCAGGAAATTAAGTGTGACTGAACAGGCCCATCAGTTTTAGGCCCAGCTGTAGACATTTCTTCTGATTCCATATAACTGGCCATAGGTAACTACTCTGGGATCCTTCTCAGGCCTGCAGGATCAGTCTCTCTTGGACTGCCAAAACTAGTTAGGAAATCCATAGTTCCTCCTACTCCCAGGACTCTGCCCAGTGAGGTGTCAGACACAGGACCCCTGCTCATGGATCACTATTATCACTCACTACTACTATCCTCACTGACTCTCCAACTTCACCATTTGGAAGATATTTATGTTGTTGTGGAGGCAAGGAAGACTCATCTCTCTATATCCACTGTTGATGGCCAGATTCTTGGGATAAGGAATAAGAAGACCCAAACCCTGGGCTGAGGCTCAGTTAGTATAGCTTACCTCACATGCACAAGAGCCTGGGTTCAATCCCCAGCACCCCCCCCCAAAAAAAAAACCACCCCAAACCCTGCTGCTGTCAAGTAATTCTCTCTTCAATAGACTATTTGTTGTTTCAAAATTGATCCTTAGATACACAGAAGTGAATTAAGCATGATCTTTATTTCAATAAACAGTACCATCATTGTTCCATACATGGCCCTCTTTAATTTAGCTTATTTAATTTTAATAATTGTAATGAACTCCTAAAACATTCTATTCAAAACAAAAGCTAGGCCAGGCTTGGTGGCACTGCCTGTTATCCCAGCAGCTCAGGAAGCTGAGGAAGGAGGATAGCAAGTTCTGAGACAGCCTCAGCAATTTAGCAAGGCAGGCCCTAAGCAACTCAGCAAGACTCTGTCTCTAAATAAAATAGACAACATGACTAGGGATGTTGCTCAATGATTAAGTGCCCCTGGGTTCAATCCCTGGTAGCAAACAAACAAACAAACAAAAAAGCTAGAAGGTTGGGGAACCTTAAAAGTAACCTATACCTGGGCTGGGGATGTGGCTCAAGCGGTAGTGCGCTCACCTGGCATGCGTGCGGCCCGGGTTCAATCCTCAGCACCACATACAAACAAAGATGTTGTGTCTGCTGAAAACTAAAAAAATAAAATATTAAAAAATTCTCTCTCTCTTTAAAAAAAAAAGTAACCTATACCTAACCATGTGTTCCACCACCCTCATATCCCTGCCACCCCCTACCATGCTTTACCTGATATGACCATTATCCTGAATCCTGTGTTTATCATTTGCTTGCTTTTATATCATTTTATTGCATATATATATTATAAAAAGCAATTTTTAATTTTACAGTCATGGTTTTCTCACATTCTATTAAATGTGTCATATATTACCTTTTGGGACTTCATTTTTCATTAAATATATCACTAACTCCATCAACATTGTCATTGATTGTTTGAAGATATTACAGCTTATTTATCCAGCCTAATATTGGTGGGTATTTGGTTTGTTTCTATTTGAACTTCAAAAGCCAACAATTGACTCTTTTCTTCCTTTCTTCCATTATTTATGCTGTAATAACCCTACTCTGAGGCAATGGATGCTTTATGATGAATTGCTTGATAGGAGAAGGGTAATGTAGTAACAGGAAACACCTGGAATGAAAGCACATGCTGGTTAATATATCAAAAATTATTCAACTAGGGTTGGGGTTGTAGCTCAGTGGTAGAGCGCTCACCTAGCATGTGCAAGGCACTGGGTTCAATTCTCAGCACCACATAAAAATAAATAAATAAAATAAAGGTATTGTGTCCATCTACAACTAAAAAAAAATTAAAAAATGGAAACTTTACCTAATCAAACCCTAAGCATGATATTCATTAGTTAAAAGGAGTGGTGTCAAGGGAGAGGAGAGTGGATGGCTCCCTGCCACATAGCCCAGTTACTGAAAGACCATCTCAAAGGACTTTGCAGGAACCTTGTCTTTGTAATGAAAATACATATATGAATTAGTCTGTTTTCTCCTCCCTTGTCTCCTGATAATTTTGCTCAGAAAACCGGATAGGTTGGGTAGAGAAAGTTTAAATAAGAATGTGATTCCTGGCTCAACATTACCATTAGCATCCTTTAGTCATGTTTTACATTATCTCCTTATTTACTAAAGAACATTGATTCTACTAAAGTTACACTATCATTAGTGACAGCGCAATTTGAGTCAGGATTTCTTAATATATTTCCTGTTCTCCATCACTATTAAGTACCTCATGATACTGACAAGTACCACTTACAGGCCAAATGCTGGAAACAAATAATTTTCCTGAAGATTCTGGGTGTGAAGTGTGTTTATTACAGGAAGGGAGCTGGTTTATATGGTTTACAAAATAATTTAATGATAAACAAAAAATTATTTAAAGATAGAGTTTGCTTTGAGGATCTTCTTTCCTTTCAATTCCCCTGTCTATGGCTTAGGAACATTGATTTAGGGAAAAGATTAGGCAGTTTGCTGAGATGGTGGAGTATGCTGTACTCAGTTTTAACTTCTTCAGCCAGTGGGCAGTGCTTCCTATTTCTTTAATTTAACTGTTTGTCTTCCAATATCAACATAAAACTTATTCTTCTGACTGATACCAGGTGCTTACAGCTCCGAAAAGCATTCACTGGCAACTGTAATATTTGTTTCAAAACAGAAAAAGAAGATTAAAATTATTCTGGGAAAATATTTTTCTTGATTCACTACCAACACCCTGCCTCCAACGTAGGAGTTATACAAAAAGTCAAGGGAGAAGTTGGAGAGAAAGTAAAAATACAGTACAAAAAATGACTTTTTCCACATTTTTATTGGTACATAATAATTATATGTAAAGATGGGATTTTTTGTTATATATTCAACATGCACACAGTATAACAATATAATCTGGCCAATATCAAGCCCCAGAACTTCCTTTCCCCTTCCTTCCCCTCTTCTTAACCTTTGGTCCCTTTCTTCTACTGATCTCCCCTTGATTTTTATGAAATCCATCCCCACTTTCTTTTCCTTTACCCTCTCTAGCTTCCACATATGAGAGAAAATAACTGACCCTTGACCTTCTGAGTTTGACTTATTTTTTAAGTTTTTTAAGTTGTAGTTGGACACAATATCTTTATTTATTTTTATGTGGTGCTCCCCTGTGCCTCATATGTGCGAAGCCAGTGCTCTACACTGGGCTACAGCCCCAGCCTGCGACTTTTACTTATTTTGTTTAGAATTATGGTCTCTAGTTTCATCCATTTTCCTGTAAATTACATTTTTTTCCTTATGACTTAATGAAACCCCATTGAAAATGATTTTTAAAAATATGTTCCACACCAGGCATAGTGGTGCACACCTGTAATCCAAGCAGCTCAGGAGGCTGAGGTAGGATGATAGTGAGTTCAAAGCCAGCCTCTCCCTAAATAAAATATGTAAAAAGGGCTGGAAATGTGGTTCAGGGGTTGAATGACTCTGATTTCAATCCCCAGTACTCATCCCCCCCCAAAAAAAAAGAACTAATTTCTAGGTTCATCCTGTCGTCACAAATGACACATGGAATTTTGGTCAGAGGAAACAAATTTTCAATTATAAGATAAGTTAAGGAGATCTAATGTATATCACAGTTCCTATAGTTAATAATAATGAATTGTATTTCTGAAATTTGCTAATAAAGTAGATCTTAATTCTCATCACAAAAGAATGATAACTATATGAAGTGATGAACATGTAATTAACATTATTATGATAATCATTTCACAGTATATACTTATGAGAAAACATCATATTGTATATTATAAATATATATAATTTTTATTTTTCAATTATACCTCAATAAAACTGGGGGGAGAAATAGTCTCAAAGCTTAAGGTTGACATTCTTTGTTTCACTCAAAATGTTCCTTCTTTTCTTTCCTTTCTTTTTCATTCCATTTCCTTTTGTCTCTGTACATGACAGGGTCTCACTATGTTGCCCAGGCTGGCCTTGAACTTTTTCTTAGACTTAAGCTGTTCTGACTCAGCCTCCTGAGGAGCCAGAACTGTAGTCATGGGCCACTATAGTGGATTTCTCTAGCTTTTCTATGTTCTTTGTGACCCAATGATAAATTGATTGTGACCTATTGTGGTTAAAATGCTTCCATTTCCAAAAGCAAGAAATCAAATTAAATTTTTTTAAAAAGTAAATTTGGTTTACGGCTACCTGTCACCCAAAGGAATTGGTTAAGAAGTGAAAAATCAAATCAACTAGATGTTTTGACTATGTGTAACCAAGCAAAGTGTTCTAAGTGAGTTTTTCCTCATATTAACTAAATCTTTTGGTGGTTTGGGTGTCATAAGGAAAATCTCAGAAGCAATTTTATATCCATTTTCATATTTATTTGCCAGTTGGATATTAACAGATTGAGGAGATTAGGCTGCTAGGAATTCCCACTGGAAATAGACTCCATCTTTCCCCTTCCCTTTCCATCATATGTTTGATGTGGTATATTTCAGTTTAACTGAAAATATTCTATTTAAATTTTTTTTAAAGTTGATTCTTTATCTGTATTTTCATGGTCATATCTCTTCCTGTTAAAGACTGAATACATTTTTCAGCTGCTTCAGAAGTATAAATGAAAATTCTAGTCATATCATCCTCATCAGTTGCCTCCCACATGTGCTCCTGAGAGGTCCATTTGGTATCTGCATTATAGTCCATGGGTGCAAAAGAAAAAATTCTGCTGATGGGCTCCAAATATGTGTTTTTGAGTGGATCAACCTGACTCAAACTTGAACTCCTTCACATGTGAAATAAGTATTCATGTAACGTCTAATATTTGTGAGGAACCAGAGTTCCTTAAGCCTCAGATAAATGGTGTACTAGAACAATGGTTATTGAAATAACAATAACTATAATATCAATGTGTGCTAAGCATTGAACTAAGTATACTTTGTCTCATTCATTTCTTACAATAACATCATGGACATGGTGCTATTTTTATTCCCATTTTACAAAGAAGAAAGGTCAGTCTCAAAGAGGTGAAGTATAATTCACTCAAGGTCATGTAACAATGAAGCTAAGATCTGAATCCAGCTTACAACAGAATTTCCTGCATGGCTAAGCATTTCACATGTGAATTCAAAGAATTTGGCTTTTGATAAATAAGTTGGCATACCTAATTCTAGTTGGGTTAGAAATTTATTCAACTTGGAGATCTAAGTTAGGATCCATGGTCCTAATGGCTTTGAGCCACTTTGACTAATTTGTTTCATTGTGCCTGCAATACGTATATTTACCCATTTTGCAGACAAGCTGACCATTTCACTGATTTGTCTCACTTGAAGCTCACTGGTCCCATCAGGAAACTGAGGCTCAAGAAAGTTAAATTCCTTTCCCAAAGTCATGCAGCTTTGGATATATGGAATTTTGTACTCTAACACCAAGAACAGACTTAAAGTAAGCCAGGGTGGAAGCTACAGTTCCAGTCATAAATAATCCAGGCAAGATAAGATGGTGATTTGGGCCAGGGTGGCAAAGAGGGTGTGGTGAGAAATGATCATATTCTCAAATTTTGTTTAAGATACAGTTGACAGTATTTTCTGATAAATTAAGTGAAACGTATATCCCCGAGTTTTGGGATTTTAGCAAAAGGAATAAAGAATTTGCATATACTGTGAGATAAGAAAGACAACAGTAGAAGCTGGTTTAAAGAAAATCAGGTACTGAGTTTTGGACACATTAAATATAAAATTCCTAACTGACATCTAAGTGTGTCCATTAATAAGTAGATGGAATCATCAATGTATTGATAAGACAAAATTATGACCCAGGATGGGATCGTCTAATGAACAAGTACAGATAGAGAAGATGTACTAAAACTGAGCTCTGGGTACATCATTATTTAAAAACTAGGGATATGAGGCAAAAATCAACAAAGAAGACTGAGAAGTGGCCATGGAGGAAAGAGGACAAAGATAAGAAAAGTATCCTAGAAGCTTGGTGAAGAAAGTAGGAGGACAGGGTGATTTACTATGAAAATATGTGCCGATGCAATAGTCAAGTTAGGGAAACAACTAAGGTGCCTTCAAAAGGTGAAGGGATAAAGAAAATGTGGCACATATACACAATGGAATATTACTCAGCTGTAAAGAAGAACGACATTATGACATTTGCTGATGAATGGATGGAAATGGAGAACATCATGTTAAGTGAAATAAGCCAGCCCCAAAAACCAAAGTTCAAATATTTTCTCTGATATGCAGAAACTAGTCCAAAATGGTTGGGGGGAGTGAGAATGGGAAATTTATGAGGAATTCCATCAAAATAGAAGACTGATGGACTAGATGAAGGGGACTAAGAGGGATGGAGAAGGGATGTGATAAGGAAAGAATGAAGTAATGAATCTGACCTAACGTGTTCCCATGTACATTTATGAATATATTACAGTGAATCTCACCATCATGTACACCCACAAGACACTAACTAAAAAGAGCTAAAAGTAAAGAGCAGAAAGATCAGAAGAGTAGAGGGAACAGAACCAAGAGAAGATGAAGGGGAGGGAAGGGGGAAGTACTGGGAACTGAATTAGAGCAAATTATATCCCATGTTTTTCTTTTAATTATGTGAAAATGATTCCTAATGTTATGAATAACTAAAAAGAAGCAATTAAAAAAGTGTGCTGATGGGCCTATTAAGATGAGAACTGTGAAATAATCCTTGAATTTTACAATGTGGATGTTGCTAGTGATTGTGATAAGAGTAGTTTTTAAGGAATGGTGGAAACCAACACTTGAATAGACGGAGTTCAAAAGAAAGTAGGAAGAAAGAAATGGGCTGCAGAGAGTACAGACAATCCTTTCCAGAAGTTTTTCCATAAAGAGAAAAATAAAAATAATTCAAAGGGGAAGTAGAGGTTTTTGGTTTAAATATGAGAAGGATAAAAATATACTATTACATGATTAGGGAAGATTCAGTAAAAAGAAATTTCTTAGTGTTGCATCCATCAAGTGCTTACAAGCTTTTGGTATTTATATTGAACCATGAAGAATGATTGTTAAGGTTTGCTACATGTTAGAATCCCTTGGGGAGTTTTTCTTTTTAAAATTCTAATGCCTAAACCAATAAAATCAGAATCTCAGTGGCTGGTGTGTGTGTGTGTGTGTGTGTGTGTGTGTGTGTGTGTTAAATCACCTGAGAGGTCACAAGGAAGCCCTAGAAAAGCCACTTGCCCCATCTAGCTTCCCTCCTACCCACTAGATCCTTAGTTAAGGCACCGTCCTGTTTAGTTGCAAAGGAGATAAAACAATATGCTATTATCAATCATTAACATCTTAGAGAAAATTGTTCCAGAACCTTGCCAGTGTGACAGCTAGCTTAATACAGGATTTGGCAGAGATGAGAAATGGCACAGATAATTTTTTGCTGGAGGGTAGATAGAACAATTCTGCATTTCTCATTCCTTTGATTCCACATCATGACTAGAGTTGTTCTTTTGGAGTCAGAAGTGCCCAGCAGGCTGCCTGTCATGGCCTTTGTTTTTCACTTGCAATTGCAAGCAGAATGCTGCATGTGTGGTAGAGCAGCAGGCCGTGCCATCCTGAACTACAGAGACTTCTCATAACTCAGCATAGGAAACTGAGCCTTGAGATTTCCACCCTTTCCCCCTTGCTGTTGAGAATATGGATGCACTAGTGGGTACATAGTCTTCTAGTGTCTCCGGAGGAAACAACATACAAGGCCTAATATGTCAACAGACAACAGAGAGGTCTAAACTATGTGCTGTGAAAGCAGAGACTAGAGAACAATTCATTCTAACAAGAAGCCTTCATTCACATATTAATGAAAAAATACTTACTGAGTACCAATTAGGTATCTGGTGCTGTACTAGGTTCTTGAAATTATATCAGTGAATAAAATATGACTTTGTAAAAGTATATGTTTATTGAGGTAAACAGAAAGTAATAAGTGTGGTATATTTAATTTTGTCTCTCAATATTCACCCTTTACCTATACTCTAACTAGTGACTCCATGGTTCTTCCTACTAGAGACAGAGTATATTATTATTGTATTTTATTTCATTAATATTGTTCTTGGCCATAAGATTTGCTTTACCCAGTGGAATATTGGTGGAGGTGATGGAAACAAAACTTATATTATGCTTGTGTAGTTGGGCTTTCTGGTGCTTCTACCATAAACTTGAGAAGGGAATGTCCTTGTTTGCTTGCTAGTTCAAAGGAGATGAGAAACCAGAAGAGGAAAATTAGACCCAAATCACTGGTGGAAGCCAATTCCCAGTCAAAGCAGAAATATAAGAATGTGAAAAATGGTTGTTGTCTTAACCACTGAGAATTGGAATTATATGTTAATATAGAACTGTTTGGACAATTATCTATCTTTAAGATCAATGGAAAAGATAGATTCACACATATCTATACATATATATGTATAAGTATGTTAGTGCTATGGAAAAAAAAAGTAGAAATGTAAGAGAGACCAGGAATGCTAGAATCAAGGATTTCAATGTGACAGGAGCAGAGTTATTTGTGGAGAAAGTAGTGAGGAACAAGGATAACATTGAGACCAGATTATGTTGGGCTTTGCAGGCAATTGAAAGGATTTTGATTAACTGTTTCTTCAAGCAACCCCATTTTTCACATGAGATGTCTTTCAAGACCACTATCTGAGCACAAAAATGTCTATTACTGCTAGATTAGTTATTGTGATTTTTGTTTAAGTACAATATGAGTTAATGTAGATCATTCCAATTCATACTTAGGATGATATGTGACTGGAATTTGTTTTTATTATTATGATTATTAATACATGTTAACTTTACATATTAATGAGTTTCATTGTGACACATCTGTACATGTATATATTGTTCATTGATCATCCACACCCTCCTTTACTCTACCCTCTCCACCATCCCGTCTTTCCTTGCTCCCCTCAACACCTTTTCTAGGTCCTAATCATCCTCATCCCTCTTTTACTTCCAAGTCTTTTTTTCAGTTTCCACACAAAGAAAGAAAACTACAGACCAATATCTCTAATGAACCTAGATGAAAAAATCCACAATAAAATTCTGGCGAATCGGATACAAAAACATATCAAAAAAATTGTGCACCATGATCAAGTAGGATTCATCCCTGGGATGCAAGGCTGGTTCAATATNTGAGGGGAAAGGGGAAAATAATACAAGGGGGAGAAATGAATGACAGTAGAGGGGGCAGAGAGAGAAGAGGGGAGGGGAGGGGAGGGGAGGGGGGATACTAGAGGATAGGAAAGGCAGCAGAACACAACAGACACTAGTATGGCAATATGTAAATCAATGGATGTGTAACTGATGTGATTCTGCAATCTGTATATGGGGTAAAAATGGGAGCTCATAACCCACTTGAATCAAAGTGTGAAATATGATATATCAAGAACTATGTAATGTTTTGAACAACCAACAATAAAAAATTTTAAAAAAAAGAAAGTGGAATCCAGTGGAACTATCTAGAAGAGAAGGACAACAATTCCCTCTCTCCTGCACCTCTATCTGGTATAACTAAGTAGTACTACTTTTCTTCTCTTCTCCTCTGCTCCCCTCCTCATCCCTTCCTTCTTTCCCTCTTCTCTAGTAAAAAAAACAACAAAAAAAAAAAAAACATTGCAACACTCATTTTTCTTTATTTATTTTATTTCACTGAACACAAGACATGGAATTTTATTAACCTCTTCTATATTACTTCTATACCTCTCTGAGATTCTTTATTCTTTGGGATAGCAGCATTGATTTAAAAAAAACACTCAATTATTTGTTTTCGTCATTTCACATTACACACAAATCTGAAATGTACATATATTTTGGCCTAAGGATTCTACCTCTAGGTATTCATTCCCAAAAGAATGTTCCTCTATGTACATAAAAAAGCATATAATACATGTTCATTTGATCTTATTCATAAAAAGGGAATAGAGTGAAACCACCTAGATATCAGTCAGTAGAATAATGGGCAAAACAAGTTTGATGCATCCATATAATGCAATAATATAAAGTAGGATAAAGTAGAATATAATGCCATAGTATAAACTAGGATAAAATTGCATATATATGTATATGTATATATGCACATATATGCATAAGTACATATGTAATATGTATATATAATAACATGTATATAATAATTATATATATGCATATACATATATATGCATATATACATATACATATATACATGTAATGTCCAGAACATTATTAAGCAGAAGAAGTGAGTTGAAGAATAACAATAATTTCTAGTATTTATTGAGGGATTGATATGTGCCAGACAGTATTCCAAGTGCATTATATTTATTAATTAATTGTTAACATCATTACAACTTTACCTATGAGGTCAGTGATATAATTCTTATCATTTTGCAGATGAGAAAACAGAGGTGCAGAGGTTTGAAGAAATTCTCTAAGGTCACATAGGTATAGTAAGTGTTAAAATAAGGATTTGAATTTAGGTAGTTTGATACTAGACTTTATGCTGTTAACCCAGATTATACCACATATCTTTTTTATGTGGGTAAAGACCCTATACTTCATATATTAGTGTACATCACACTTATTTTATTTCATAGAGAAAGATTTGGAACAATATGTGCTAAACTAACAATGGTTACTTTAGGTTGAGGGAATAAAATGGTATGAACCAAGAAAGACTTTTGCTCATCCATAGGATTTTAATTTTTGACAAGAAGAACAAATAATATAGCCACGTATTTTTCTGTAATTCATATTATTTTAAGAGAAATGAATAGTTTCTACTTCTGGTAATGTTCAGTAATCTCCTATTGGCTCAATCTTCTTGAAGATTAAAATGTATATATATAAAATCTTAAGGACTTGGAAAGCAACCAAAAGCAGGAAGATTTTGGAGGGGAATTAATAACTGGCCAAAAGAGAATGGCAAAGGGTAAGTTCCCTAGCTTCTTGCCTAACGGCACACACTAGTCTATTCTATGGAACTACCTAATGCTCTGATAGAAAACTGGCATTTTTTCTGGATTGAGTATCTAAAGGATAGAGCTTGGGCCAACCACAGACTTTGGGAAAAGTGGGAGAAAGCAGCAAAGAAGAGAAGGCACAAATTCTATGTGTGAATTCTTCCCAAGTCTCTGGTTAATCTATGAATTTCAAACATGCAGAGAGAACTCTAAGTAGTTCTGCTAAGCATAGAAGAATTGATCTAATAGCTGATCAACCAATTTAGTTGCCTACTAAAACAAAATTATTGATGCTCTTCAAAGGACTATAACATTACTCAGAATTTCAACACCAAAATATATACAATGATCAGATACAATTCAAAACTATATGATAATAGGAAAAACTATGTGAAGCAGCAGAAGAAATTGTTTCTTCTCTCATTCTCAAGAGAAAAAAACATTTAATGAAGGCCATCTCTGAAATGACTCATATTGAACTTTGCAGTCAAGTATTTTTAAGCTGTTATCATCATATCCTAAATAAAAGAAATATTTGTAAGATGAATGTAAAGATCAGGAATAGCAGTAAAGGATTAAAAGGATTAAAAATAATAAAAATGAAACATAGAAGTTCAAAAACAGAAAAATACAATATCTGAAATAGAAATTTTAAGTATGCTTAACAGAAGAATGTAGATGACAAAGAGGGAGTCTGAATTTCAAAACAGATTCATAGATACTATCCAATTTTATAAAATAGTGGTGGGGAGAGACTCAGAGACCAGTTAAGCAATATTAAATGTCTAATCCATGATCCATCTGTAATTGGCATTCCAGAAAGAGAGAGAAACTGGAGAAAAAACTTTTTAAAGAAATAATGTCTGAAGATATTATAAATTTGGTAAAAAACATAAATTTAAAGATTCAACAATCTCAGTGAATCCCAAGAAAGTTTTATTTAAATGTAGATAAATCATCATTAAATGAAAGAAAACCAAAGATAAAGAGGAAAAGATACATTGTACAGGGAAGCAATGGTTCAAACCACCTAGAATGTTGGAATTAGAAATGTTTTTCTCTTAAAAATATTATTCCACTTTCTTCTTAGAGAGATATTATTTCTCTTTTCTATAATAATATATTTAAGAGAAAAAGAACACTCAATTGAGAATTTTATATGACAATATATTAGTCATTAAGAATAAAAGTGAAATAAAAATAGTTTTACATAAAGGGAAACAAATGCATCTTATTTCCAACAGTTCTGTACTCCAAGGAATGATTGAAAAAAGAGGTAATTGTGCTAAAGAGATATAATGCAATATATAAATCAGGCTTTTCAGGAAGAAATGAACAGTATAACAGTATCAGACATGGTAAATATCCAGTAAATATAAAAATATTTTCTCTTAATTTTCTTAAACTAAGCCAGGTACAGTGGTGCACACTTACAATCACAGCTCCTCTGGAGGATGAGGCAGGAGGATTTCAAATTTGAGATCTGCCTGAGCAATTTATCAAGACCCTATCTCAAAATAAAACGTTTTTAAAAAGCCATGAAAATAAGAACAAGGTCAGGAGTAGAAGAAGGTGTTTGAGGGCAAGGGAAGAGGGACACGAAAGTGGAAGAAATGACCAAACATTTCTATGTATATATATGACTATAACACAGTGAATCTCACATTTATATATACCCAAAAGGCACTTATTTTTTTTAAAAAAAAAAACTATAAATAAATAGAAGAAAGAACAGTAGAGGAACTGGGACTATACCTCAGTAGTAGAGCACTTGCCTTGCACATATGAGGTACTGGGTTTGATCCTCATCACCACATAAAAATAAATAAATAAAGATATTGTACCAACAGCAACTAAAAAAAAAAAAAGAAGAGTAGAGGAAAAGGAACAGGGATAAGGGGAGGAGAGGAAGGAAAGAGGATGCAAAATAAAAGGCTGGGGATGTAGTTCAGTGTAGAATGTCACTGGGTTTCAATCCATAGTATTGCAAAAAATTTTTTCTTAATAAATTTAAATGTTTAGAGCAGTGAGTATAACATTATCATATGGGTTTCAAAATGTATGCATATATGAATTATCTGACAATTATAGTATATAGATGGGAAGGGATTAAATTGACCTAAATAGCTTAAAAGTTTTTATATTTTATGTGAAATGCTAAAATATTACCACTTAATCAGAGAACGAAAAGTGAAGAATGTATATTATAATCCCTAGAGCAACCACTAAAAAGACAATGTAAAGAAGTATAATAAGAAATAAATTTTTAATTTACCATGGAATTCTAAGATGCATTTTAAAAAATCCAAAAGAAGTCAAAAAGAAGAAAAAAATATGAAACAAACAGAAATCAAATAATAGAATATTAGATATGTAACCAGCCATGTCAATAATCAAATTAAATATGAATTAGCTGACCATTCTAATTAAAAGGCATACATTATTAAATCAATAAAAATATCAAGACAACTATAATGTCTACACTGTATGCACTTTAAATACAAAGGTGAGACAGGTTGAAAGCAAGTGATTGGCAAGATACATACTAATAAAAATATAAGAAGTTTAAAGTGGTTGCATTAATAGCTGGTAAAGAAAACCTCCATGAAAAAAGGTGAAATGGTAATTTTCAGATTCAAGATGGAAGATTACAGGAAGACTTCATTCTTAGTTGCTTGGCAGCTCAGGATTCAAGCAGTGGGAGTAGTGTATCACAGTGAAGCATATGAAAGAGGGATTTCACTAAAATTCAATATTGGACTATCAGAGTGTCTTAGAGCCTCAGTAATTTGGGTGCATTGAACAAAGAAGAAAGTGCATTGGAGCCAAGCCAGTTACAGCAGAAGCAACACTGCTTGTTCACTACAGAGGGAAGGAATAACATGCACAAACAATGAAGTGATCTGATAGGAAAAACCTGAAATCAGAAAAGCATCCTGAACTTAACAGGCAACATTGCAAACTGGTTTTTTTCAACTGGCAAGTAAAAAGCTGAGGCAGGAGCCATTTTGAGGCAGCCGCCATTTTGAGGAGGCCATGCTTCAGCTTGCTCTTGCAGGAGCCCGAGAGATCACAGAGAACCTTACCATGCTCTCCCAGTGAGCACCTACCATGCAGCCTAGGGTGTACTTAGCAAAATATGAATGAAACAGGCACAAAGAAGATTGTGCCCAAGGGGGTTTAAGTTAAAAAAAAAAAACATGAAGAGAAGCCCAATGCATCTTTGCCTATGAGTCTACTGGCTTACATGATCAGCTGAAGAGGGTTATGAATCTGAACAAGTGAGTGTGAATACACTCAGGGCCTAAGCCTAGGAAGACTGCTTGTGGGCTGAAGGGTGGAGGATTGACTCCCCTGCCCCACAAGTAAAATTCCTGGGAGGCTCCTGAGATCCACACTCCCAGCAGAGATCAGCATCTGCAGGGCCTTGGGGGTGTGTTGATATAATCTCTCCAGAGCAGATACCACCCAGCAAATTCCCTAAGGCTTGATTAGACCTAAGCCCCAGCAGGAACTCCCCTCATAGGAAACTGCAGCAGCATCACCCTGTGGGTGCATAGATCTGGTCTATGCAGCTGAAACTCCAATTGACAGTAATTCCTACTCTTTCCTACCGGATCCTGGTAAGAAGGGAAGCTGAGTGCTGTTTCAAGCAGCTTCAGTCTTAGGCAACATCAAAGGAAGCTCAATGAGCAACACAAAGAGAGGAAGGAGTTAACAATCCACAACCCCCCAGCCCTCTCTCTTTCTCTCAATACATAGACTAACAAGACTTGGAAAGGAGTACAGTTAGGCATAGGAAGTGAACATCCATTCTCAGCAAACATTTCAATCAACTCAGTGGGGAGGATCCTTTTCTCTTTCATTAATAATCTTTTTTTTCTTTGTGTGTGTATGTGTGTATGTGTGTGTGTGTGTGTGTGAGAGAGAGAGAGAGAGATAGAGAGAGAGAGAGAATTTGCTGTGCTGATTGGTTCATGCATATATATACTCATAGATATTTGTTTCATTTTTTTTCTCACTTTTATCATTTTTAAATACAGTTATTTTCCTTGCCTCATCTATAGAAGATTAGGGTTTGGCTTTGTTTATTCTTGTTTATTTCTCTTTCTCTCCTTTCTTTTCCTGCTAACAGCCAAATTCTCTTGTTCTCTCTCTCTCTTCCTTTACTTTGTTGATTTCCCAATTTTTCTCCTCCCTCCTTATAACTACCACCTGCCACATTTTCTCTGCATTCCGTTTACTTTTTGAATATCATAAGCTCTCTTCCACCTTCATATAACATTTTCCTTTCTTTTAATGAACTGTATTTTGACCATCTTTTAGAACAAATTTGTCTATTTAATTCCTGCACCAACATTTATGTCGTTTCAGTTATTACTGCTGCAGATGACAACAGTGTACTTTGCTCCACAAACAAATTAACAACATTCACATGTCAGCTATACTTTAATACAAAGAATAGAAGTGACAAAAAACAAAACCAAGGACCAGACCCCAAGCAGGAAAACTAGAGGTGAGCCTTCATGCTACAGCAAAAACAGGGAGAATGAACACAAAATCTGTGGACACCACACCTACAAGGGTGGGGTATCAATCCAGAACACTGTAGGTCACTAAGGCAAGAGAAAGATGTGCCCTAAAAAGGCCCACACATAAAAGTGGAATAGAAATCCATCCCAACAAATGCATAAACTCAACACAGGAATACAAGAAAAAAAAGCAAACATGTAACTTGACACCTTCTAAAGTTCATAATTCACCAGCAACTGACCTCAAAAGATATTGAAGTAGATGAAATACTAGATAAAGAATTCAAAAGAATGATGGGGCTGGGGTTGTGGCTCAGTGGTAGAGCGCTTGCCTAGGATGCATGAGGCACTGGGTTCGATCCTCAGCATCAAATAAAAACAAAATAATGTGTCCACCTTAAAAAAAACTAAAAAGATGCATAAATAAGTAATTTTTTTTAAAAAAAATGATTATACAAATGATCAATGAATTCTAAGAGAACAGAAAAATGACTAAATTAACCAAGGAAGTCAGTACAGGATATGAATGAGAAATTCAATAAGGAGATAAAGATATTGAAAAAGAACCAAACAGAAATTTTGGAAATGAAAGACAATAATTCAAATAAAATGTTCAGTTGAAAGTCTCTCTAATAGAATAGAACATGCTGAAGACAGAATCACAGAGCTGGAAGACAAAATGGCCAGCCTTGAACATTTAGACAGTATTTAAAAAATGAAATAAGTAACCATGATCAGAATATATACAAACTCTGAGAAAACATTAAGAGACCAAATTTAAGAATCGTTGGAATTGAGAAGAGTTGTGAGAATCAGTGATGGAATGGATAATGTCTTCAGGGAAATAACAAAAAAAGTTTACAAACCTTGAAATTAAGAGGTACTTCCAGATACAACATGCATTCAAAACCCCCAAAAGACAAGATCAAAAAAGAACCTCTCCAAACCCATTATAATTAAAATATCTAACATAAAGAATAACGATAGAATTTTTTAAATATCTAGAGAAAAATGTCAGGTCATATTTAGAGGCAAGTGAATCAGAATTATTTCTGATTTCTTAGCACAGACTCTAAAAGTCAGAAGAGCTTGTGTTCCAAATCCTGAAATAAAACAACTGACAAGCAAGAATTCTATATCCAGCAATGCTATCCTTCAAAAATCAAAGAGGACATAAAGACCTTCCAAGATTATCAGAAACTAAAATAATTAGCTAGCACTACAGAACTTATTTAAATATATACTCCACACAGAAGAAATGAAAAACATACACCAGGACTCACACATAAACAAATGTTATTTCAAGAATAACTAATAAAAGAAGAAACAGAACCAAAATAAACATTTAAATAAATGAAACTGGTAGAAATTAATAAATATCTTTCTATAAAACATTGAACATAAATGTTTTCAATGCTCAAATTAAAACATATAGACTAGAAGAATTCATTCAAAAACAAGACCTAACTATACTTTATTTTCAAGTGACTCACTTTTCAAGCAAAGACAGCCACAGGCTGAAAGTAAAAGGATGGAAATCAATATACTATGCAAATGCTACCACCAAAACAAGCAGGAGTAGCTACACTCAGATCTGACAAAGCAGATTTCAAACCAAAATTAATCAGAATAAACAAAAAAAGGTCACTTCATACTAGTAAAAGGAACAATTCAGCAATAACTTATAAAAATAATAAGTATTTATGCTCCAAATGTGGGTGCAACTAATTACATAAAAAAGACACTACTTGAATTGAAGCCTCAGATAGACCCCAGTACAATAACACTGACTGATTTCAATATACCTCTTTCACCATTACATAGGTCACCCAGACATAAACTCAATACAGATTCTTTGGATCTGAAAAATATAAATTAAATGAACTTAATAGACTATATAGAGTATTTTATCCAACAAGAACTGAACACACTTTCTTCACAGCAGCTCATGGAATCTTCTCCAAAATACATGGTATTTTAGGCCACAAGGCAAGTCTTAGCAAATACAAAAAAAAGATATAATTCCTCATCAGATCATAAAGGAATGAAATTAAGAATAAACACAAAAAATCCATATAGAAAATATATAAACACATGGAGATTGAACAATTCACTTTTGAATGATGAGTGGGCCATAGAAGAAATCAGGGGAGATATTTAAAAATTCTTAGTCTGAAATTAGTATAGTGAAACAACATACCAGAACTTCTAAGACACTATGAAGGCATTCATAAGAGGCAAGTTTATAGCTGAGTGTGTACACAAGAAAATCAAAAGATCCTAAGTAAACAATCTAATGATGCATATTAAGGAACTTGGTAAAGAGCAAACCAAATCCAAAACAAGTAGAAGGAATGAAATAATTAAGATCAGAGCTTAAATCAATGAAATAAGAATAAAAATTACAAAAGATTAATGAAGAGTTGGTTCTTTTAAAATACAAACAAGAATGATAAGCCTTTAGTGAAAGTAACCAAAAGAAAAAGAGCAAGACCCATATTAACAAAATTAGAGATGAAAAAAGAGAGATCACCAAAGACATCACAGAAATCCAGCAGACAATTATGAACCATTTGTGAAAACTTATACTGCAATAAATTGGAAAGCCTAGAAGAAATGGATATATTTCCAGACAAATACAACCTGCAAAAATTGAATCAATAAGACATAGAAAATCTAAGCAGACCATTAACTAGTAATGAGATAGAAACTGTAATAAAAAGACTTTCAACCAAAGGGAAAAAAAAAGCCAGGACCAGATGAACACTCAGCTGAATTCTACCAGACAGTTAAAGAAGAACAAATGCCAATGCTCTTCAGATTATTCCATGAAATAGTGTGTTCCATCCAAATGCATTCTGTGAAGCCAGTACCATGCTCATACCAAAATTAGATAAGGACACATCAAGGAAAAAAAACTATAGACTGATATCCCTGATGAAATTAGATGCAAAAATCCTTAGTAAAATATGAACAAATTATATTCAACAGCATATTAAAAAGATTTTACATCATAACCAAGTTTGTTTTATCCCAGAGATGCAAGAATGGTTTAATGCATGCAAATCAATAAATGTAATTCATCACATAACAGAATTTTTAAAAACTTAATGTCAATAGATGCACAGAAAACATTCAATAAAATTCAGAACCAATTCATAACAAAAACACCAAAAAAAGTAGGAATAAAAAAAACCTACCTCAATATCTTAAAGACTGTATATAAAAACCCCAAGTAAACATCATAGTAAATGGAAAAAAAAACTGAAGGAATTTTCTTTAAAATCTGTAACTAGAAAAGGATGTCCACTCTCACCATTCCTATTTAATATAGTGTTAGAAATTTTAACCAGAGTGATTAGGCAAGAGAAGGAAACAAAAGCCATAAAAATTGGAAAATAAGTCAAATTATAACTGTTTAAAGATGATATTATACTATATTAAGAAGATCCAAAAAACTCCACCGAAAGACTGCTAGAGCTAATAAATAAATTTAGCAAAGTAGCAGGTTACAAAATTAACATGCAAAAATCAATAGCTATCCTATATACCAACAATAAATCTGCTGTGAAAGAAATCAGGAAATCAATCCCACTCACAATAGCCTCAAAAAATACCTACGAGAGGCTGGGGCTTTAGCTCAGTGGTAGAGCGCAAGTCTCGCACCTGTGAGGCACTGGGTTTGATCCTCAGCACAACATAAAAATAAATAAAGATATTAAAAGATACACAGCATGTATAAAAAATACCTACAAATAAATCTAACCAAGGGCATGAAAGACCTCTAAAATGAAAACTCTAGAACATTGAATAAATGACCTCCAGTGCTCATGGATTGGCAAAATTATTATTTTTAAATGGCCATTCTACCAAAAGCAATGTACAAATTCAATGTAATCCTCATAAAAATATCAATAATATTCTTACAGGATTATAAAAAAGTAGTCCTAAAATGTATTTGGGGGTAATAAAAGACTCAATAACCAAAGCAATTCTAGACCAAAAACACAATGTGGGAAGCATTATAATGTCTGAATTCAACCTATGCTGCAGAACTATAGTAACAAAAACTGTATGGTACTGGCATGAAAACAAACATATAGGCCAATGATACAGAATAGAAAACACAGAGAGAAATCCATACATCTACAGTCATCTGATCTTTAACAAAGGTGCTGAAAACATACATGGGAGAAAAGACAGCTTCTTAAACAACAGGGAAAACTGATTATCTGCAGGTTGAAGAATAAGATAGACCCTTATCTCTCATGCTACATGGAAATTAACCCAAAATGAATTAAAGACCTAAGAATTAGACCAGAAACTATGCAACTCCTAGAAGAAAATATAGGTCAACACTCCAACATATAGACACAGGCAATGACTTTCTCCATAGAACACCTAAAGCTCAGGAAATAATGCCAAGAGTTAATAAATGTGATGGAATGAAATTAAAGAGCTTTCACACATAATGGAAACAATTAAGAATGTGAAGAGAGAACATATAGGAGAAAATCTTTGCTCATTACTTTTCTGACAGAGAATTAACATCTAGAATATATAAAAACTCAGAAAACATCATAAAACAACCCAATTAATAAATGGGCAAATGAATTAAGCAGACACTTCTCAAAAGATAAAATACAAATGACCAACAAATATAGGAACAAATGTTCAAAATCATTACCAATGAGGGAAATGCAAATCAAAACTACATTGAGGTTTCATCTCACACCAATCAGAATGGCAGTCATCAAGAATAGACGCTGGAGTTATGGCTCATTGGTAGACTGCTTGCCTAGCACATGTGAAGTACTGGGTTCGATCATAAGCAATACATAAAAATAAATTTAAAAAATAAAGATATTGTGTACATCTACAACTAAAAAATTTTTTTAAAGAATACAAACATTTTTTGATTGGGTTGTTTAGTTTTTTGGTGTTAAGATTTTGAGTTCTTTATATATGGATATTAGTACTCTGAAAAACGTGTGGCAAAAATTTGGTCCCAAAATATAGGCTGTCTCTTCACCTCATTGATTATTATTATTATTTTTTTTTTGCTGAAAAGAAGCTTTTTAGTTTGAGTCCATTCCACTTATTATTTCTTTTATTTCTTGCACTTTAGGAGTCTTGTTAAGGAAGTTGGAACCTAATCCGACATGATGAAGATTTGAGCCTACTTTTTCCTCTATTAGGTGCAGGGTCTCTAGTCTAATTCCTAGGTCCTTGATCCACTTTGATTTGAGTTTTGTGCATGGTGAGAGATAAGGGTTTAGTTTCATTTTGCTGCATATGGATTTCCAGTTCTCCCAGCACTATTTGTTGAAGAGGCTATCTTTTCTCCAATGTATATTTTTGGCACCTATGTCTAGTATGAGATAACTTTATTTATATGGGTTTGTCTCTGTGTCTTCTGTTCTGTACCATTGGTCTACATGCCTATTTTGGTGCCTATACCATGCCGTTTTTCATACTATAGCTTTGTACCATAGTTTAAAGTCTGGTATTGTGATGCCTCCTGCTTCACTCTTGCTAGGATTTCTTTGGCTATTCTGGGTCTCTTATTTTTCCAAATAAATTTCATGATTGCCTTTTCTATTTCTATAAGGAATGACAATGGGATTTTAATTGGAATTGTATTGAATCTGTATAGCACTTTGGGTAGTATGGCCATTTTGACAATATTAATTTTGTCTATCTAAGAGCATGGGAAGTCTTTCCATCCTCGAAGGTTTTCTTCAATTTCTTTCTTTAGTGTTCTGTAGTTTTCATTGTAGAGGTATATCACTTCTTTTGTTAAATTGATTCCCAATATTTTATTTTATATTGAGGCTATTGTGAATGGGTACTTTTCCCAACTTATCTTTCAGAGGATTCATCACAGATGTATACAAATGCATTTGACTTATTGGTATTGATTTTATATCCTGCTAATTTGCTGAATTCTAGAAGTTTTCTGGTAGAATTTATTTTGGATCCTCTAAGTATAGAATCATGTCATGAGCAAATAATGATAGTTTGAGTTATTTTTCTATTGGTATCCCTTTAATTTCTTTCATTTGTCTTATTGCTCTAGCTAGAGTTTCAAGGACTATGTTGAATAGAAGTAGTAAAAGAGGACATCCCTGTCTTGTTCCAGTTTTTAGAGGGAATACTTCCAATTTTTCTCCATTTAAAATGATGATACATTCAATCAACACATATATGAAAAATGTTCAACATCTCTAGTAATTACAGAAATGCAGATCAAAACTACACTAAGATTTGATCTCATGCCAGTCAGAATGGCAGTTATCAAGGATACAGACAACATCTACATACTGTGGGGTCGGGCTCCAAATTCCTCAATAGGACACCCATAGCACAAGCCTTAATAACTAGAATCAACAAATGGGACTTACTCAAACTAAAAAGTTTTTTCTCAGCAAAAGAAACAATAAGAGAGGTAAATAGGGAGCCTACACCCTGGGAACAAATCTTTACTCCTCACACTTCAGATAGAGCCCTAATATCCAGAGTATACAAAGAACTCAAAAAATTAGACAATAAGAGAACAAACAACCCAATCAACAAATGGGCCAAGGACCTGAACAGACACTTCTCAGAGGAGGACATACA
>NW_026000261.1:4434973-4462145 GCF_001458135.2 Marmota marmota marmota | reverse complement strand
TTGTGCTATGGGTGTCCTATTGAGGAATTTGGAGCCCGACCCCACAGTATGTAGATGTTGTCTGTATCCTTGATAACTGCCATTCTGACTGGCATGAGATCAAATCTTAGTGTAGTTTTGATCTGCATTTCTGTAATTACTAGAGATGTTGAACATTTTTCATATATGTGTTGATTGAATGTATCATCATTTTAAATGGAGAAAAATTGGAAGTATTCCCTCTAAAAACTGGAACAAGACAGGGATGTCCTCTTTTACTACTTCTATTCAACATAGTCCTTGAAACTCTAGCTAGAGCAATAAGACAAATGAAAGAAATTAAAGGGATACCAATAGAAAAATAACTCAAACTATCATTATTTGCTCATGACATGATTCTATACTTAGAGGATCCAAAATAAATTCTACCAGAAAACTTCTAGAATTCAGCAAATTAGCAGGATATAAAATCAATACCAATAAGTCAAATGCATTTGTATACATCTGTGATGAATCCTCTGAAAGATAAGTTGGGAAAAGTACCCATTCACAATAGCCTCAATATAAAATAAAATATTGGGAATCAATTTAACAAAAGAAGTGATATACCTCTACAATGAAAACTACAGAACACTAAAGAAAGAAATTGAAGGAGACCCTCATGGTTATACAAAATTACATATTAGAGGAAGTGAGGGGAAAGGGGAAAAAACAAGGGGGAGAAATGAATTACAGTAGATAGGGTAGAGAGAGAAGATGGGAGGGGAGGGGATGGGGGATAGTAGAGGATAGGAAAGGCAGCAGAATACAACAGACACTAGTATAGCAATATGCAAAACAGTGGATGTGTAACCGATGTGATGCTGCAATCTGTATACGGGGTAAAAATGGGAGTTCATAACCCACTTGAATCAAAGTGTGAAATATGATATGTCAAGAACTATGTAATGTTTTGAACAACCAACAATAAAAATTAAAGGAAAAAAATAAATTAAAAAAAAGAATACAGACAACAATAAGTGTTGACAAGGATTTGGGAAAAAAGGCACACTTATACATTGCTGGTGGGACAGCAAATGGTGCAACCGATCTGGAAAGCAGTATGGAGATTCCTTAGAAAACTTGGAATGGAACCACCATTTGACCCAGAATCCCAGTCCTCAGTCTATACTCAAAGGACTTAAAATCAGCATCTATAGTAATTCAGCCACATCAATGTTTATAGAAGCTCAGTTCACAATATCTAAACTGTGGGCCCAACCTAGATGCCCTTCAACAGATGAATGGATAAAGAAACTATAATACATTAGTACTCTGACAAACGTGTGGCAAAAATTTGCTCCCAAAATGTAGGCTCTCTCTTCACCTCATTGATAGTTTGAATATTACTCAGTCATAAAGAAGAATGAAATTATGACATTTGCCAGTAAATGGATGCAACTGGAGAATATGCTAAGCAAATTAAACCAATCCCAAAAACAAAAGGCCAAATGATGTGCAGATGCTAACACACAATAAAGGAGGTAGTAGGGAAGAACAGAAGTACTTTGGATTAGAAAAAGGGGAATGAAGGGAAGGGAGGTGGGAATGAGAACAGGAAAGATAGTAGAATGATTCAGACATTACTATACTAGGTGCATATATGATTACATGGCAAAGGTAATCCTACATCATGTACAACAAAAAGAATGAGAAGTTATACTCCATATATGTATAATATGTCAAAATACATTCTACTATCATATACAGAGATATGAAAAATTGTGATATATATGTGTAATAAGAATTGTGGGGCTGGGGTTGTGGCTCAGTGGTAGAGCACTCGCACAGCACATGCGAGGCCCTGGGTTCGATCCTCAGTACCACATAAAAATAAATGAATAAAGATATTGTGTCCAACTAAAAAAATAAAAATAAAAAAAATTTGAAAAATAATTTAAAAAAAAGAATTGTGATGTAAAAAAAACAAAGTACATGTATAAGGGCATGAATTGGCGTGAATATACTTTATATACAAAGATATGAAAAATTGTACTCTATATGTGCTCTATATGCTGTATAAGAATTGTAATGCATTCCACTATCGTGTATTTAAAAAATAAAATCAATTTTAAAAATAAATAAATAAAGACTCCCATATAACAATGAAAGAAGTGTCCATCTAGGCAGATGCACAAATCTCAATATAGGCTTCCAAGAATACATAACCCTCCAATAACTGAATCCATACATACTGAAGTGGGGTAATTGCCAGATTGTTGTTTAAAATGATCAATGAGGGCTGGAGTTGGGGCTCAGCAGTAGAGCGCTAGCCTAGCACGTGCAAGGCCCTGGGTTCAATCCTCACCACCAGATAAAAATACATAAACAAAATAAAGTGTTGTGTCCAACTACAACCAAACTTTTTTTAAATGATCAATGAATTTAGAAGAAGATCTAAGGAATGAACTAAGGGAGAAAATATAGGATATGAAAGAGCATTTCAATAAAAAGATAAAGATTCTCCAAAAAAAGAAAGAAAAATTATAGAAGTAAAAAACTCAAACAAATCAACAACTCAGATGAAAATCTCATCAATAGATTATATCAAGCAGAAGACAGAATTTCAGTGTTCAAAGACAAGGGTACATAAACCTGAACATTCAGATAGCAACGAAGAAGAAAAAAAAGAAAATATGATTAGAATATACAAGAACTATGGGACTGTTTTTCAAATATTTCTCTAGTTATACATGGACACAATATTTTACTTTGTTTATTTATTTTTCATGTGCTGCTGAGGATAGAATCCAGTGCCCCACATGTGTGAGGCAAGCGCTCTGCCACTGAGCCACAACCCCAGCCCCATCTGGGACTTTTTTTTTAAGACTTAAGAGACGTTTCTTAAGACTCACAGGTCTTGAGGAAGTATTAGAGATACACACTAATCACATAGATAATCTATTCAGAGATATTATAGCAGAAAATTTCCCAAACCTTGAGAATGATATCAACATTCTGCTTTTTGTAGTCATGTAGAACCCAAAAGAAATATTACCAAAAAAGAACCTCTCCGTGACACATTATAGTTTACATTACAAATATCCAGAACAAAGAAAAAATTTAAAAACTACAAAAGAGAAATTTCAACTCACTTATTAAGTCAAACCAACCAGAAAAATAGCAAATTTCTGAGCAGGAAATTTAAAGACCAGGAGGGTTTGGAATGACGTATTTCAAGCTCTGAAAGAAAATGTCTGTCAACCTAGACTGTTGTACCCTGAAAAGCTATCCTTTAGCATTGAAGAATAAATGAAACTTTCCAAGATAAATATAAACTAAAAGAATTCATGATCACTAGATCAGCATTGCAGAAAAAATCCTTAAAAGAACTCCTACATACAGAAGAAGTTAAAAACAACCAAGATAGCATGAGAAGGAATATATTTCATTAGAAGAGTAGATGAGCAAATGAATTAAGAACAAATCAAGTATTAGATATCAAACAAAATAAAAGGAATTAATACAGATATCATTATGATAATATTGAGTATAAATGGTCTTAATTCTCCAATTAAAAGACATAGACTGGCAAACTGGACTAAAAACACAAGACCTAACTCTATGTTGTCTACAAGAAACATACCTTATCAGTAAAGACATCCAAAGACTAAGACAGAAAGAATGGAAAATGATATTCCATGCAAATTGAATCCAAAAGCAGAATTTCTGAACAAGCAGAATTCAAGCCAAGATTATTCATAAGAGACAAAGAATGTCTCTATAGTAAAGGAAATAATCCAACATAAAGATATAACAATTTTTAATATGTATCCCCCAAACATTAGCACATCCAATTTCATAAAATAAACACTACTCTACATAAAGGGACAAATAGGCCACAATACAATAATAGTGGTTGATTTCAATGCACCTCTCACACAAGTAGATAGGTCATCCAGACAGAAAAACAATAAAGATACTACAGAGTTTAAAAAAGGTGGGGGGGTGAACTTGTGGCTCAGTGGTAGAATGCTTGCCTAGCAGATGTGAAGCACTGGGTTTTATTCTCAGCACCACATAAAAATAAATAAAATAAAATAAAAGTATTTTGTTCATCTACAATTTAAATATATATAAAAAAATTTTAATCAAATGACTTGACAGTTATCTACAGAATATTTCATACAAAACTGAGTCCATTTTCTTTTCAACTGCTCATATAACCTTCTCCAAAATAGATCATATATTAGGCTACCAGGAAAGTCTTAGGAAACAGAAAAAATAAAATTATTCCTTGTAGCTTATTGAATGATAATAAAATTAAATTAAAAATCAAGAGCAAGAAAAGTTACAGAAGTTATACAAAATCATAGAAATTGAAAAATACAGTTTTGTTGGGGGCGGGGGGGGTATTGGGATTGAACTCAGGGGCACTCAACCACTGAGCCACATCTCCAGCACTATTTTGTATTTTATTTAGAGGTAGGGTCTCACTGGGTTACTTAGCACCTTGCTTTTTTGCTGAGGTTGGCTTTGAACTTGAGATCTTCCTGTCTCAGCCTCCTGAGCCACTGGAATTACAGGCATGCACCACTATGCCTGGCAAACAAATACACTTTTGAACGATTAGTTGGTCATTGAGGAAATCAGTGGAGAAATTTTGAAACTCTCAGAATTGAATGAAAATAGAAATACAGTATACAAGAACCCATGGGAAGCCAGGCATGGTGGTGTATGCCTGTAATCCCAGCAGCTCAAAACCCACCCCAACAATTTAACAAGGCCTTAAGTAACTCAATCAGACCCTGTCTCTAAATAAAATACAAAAAAATAGCTGGGTATGTGGTTCATTGGTTAAGCTTCCATAGATTCAATCCCTGGTATCACAAAAAAATTTAAGAAAGAATCTGTGGGAATACTGTGAAGGCAGTTCTAAAGTTCTAAGAGCAAAGCTTATAGTTATAATTGCCTACATTTTAAAAAATTTAGAAAGATCTCAAAAAAAATAAGGATGTATTTCAAGGTCTTAGATAAACAAGAACAAACCAATCCCAAAACCAATAGAAGGAAAGAAATAATAATAATCAGAATTGAAATTAATGAATTAGAGAAAAGAATACAAAGGATAAATAAAACAGAGTAGGTTCTTTGAAAAGATAAGAAAGATTGAAAAACCCTTGATCAAGCTAACCAAAATAGTGAGAAGACACAGGTGAGTAAAATTAGATGTGAAAAGGAGATATTGTAATAGATATTACTGAAATCCAGATGATAATTAAAGTAAATTTTGAAAATCTATATTCCAATAAGTCAGAAAATTCAAAAGAAACAGATAAATTTCTAGACACATATGATCTACCCAAATTGAGAGGGTATAGAAAGACTAAAGAGACCAATAATAGGAAATGAGATTGAAGCAGTAATAAAATGTCTTCCAACACAAAAATCCCAGGGGTAGGTGGATTCACAAGTGAATATTACCAGACCTTTAAAGAACTAACACCAATGCTCCTGAAACTGTTCTAGGAAACATAAAGCAAAGCCAGTATCACCCTGATACCCAACCTAGATAAGAGCACATTGAGAAATAAAATAACAGACCAATATCCTTAATTAGCATAGACATAAACTACTTAACAAAATAAGTGAAAATTGCACTCATGGACACATCATCATCAAGTTAGTTTCTTTCCTGGGATGCAAGGATAGTTTGATATTTGCAAATCAAAAAACATGAAACCCTATATAAATAGAATCAAGGACAAATAAAACTCACAATCATCTCAATAGATGCAAACAAAAACTTTGACAAAATTCAATACACTTTCATGATAAAAATTCTGAAGAAATTAGAAGATAGGAGGAACTTACCTCAACGTAAAAAAGGATAAACATGAAAAACCCAAGGCCATCATCATATTGAATAGGGAAAAATCGAACACATTTCCTCCAAAATCAGGAATAAGAATAGCTGTACACTCACCACTCTTATACAATATAGTATTTGAAATTTTAGCCAGAATAATTAGATGAGGGAGATAAATGAAAGGGATACAAATAGGAAAGGAAGAAGTCAAATTACCCCTATTTCCAGATGATATGATCCTATGCTGAGTAGACTGTAAAGGCTCAACTAGAAGACTTTCTAGAGCTGATAAATAAGTATAGCAAAGTAGCAGGTTGCAAAATAAACAAATTAAGCAAATATCTTTTTCCATATACAAGTAATAAGCCTAATGACAAACAAATCAGGAAGACAGATACATTCAAAATAGCCTCAAAAATATAAACTATCTAGGAATAAATCTAACCAAGGAGGTGACAGACCACTTCTACAAGTTTGAAGATAGAAAGAACTTCCATGTTCATGAATGCACAGAATTAATATTGTTAAAATGGCCATATTATCAAAAGCAATTTACAGATTCAATGTGATCCTTGTAAAAGTACCAATGACAGGCCCTAGCAGCCAGTGCCTGTGCCACCTTACCTTTTGGGGCCAGTGTGAGCACCTTACCTGGTGGAGCAGCTCAAGCTAGAGACAGTGTGAAAAAGATCAAGGTCTCTCAGGCTGCTGCGAGTTTCAGCAGTATGGCATGCAGAATGCCTGTAAGGATGTTCTGCTGGTCGGTGTTCTAGCAGGAAGCAACCCCTTCCAAGAGCCCAGATCCTGCGCTTTACTCTGAAGGCTGGGCAGAAGTTTGTTGAGGAATCCCTTCAAGCACATAGTAATGAATAACTGCCTCCAAGTCTCAAGAAAACACTTTTCTTTAGCCAAATGACTGAGATTTTTCAGACCTTTCCTGTGCTCTGATCTTACAGCCAAAATTCTACAGAAATTAATGATTCTCTACTCAAATAAGGAAATTGAGTGAAGAGATATAGTTGTTTTGCATTCTACTGTCATGTATAACTAGTTAAAACAAAAACATTTTTTTAAAAATAATAATAATGGCCTGGTTCTCCTGGTGAAGTGCTTTGTATTAAGATAAACAAAGACCTTACCAACCTTACCACCATATATACCAAAATACACTTCTTTAATAAGTGAGTTACTGGAGTTGCTATAGCTATAATATCATGTATGTTTTGTTTACTGGATGTTTACATTTTAGGAAGGAAAACTCTTTTGTTTATTAAAAATGGAATATTTGTAATTTGTTGTTCCTAAAACTTTTATACTATAACAAAATTTGTTCTTCTAAAATAAATTTATAATTACTAAATGAAGACAAGAAAGTATGAAATTGGGGGGAAGAATGAACTTTACTAATCAAATGATGTCTTCTTGATGTTTTTCTAAATGATAAGATTGTTTTATTTTTAACATTAAACATGGGAGATGTTTCTTAGTAAACTTGTTTGGAAAGAGTCATGTTTTGATGTATATTAGATTGCCCCATCTTATGTATTGAAGCAGATTTGATCTTTTTAAAATTCCTTTACTTTATAGTTGTAGTTGCACTTTTAAAAAGATACATTATTTCATGTCTTTAAAAGATGTTTAAAAATGTTTAAAAGCCCATGGCAGTGGTGCAGCCTGTAATCTCAGCTGCTTGGGAGGCTGAGACAGGAGAATTGCAAGTTCAAAGCCAGCCTCAGCAACTGTGAGGCACTAAGCAACTCAGTGAGACCCTGTCTCTAAAGTACAAAATAGAGGTGGGAATGTGGCTCAGTGGTCAAGTGCTCCTGAGTTCAATCCCTGGTACCAAAAAAAAAGTTGAAAATTGACCTTCATACAGAACATTCCAAATGATTCAAAATGAAATAATGTGAAAATTTGACCTAAAAGAATTCTTCCTGTCAAAGTGTTTTATTTTGATGATGTGCCTTTCATTTAATTTAGAATACTTTTAGAAGGATACTTTGTGTTTGTAATAATATTTTAAAAACTTGAAAATAAATTCTGCTTAATTCATCATTTTCTATGACAGCACAAAAAATGACATTATTCACAGAACTAAAAATCCTAAAATTTATATGGACTAGAATAACCAAGCAATCCTGAGCAAAAAGAGCAATGCTGGAGGTACCACAATACCTGATTTCAAATTATACTATAGGGACCTAGTAAGAAAAACAGCCTGGGACTGGCATAAAAACAGATATGTGTAGGATGGAGTTGTAGCTCAGTGGTAGAGTACTTGCAACCTAGCATGCACGAGGCCTGGAATTTCATCCCCCAGCAGCAAAAGAAGGAGAAGGAGAAGGAAAAGGAGAAGTAGAATTGGGCGGGGGAGGAGGAGAAAGAAAGAAAGAAAGACAGACAGATAGACATGTGGACCAAAGGAATAGAATAGAAGACACAAGTCAAACCCATGTAGATGCGAGGCTGAGGATGTGGCTCAAGCGGTAGCGCACTTGCCTGGCATGCATGCGGCCCGGGTTTGATCCTCAGCACCACATACAAACAAAGATGTTGTGTCCGCCGAAAACTAAAAAATAAATATTAAAAAATTACCTCTCTCTCTCTCTTAAAAAAAAACACATAGATGCAGTCATCTGATTCTTGACAAAGGTGTCAAAAACATATATAGGAGAATATGAAGACTCTTTAAGAAATGGTGCTGGAAAAACTGGGTACCTATATGTAAAAGAATGAAACTAGATCTCTTTCACCCTGCACAAAAGTTGACCCAAAATGGATCAAAGGCCTAGGAATACAACCATAAATACTCCAACATATAGGCACAGTTAACAACTTCCTAAATAGGACTCCTCTATCTCAGGAATGATACCAAGAATCAACAAATGACTTGGCATCAAATTACAAAGTTTCTGCACAGCAATGGAAACAACCATGGAGCTGGGCACAGTGGCACACACCTGTAATCCCAGCAGCTTGGGAGGCTGAGACAGTAGAACTGCGAGTTTAAAACCAACATCAGCAATGGTGAGGCCCTAAGCAACTCAGTGAGACCCTGTCTCTAAATAAAATACAAAATAGGGCTGGGGATATGGCTCAGTGGTTGATTGTCCCTGAGTTCACTCCCCAGTACTCCCCCCCAATAAAAGGAAACAACCTTGTGAAGAGATAGTCTACAGAATGGGAGAAAATCTTTGCTAGTTACCCTTTCAACAGAGGATTGACATCCAAAATATATAAAAACTCAACACCAAAGATAAAAATAAATAAACCATTCAATAAATGACAACCATTCAATAAACAGTTCTCAAAAGAAAAAGAAAAATGGCCAATAACTACTAAGAAAATGCCATAGACTGGCTGGCTTATAATTAGCAAAATTTTATTTCTTACAGTTCTAGTGGCTAAGTTCAAGATCAAAGTGTTGGTAGATTACTGGTAAGGGTGGCTTGGTCTCTCATTTACAGAGCGCCATGTTTTCCCTGTGTGCTTACATGTTGGAAGAGGTGAACAGGTCTCTGAGACTGTTTTATATGAACACTAAAACCACACATGAGGGCTCCATCCTCATGACTCAATCACCTACAAAAAGCCCCATCTCCTAATACCATCACCCTGGAGATGAGGATTTCAACATGTGAATTTTAGGGCACACAAATATTCAGATCATAGCAAAATAAAAAAAATATATTTATATAGGATCATATTCCAAATGATAAAGCATAAGCAATAAAAATTTGGGGATAAAACAGAAACACATCTTTATAACTTGGGTGTAGAAAGTTTCTTAAGACACAAAGAGCAATACCACATAGTAAGAAAATGATATATTAAGCCACCAAAATTAAAAACATCTCACCATCAAAATAAGCCATGAAGAAAATTAATACATGAGCCATACACTATGAGAAAATATTTGTAAAATGTATATAAGAAAAAGGACTCATTTAGGATATATGAATAAATAATCTAATAAAAATGGGCAAAATATTTGAACTAAAGTTTAGGGACTGATGATACACAAATGAATAGGGTCCTGGGATAAAGCTCAATAGTAGAACATTTGCCTACAATACATGAGACCTTGGGCTTGATACCCAGCACCACAAAAAAATATACATGAACAGTCAATAAGTATGTATCTATGTAGTCAACATCATTAGACATCAAAGAATTGTAAATTAAAATCCCAGTGAAATATCACTATACAACCACCAGAAAGGCCTCAGTGTTTTAAAAGATGTAAAGGGACTAGAACTTGCATACATTTTTGCTAGGAATGTCAAATGGACACTTGGGGAAAATGTCTGACAGTCAATTATAAAAGTAAATACACAGCTACCCTAATACATAAAAAATTCTTTTCTTAGGTATTTATCCAAAAGAAATGAAATCATTTGTCTATGAAAAAACTTATATATGAGTGCTCATAGCTGGTTTGTTCGTAATATCTTCAAACTAGAAATAATGCAGGTGTTCGTTAATAGATGAACAGATGAAATCTGTGGTGTATATATACAAAGAAAAAAATACTTTTAAATAAAAAGAAATTAATTGCCAATACATACAACAGTGAACAAATGAATCTTTAAAATATTATGCTGAATGAAATAATGATTCAACAAAACACTACAAACTATATGACTTCATTTATATAAAATTCTAGAACAGGAAAAATTAACATATGGTGAAAGACAAAATAGTAGTTTTCTAAGGTAGAAGGGTGGGGATTGACTATAAAGGAACATGATAAACTTTCTGAAGTAATGTAACATCTTATATCTTGGAATGGGTGTTAATTTGTAACAAGTAACTAGTGGTTTGATTAAGATTTATGTATTTCATTGAATATAAATTTAATTTCAAGAGAAAAAGTATCATAAATTCTGAACTCTTGTTAATGATGGGAATGCTGAAGTATTTAGGCGGCAATGTTTTGTTGTCTGCAATTCACGTTGACACATACGTAAATAATAAGATGAATTAATAAATACATAGAGGAATAAAGAAATGAAGTATGTGATAATACAAAGTAGAATACGATGTAAATTGTCAAGTCTAGGTGTTGGGTATATGGATATTTACTGTAAAATTCTTTCAACTTTTCTATACATATGAAAATATTAATAAAAATCTTAAGATAAAAACAATGGTGGTTGTGATTTTTTCCAGAAGGGCCCCTTATCTCTTATCTCTTTCTGTATTTGATTTCTGCATGCTTACCCATATATAGTGCCTGAATTTTTCCATCCTATTTTGTTTGCAAGGTTATTATTTGTCTCCCATGTACCCCCATAACTCTCATTCCCATCAGGAACTCAATTTCAGACAGTCCTGTGTTAAGTAATACTGTACTCTGTTAAGGAAGCTTATCTGTTGGACCTCTTCAAGGAATCTGCCTCATCTGGTGCAACCTTCCATCTCAGACTTCAAAACCCCTCCCTGGTATCCACTAAAAAGGATTGGCATTATGGCTAGGGTTGGAGCTCAGTTGTAAAGTGCTTCCCTGGCATGCATGAGGTGCTGGGTTCAATCCCTAGCACCACATAAAAATAAAAATTAAATATTAAAAGTTGTTTATGTTAAAAATAAATGTGTTATTTTAAAACAGGATTAACATTTAATCCATTGGTTGCAGAGGTACAAGCTCACAATATAAAGAAAATTATACTGGAAACACAAAGATATTCATCCAAACCTGTAAAGTTGAATATAACCTTGTGTGGAGTTTCTGTCTAACCTTATATCCAGAATGAATTTGATGACTTCAGTTTGCTACAGTGATAATTTGTACAGAAAGTGGGGCTCAAGCAGTGTCACGAAGGCTTGTTGAGCAATCAAGATAAGTCTTTACATTTTAAAGGAAACCCAATAGCCGTGATCCATGGACCTCTTTCTAGTTGTGTTTCTGAATGATCATAATGAGCTAAGCTTAAAAAGAAACAACTCTCCACAATACCAAGATATATAGTTCCACTGATTCTTTACTCCTGGCTGCACATTAAAATTACCTAGCCACTGAATTCTTTTTGTAAAAGGATTCTGCAAATGATTCTAATTCCAGCGTACAAGTCAAGCAAGGTAGCTATTTCAGTGAGGATGCACTGGTAGAGCCATACAAGATGTGAAAGTATTAAATATATACATATTTTTGGTACCGGTATTAAATTCAGGGGCACTTGACCACTGAGTCACATTCCCAGGCCTATTTTGTATTTTATTTAGAGTCAGGGTCTCACTGAGTTGCTTAGGACCTTGCTTTTGCTGAGGCTGGCTTTGAACTCACGATCTTCCTGCCTCAGCCTCTCAAGCCGCTGGGATTACAGGTGTACGCCACTATGCCCAACTTGAAATATACTTTTGAGGAAGCTGAAAAATGCCCTGAGACCCAAGTGTCCTGGACATCTTGTTTACTCCATCCCAGAACCCCCAGACCACCCCATAATCTGTAACTAACGTGTTAATGCCTGGCCTCGCAGGAGTCCTCCAGGATGCTGCTTCAGCATTTAGCCAGATTCCATTCTAACTAATCAGTGCCCAGTACTGTACCCATTATTAGATATTTTGAATACCACTTCTGCAGCCAGTTTGAGAACCACTGATCTACTCAATTCATTTGAGCATTGTTTCTATATCACCCTAAATAACTAGTTTGACTATAGATTTCGTCTGACTTATGATGGATTCAGCAATAAGGTTTTGGCTTTTCCATTGTGTACAAGCAACATTCATTCAGTAGAAACCATACATCAAATTGTGAATTTTGATCTTTTCCCAGGGGAGCAACTTACATAACAATATTTTCTTACAATGCAGCAAGTCAGAGCTTCCGTTCAGTCACATGATCACAAGGGGAAAACAACCAAGATGCTACAGTGTATTGGGTTGCTAAGCAATGTTGTTTGGTAGGTTAGGTGTATTCAATGTATTTTCACCTTGCGATATTTCCAACTTACAATATGTCTATGAGGAGCAATTGCACATTTATACCTTTGTGCATGCACATAAGAAGGTTTGGAAACAATCAAGGCATCTCTTGGCTTTGAATCACATCTAAAAAAAGGAAAAGTTTGAGCTATATCTTCTTTAAGGATACTTCCAGGTGTGAATTGTGTTGAACATGAACTCGGCAGAGCTCCAAGAGAAGTGAGAGCAAAATGAATCCAGATTCCTGCAAACTGACTCAAAATAAGAAAACCCTAAGTGTGTGTTAATTGTATATTGCTCTTCTTAGGAACCATAGTTCTTCCTGAAGTTCACTCTTCTCCCACCTTACCAAGTTTAGGGCCTGGAACTTGAAGCATGAAGATGTGTTCTCTTTTACTTGAGCCAGAGATGCAAATGTTATTAGAGTTGAATATAGCCCATTCACTTTTTAAAATATTTTTATTTTATTTATTTATTTTTATGTGATGCTGAGGATCAAACTCAGTGCCTCACAAGTGCTCTACCACTGAGCCACAATCACAGTCTGAGCCCATTCTCTTTTAAAGCATGGTCCATGTGACTTCCACAGAGGGGTGACATACAGGTAAACATAAATCATTGTACTTGTTTCATGTTTATTTGCCACTAGTTTCCTTGAGTAAAACTTTGTGAATTATAGAAAGGAGGAGGAGTCTGTTGGCTTTTATTGATCCTTCTAGAAGTTTAAACAGCTTCAAGCTGGCCTCCCCCATTCCATGCGTCTCTTAACCAAGAGTTTCTTTGGTTTTACAATCTCACAGCAATTCTCAGTTCTATGGCTCTTCAAGCACAGCTTAATTTATCTGGATCTCTTCACTTCTTGCTTGATCTTTCCTAAGTCAAGGTTCTCAAGTGGTAACTAAAACCATGTTTACAATAGCTCTAAGTTAGATGGCAAGTTTGCAATTATGCAGTCCATGCAATCATTAATGAACAATGTGAATTATTCAGATTACTTGTCTATACTGGTAAATAAGCAAAATATTTACCAAATCATTTCATTTCACATAGTGGAAATATAACTTATCCTCTTGTGTTAATAACTCTCAATTGTATATCTGTATCACTAATGTCTCATCCAATGTCCTAGATTGATATCTCTCAGGGTAATAAACTCAACTCAAGTTATTCAGTGAAAGATTGATGCAAAACTTAAAACCCCCACCTCCATCTCCATCCCACTTGCCCTCTCCCAAAACACTAAACTGTCTCTGTTCTCCAGTACTGATTTTTCCCCACATCTACCAAGCCAGATACCAACAATAAAATACAACATGATAAAATAACCATGCAAAAATACATGATTTATTTCCCAGTCAGGGAAGAGAAGACAGAATTGGAATGGAAGGAAGGGACTGGATTCATTTATCAACCAAAGTCATGGTTGGGCTTTGTCCTAGGCAAACATTTCTGAAGAGCAGGCCAGATTGTTTTTTGACTTCTTCCCTTGGCATCATTCTGCCATTTTACCATCTTCTCCACGTGAAATTCCCTTCCTCACTGCATGGATCAGAAATTTTTCTAGTGTGCTCTGTGTGAAGACCACCAGTAGCAGAGTCACTTGAAATAATATTAAAGTGCAGATCCCTAAGCCTTATGAAACCAGTTGATAAGACCCAATACTGAAGAATCATGGCCCTCTGTTTGCTTTATTTGCACAATTATCAAATGGAGCAATTGCCTTTCTACTTTATAGAGCTTCTTGACAGCATTTCCATTTATATAGTTCACCATAATTTTCAGATCAATGTTTATAACCTTTGATGCTTCTTCTACTCTGAATTGCTTTCCTTCCACTGTCAACTTTCCTATGTGCATCAGTAACACCACCATAGTCACAGAATCTTAGGATCAAACCTTGGAGTTAGCAATGATAAAATAGGATGAATCCATTGGTTTTTCCCATGTTCCTTGTCTTTTTGGTTGATCTCCTCTTTTTCTCCCGCCTCCTCTCTGTTGGATTAAAGCTTATTATCTTTGCATACACAATATCATAACATCATTTTTATTGCATAATCTTCAAGTCCTTATCAGGAATGTGCTCTTGGAATGAAACTTGAAGGGGTCTGTGAAATTTCTGTTACAAGATCCAAACACCTCATAAGGCACTAATCAGAGTAGGGCAGGACACCAACTACTCTACTGTGTCAATTTCACCCAGATCCATGAAATTTCTCTTCCCATTTGTGGTCCTAGAGACTATGCACTATCTAGCTTATGCCTCCTTTTATGTATGCCAAAATAAGAAGTCTTCCACCTTCACTTTATAACTAGTATCCTTCACTATTACCATCAAAAGCTTCATTTAAGGAACAAATTGTATGTGCCAGGCACTATTGTAGTAAAGATTTTATAGGCAAGCACTGCAGCAATGGGATTTGGACCCAATCAGTGTGGTTGCAGAGTTCCTGTTCTTATCCCGCACACTCTTTGCTAACTCTTGGTAGCCTAAAGAATAGCATCCAGGCTGTGCATGCAAGCAAGAGCTGTCTGCACCAAAGAAACTTCAAAACCTCTTTCTTCTGTCAACTCTGCCCAAATGGTGGAAGTCTACTACTAAGGAGTTGGCAAAGGTTTTACAAGGGCTCTTTGTGTGTGTGGGGGGGGGGGGCGGGAGTACCAGGGATTGAATCACCGAGCCACATCCCCAGCCCTATTTTGTATTTTACTTAGAGAAAGGTCTCGCTGAGTAGCTAGTGCCTCACTGTTGCTGAGGCTGGCTTTGAACTGGCAATCAATCCTCCAGCCTCAGCCTCCTGAGCTGCTGAGATTACAGGCATGTGCCATTGCACCTGGCTTAAAAGGGCTCTTGCTGCTACATACATGTATAATAAAAGAACAAAGAATCCCAAAGGATGATAATCACATAATTTAGGATGGAGGAAACATCTGGATAAAAAGTAGGTGGTAGAGAGAGACACTTAGGGTACTTCAGCTGTACTGCTATAGTTGATGTTCTTAGACTGGGTGTGGTTAAACAAATGTCTTTTATATGTCCACAATATTTCATAACAAAAGGCTATTTCAATAACTTAACATAAAAAAATGGGTCCCAGGGAATCTCACTGTCTTAGACAAAGGAGAGAGATCATCCTATACTAGTTAACTTGTCATGTACTAAAGCCTGAAAAGGGAGCTGGGGATATAACTCAGTCGGTAGAGTGCTTGCCTTGCATACACTAGGCTCTGGGTTCAATCCCCAGCACCAATAAATAAATAAATAAATAAGTAAAGCCTGAAAAGTCTGGAAGTGGGGATGGTGCATTGTTACTCCTCTATTACTTCACAAGGAACAATCTTTAGATTTACAGCTTTATACTTCTTGTTATGTCTTGGATATGAGGTGTCCCCCCAAAGTTCCTGTTAATGTATCAATGTTCAAAGGTGAAACAATTAGATTATGAGAGATGTAACCTAATTACACCATCCTAGTTTAAATAGACTGGCTGGGTGGTAACTGTAGGCAGGTGGGACATGGCTAGAGAACGTGGATCACTAGGGTTGTGGCCTGGAAAGTTTTGCCTTCCCTATGACTTCTTGCACCCTCTCTTTCTCTCTGCTTCCAGACCTTGAAGTGAGCTGAGCAGTTTTCTTCTGCTGTGCCCTTCCTCATGATGTGTTGCCTCATCTTTGGCCCAGATCAATGGAGTCAGCTGACTGTGGATTGAGACCTCTGAAACCATGAGCACCAAATAAACGTTTCCTCCTCGAAGTGATTTTTTTTTTCATGGATTTTGGTCATACTTCCTGTTACCCATTGTAAACCTATTTAAAGATCTGGAAATAAAGAAATAGTTTAATATTACATATAGTCATATCTCATAATCTTAGAACTCCAGGTTTCTAAACCTAAGAGAGATTGGAGTAAGTGTATATGAGAAGGAAGGGAGCAAGGAAAGGGATCAGGGAAAGGGTAAGGCGGAAAAAGGCAGGAAGAATGGTAAATAATTGAATAATCCTTGAAGATGAAGAGAAAGGAAAGAAAAATAATGGAAATTTAAAAAGTCTCCAGTTCTATCCATTTACTGAGAGATGTCATAAGTCATTCTTCTTTATGGCTGAGTATACTCCACTGTGTATATATACTACATTTTCTTCAAAGGTCAAATGTTTTCTCTGATATGAAGAAGCTAATCTGAAATAAGGGGGGCGGTTATTAAAACAAGAAAGAAAGAAAAGAAAAGAAACAGGGAGAGGGAATTTCATTTTAATATAGAAAATATTGGTGGAGTAGAGGAAGGGGATCAGGAGGAAAAAGAAAGGATGGAAAAAGGGAAGAACAGTGGACTGAATCTGATGGAACTTTCATATGAGCATGCCTGGATGTAGCAAGATGGGTTCGGGCATTGGGTATATCCACAGGACACTATTTAAAAAAAAAAAAAAAACACAAAAAAGTAAATTGTAAATGGATTGAAGAGGGATCAGTGGAGTGAAGGGAAGGGTGTGGGAAGGAGGTGTTGGGGAGAGGTGCTAGGGAATGAATTGTGTTCCATGCTTTTGTGATTATATCAGGGTGTATCTTGGTGTTGTATCATAACTAAAAGGAGTAAATTCAAAACAAACAAAGGAAGTAAGCAAAAAACAAGGAGCACAATACAATTGCACACACAGGTGTGGGCAGAGGGGCAAGAAATAAAAAGAAGGGATAATAGAAGGAAAGGAAAGAAGAGAGGTTTGAAGGCAGTGGAGAAAATGTAAATAAGAGCAGAGTGATAATGAGTATCATTAATTGTCTACTATTTGTCAGACACTGTACTGAACACATCACAAGCATTATCTCATTTGATTCCCCCCTCCAGTCAGTTAACAATATGTAATGGTTTACTCCTATTATTATCCATGCCTACAGATAATTTATTATTATTTTTTTAAAGAGAGAGAGAGAGAGAGAGAGAGAGAGAGAGAGAGAGAGAATTTTTAATATTTATTTATCTTTTAGTTTTCGGCAGACACAACATCTTTGTTTGTATGTGGTGCTGAGGATCGAACCCGGGCCACACGCATGCCAGGCAAGCTCACCACCGCTTGAGCCACATCCCCAGCCCCAGATAATTTATTTTGTAAAGACATTTGTACACTCCTGATATTAGGTGTTAATAGACTCTTATTTTATATATGAGAAAAATAATGTTTAGATAACTTGACAGATTTGCCTGAGACACACAGCTTGAAAAGTAAAATTTACTTCCAGTTCTGAGTGACTTCAGTCACTGGGAGCTTAACCACTGGGTTTACAGAAGTCATGAGAAGAAGGAAAACAAGATTGGAGGAGAGAACTCTGATTTGAAATGTATAGGGGTCAAGAAGGTAATAGCCATCTTCAGGGAAGAAGACTTGTTGGGCTTGTGAAATATTGAAGAATGCCTGCCTGCTCCAAGGGACATCCTAGCTGAGTTCCAGCTGATCATCGCCTTGTTGGAAAGTGAGCCAAAATTGCCACATACTCTATTTTTTTCAAGTAAAGTTCAAAATCCAGACTTTTATAAAAGAAAATCTCCTATCATTTAATGTCAGCAATTTACAAAGACAGTAACCACCGTATAAGACAAATAGAACCCAACTAGCAGCCAAATTTGCCTCACAAGTCACCAGTTTGAAATCTCTGGATAGAGAGGTGGATAAGCTGAGTTCAGAGATCAAAAGTAGAGAGAGGTGGTGGGGATGTGGCTCAAATGGTAGCATGCTCACCTGCTATGTGTGGGGCACTGGGTTTGATCCTCAGCACCACATTTAAAAAAATGAAGTAAAGATATTGTATCCACCTAAAATTAAGAAATAAATATTTTAAAAAGTAGAGAGAAATAAGTGATCAAAATAAAGAAAGAGGGCTGGAGTTGTGGCTCAGCAGTAGAGCACTTGCCTAGCATGTGTGAGACACTGGGTTTGATCCTCAGCACTACATAAAAATAAATAAAGATATTGTGTCCACCTAAAACTAAAAAATAAGTATTTTTTAACAAAATAAAGAGAGGAAATATAAAGCAAGAGAATGATTTTATTATTAAAGTGAGACATGAGTCAAAGGTCTAATAAAAGGGAAAAATGAGTAGGCAACTGTGGACAGCCCAAGAGATAGAGGGGAAGCAGTAAACTAGGGAGAAAAGATGGGCACATGCTTGGCAATCCTCGTGGGATCCTGGGCCACGTTGGTGACCAGGGAGAGGCAGGGTGGGACATCATCAAGCCTCCTCATGTCTTGGAACTGTTCTCAGGAAGCAAATGCTCCTCAGCCTCACAGAACAGCAGAAACTGTCACTGCTTGGTGAAACCCCTCTGGGCAGTTTCTGGGCGCCCCCCTCCCCAGCAGAACCGCAGGCCGTGTAGAGAACTCTGCTGGTCAGCACTAATGGATTAGGGTGCTTTCGAGGCAGGGTTAGTGTTCTAGGGAATGGGTCGGCCGCAGTCTGGCACACAGCCTTTCCTGGCATCAAACAGGAGCTTGAGCAATACAGCAGTAGCCATGGTAACTGTGTGTGCTGCTACCCTGTTTGGATTCACAGAAGAGTTGAATTTTGCACCAGAACATCCGCATTAAGAAAATGCTGATCCAGTTAGCCCCAGCCCCTGCAACCCCTTTCTTAGGGAATCCCATTAAAAACTTGGAGACAGGAATAGTTGACATAAGAGATTCCCATTCCTGGGCCCCTCATTTCTCCCTCTGAGACTGTTTTTTATTGCATCACACAATAGCTGGACCTCAAGGTTACAAAGGATTTCAAAGATACTTGCTGCATAAAACTCCATCATTAAACTTTGTCCCCTGTAGCCCTCCAAATGACAGTTTTTTAGTGTAACCTGGGACTTCTCAGAGAGCTGGACACACAGGGATCAAATATATTTTATATATACACATATTTTTGTAGTATACACATACATTCAAAATACCAAACAAGTTATTCAAATTGTGTAGTATGTTCAGTGTTTACATATGACAAAATTAGTCTTTTAACTTTAAAAAAGACAATGAATCAATTTCTTTCTTTCTGTCCTCAAAGACTTAATGACTGGGCTGGGACTGTAGCTCAGTGGTAGAGTGCCTGCCTTGCACATGTGGGGAACTGGGTTCGATCCTCAGCACCACATAACAATAAGTAAATAAATAAAGATATTGTGTCCATCTACAACTAAAAAACTATTTTTTTAAAAAAAGGCTTAATGACTAATGTAATTTTTAACTGAGACAAATAAATGTTCAGAACCATTGCAGCTAAATAGTTTCACAGGATATTTTTATATAACAGAAACTATTTTGTCAATTAGGGGTTTAGCCAATGACCATAATTCATAATCTATAGCCTATTCCAATTTAAATGTTCCACCACAGATGGCAATGTTCTACAATATATGTATGCTAGTCACTAGATAATTTCCAGGTTTATAAAAACATAATCCACAGTAGGACAGATAGTGGGTCTGATGGTGATACAGAAGTTTAAAGTTATATAATGTATTTCTTTCAGTTGTATTGTTTTACATTGCATATGTAGAAACTCATTTGGTGATAAGTCTAAAGTTAAAGCCTTTTATAAACAGGATGCCTCAGTTTAATGACCTCCTTCCTTGTCCCCACCTCTACGCCTTTTAGGAGATTAATTTTTTATTAATGCACCTTTTTTTTGCTACTGGGGATTGAACCAGGGGGTCTTAGCCACTGAGCCACATCCCCAGTCCTTTTTTTGTATTTCATTTAGATACAGAGTCTTGGTAAGTTGCTTAGGGCCTCACTGAGTTGTTGAGGCTGACTTTGAACCTGTTATCTTCCAGGTTCAGCCTCCTGAGTCACTAGGATGTGACTCACTAGCATGTGTCACCAGATCTGGTTTATTAATGGACTTTTATACATAAAATCTTTCAAACAAATTTTGATTGGGGGGATTTTAGACCTTAGAATAAAGTGATGTATTTTGGAGATTCAATGCCCTTCAAATGACTTCAAGACAAAGCTACTTACTCTTGAGGTACATCCTAGCTCTTCCACAAATGACACAAACTTTAATTGGAGGTGGCAGTACGACCCTTTGAAAGATATTACATTTTGAAATATTTCAAACATACTGTTATAAATGACCACCCAAATTAGTCGCTTAAAAAAACAAATTTTAATATGCTCATAGATTCCTGGGGGTCAGGTTTTAGAAAAGGCACAATGGGGAAAGCTGTCCCTGCTGCAAAATGTCAGATGCCTCTGCTGGGAAAACTTGACTTAATGGTTGTGGGCTGGAATCATCTGAAGTCTTGTTCACTTACCTGTCTGCTTCCTGGGATGAGACAATTCAAAGATTACAAAAAAACAAAAGAAGCACCTGCATGTGACCATTTCACACATTGGCTTCCTCAACTGTCTAGTAGCTTTGGGGCGGTTATACTTCTAAGATGACTTCTCAGCGCTCCAAGCATAAGTATTCCAGAAAGCAAAGAGGAACCAGAAGTTGCCTCTTCTGACCTGGCTTCAGAACTCACAGTCATTCTCACAATATCCTATGGATTACAAATTTGCCTTCAAGATTCAACAGGAGGCCCTACCTATGTTTTGGAAAAGTGCCAAAACTTTGGGTAATGTTTGAGAAATGCCAATGTGAGAAAATACAGTTGAGCAACATAGAAGTCATAAAAGTATTCATGACCCAGAGTTTTTTAAATTAAACTTGTTAGTACACTGTAATTGTACATAATGGGATTTGCTGTGATGAATTCATACATGCACCTAACATAATTTGGTAGATTTCATTCCCCAGTATTTCGGTCTCCCTCCCTTCCTCCATCCTCTCACCCCTTCCTCTTCCCTGCTGTTTTCCCTTATATTTTCATGAAATCCCCCTTTTTCTTTTTTTTTTCTCTATAGCTATCCAATGAGAGAAAACATACAACCCTTGATTTTCTGGATATAGCTTATTTTGCTTAAGATGATGTTCTTCAGTTCCATCCATCTTCCTCCAAATGCCATAAAATCATTGTTCTCTAAGGCTGAGTAATACTCCATTGTGTATATATACCATATTTTTTCTTTATCCATTCCTCTGTTTATGGACACCTAGACTGGTTCCATAACTTGGGTATTGTGAACTATGCTGTGATAAACCTGAATATGTATGCCTCCTTAAAGTTTGTCTTTAATTTTTTTAGATAAATGCTGAGAAGTGGTATAGCAGATGACTCAGAATTTTTGCATTAACATTCCTGCTGGGTTTTCTTCAGAGATGGTTTTATAGGCAAATAAAATATCACTTTTAAAGAAAGGACTCCAGCATATTGAGTTAGTTAGAAGTTAGTTTTCCAAGGATAGAAAGCTAACAGTTCTTGTATTCAACTCCTTCAATATTTATTTAGTTCCTACTATATGACTCTTTGCCTTATTCATAGAAAGTATAATCTAGTAGGAGTTAGGTCATAACAATAAAAATTGTAATAAGTGCTGTAAAGGGAATAGACTAATATCTTGGGAAGTCAGGAGAGCAGAGAAAAGAGTCAATATTTGAACTCAGCCTAATTCCAGAATCTATATGCTTAACCAAAGTGCTATACAGATTCATATTATGAATTTGGTTTAAGATTTGAGACCTATAAAGTTGGGCCTGTGGTCTGTGGCATCCTTCACTCTATTAGACTTGTCCTCCCTTTTGCCTTCATTTAAATTGCTTTTGCCAGCATTCATTGCTTTGTGATTATTTATTTTGCTTGTCTCGGATTTTTCCTGGTAGAGCTCTCTTGGCAGGAAGCAATCTTGTCACACAGAGGTTCTACAAAGCAGACATGTTTAGACTATCTTTAATAAAATAAAGTGGCCTCCTCCCCATAATTAACACTGTGGAGCATATAGTTAAACCTCAAAAGTCATCAAGTCCTGATTATAAAGGCATAAACGTGCTTTTGTCTTTCAGTGAAATAATCATTGAGTGATTTTCTTGGAAACTCTAAAAGCTTGGAGCAAAAATTAAGTGGTTTGGGACCTCAGGGGATATAACTAAATCTTCCAGGCTATTTGGCCAGGTTATATTGCCCAAAGATTTAGAGGAAAAAAAGGTTGATATTTTCACCCACGTTGACCTCAATTATGTTACACACATTTGTTAGAATTTCCATTGTGTGCCAGTCATCAGTTGCATTTTTATTATGATCAAATTGTCTCTCTCTCTTGCAATACAATTGTATGCCATTCATACAGTGGTTCTTAATGAAAACAACAGGCTTTATGTCTTCTTTCTTTATTTTTAGTTGTAGTTGGACACAATACCTTTATTTAATTAAATTTATTTATTTATTTATTTATTTATTATTATGTGGTGCTGAGGATTGAACCCAGCACCTCACACTGCTAGGTGAGCGCTCTACCACTGAGCCACAACCCCAGCCCCAGGCTTTAAGTCTTTAGAATTAAAGACACAGGAAATTAGTTGGGAGCCCCTATGTAACAAGCAAAAGAAGGTAGAAAAAAATTCAACTACCAGATTCTGTCTTAGCTAGAGGCAGTGGCACATACAGGTAATCTCAGCAACTCAGGAGGCTGAGTCTGGAGGATAACAAGTTCAATGACAACGGCAGTCTCAGCAACTTAAAAAAAAAAACCCTGTCCAAAATAAAAGGTAAAAAGGAGCTAGGTGCAGTGGCCCCACGCCTGTAATCCCAGCGGTTTAGGAGGCTGAGACAGGAGGACCACAGGTTCAAAGCCAGCCTCTGCAAAAGTGAGGCCCTAAGCAACTCAGTGAGACTCTGTCTGTAAATAAAATACAAAATAGGGCTGGGGATGCGGCTCAGTGGTCGAGTGCTCCTGAGTTCAATCCCCAGTACCAAAAAACAGAAAAAAAGTAAAAAAGGGCTGGTAATTTAGTGCTTCCTTAGTATGTGTGGGACCCTGGGTTCAATCCTCAATCCTCAGCTCCACAAAATTTAAAAGAAAAAACCTAACAGGTTGATTTTTTTTTTCATTCTTGATATCAGTTCTGCATCTGTGCCCAGTTTCTTGGACTTTAATGTGAATAAAAGGCAAAGATATTAACTTCTCGTTCCAGATTGACCACTATTTGTTTTTTTTTAAATTTTTGTTATTGTTGTTGTTTGAGATATACTTCATATACCATAAAATTTGCTCTTTTGAAGTATATAAACAGGTGGTTTGAGTATATTTAGAGTTGTGCAAACATGGCCACTATTTAACTCAAAAATATTTTCATTACCCCCAAAGAAATCCCTATACCCATTCACAGTCACACTTTATTCCCACGTACCCCACACTCCCTACTCCCTACCTACTTTCTGTTTCTATTGATTTGCCTATTCTAGACATTTCTTATAAATTAGACAAGCTCTATTACTGCCTCTTTTTCCTTTCCTCCTTCTTCTTTTCTAACTACCTAAAAAAAATCAGGTTCCTGGTCTGTCAGCTTAGCCCTGTAGGGTATACTCAAAACAGGTTTTTTTTGTTTTTCCATATTCTCTGGCTCACTATCTAATCCTGCATTTTCTAATCCTCCCATTTTCTTCATCCACATATACTCTCAGTTATCAATCAATTCAGGAGGATTATTAAACAGTAGGTACAAAGAACCAATTATATATAAAACTGAGCATTTGATATAAGTGAAGCAGAACTGTGCAAATTTTACTTGGATTATCTCTTGATATACCAGCTGAATAATAATAATAATTATTATTATTATTACCATTATTCCCATTTTACAGATGAATAAATTGAGGCATAAAAAGAATACCGACTTATATATGGCTTTTCAGTAGCAGATCTGGGATAGTCATAGTTTCCATGCCCGGGGAGGGTGGGGGGCAGGGAGTCCAGGTGGAAGGCAGGGTGATAAAAGTAGACAAGATTCCCTTTCTTGAGTTGGGAGATTAAATAAATTACCTACACGTGCAATACTGAAACAATAGTATAAAAGAGTGATTTTCTAGCATTACTATGTCTCAGAATCACCTGGAGGTTTGTTAAAGCACAAATTGCCAAGACCTACCTCCAGGATTTCTGATTTAGTAGATCCCTAATAGAGCTGGAGGAGTTATGTTTCCAACTGGCACCAGTATTTCTAGTCCACTGTGATTCTCACTATGACAATCAGTGTACTATGACAATTACTGTTTTAGAGAATAACTGTCTTAGCATCTGGAAATGTAGCATCAAGATGTAAAATTATGCATATGTAGATAACATATGAGCTTTGGGCTGCAGGAAAAGTTATTACTTAAAGGATTTGGTGAAGCAAAGATGATCATCACACTAATAGGACTTAACCTCTCTGAACCTAGATATCCTCATCTGTAAAATGAAGATGATAAGAGCAAAATAATGCCCATTTCATAGAGCTACTGCTGATATTGAAAATGGCAACGCATGAAGGAGATCTTAGTGTACTGCTCAGTCCTTAGTTGAGACTCAATAAATGATGGCCAATGATACTTTTAAGTGTACCATACAATTGTGAGAAATGAAGAGAAGTTTCCTTCTCAGGGTAAGGCTATGATGCTGTTATCTCAGGAAGTAGTTGGAAAGAGTAGATGGCTTCAAACATGGTTCCTGGTGGTAAGGTTATTATTTCAGTCTTTGACTTGACCTCTGTCTTCCCTGCACTACATACCCTGTCCTCTTATTTGCCCAACACCTGCTACCTAGTTCCCCAGCATGCACCACACTACAGCAAGCCTTTCTGCTTGGATTGTTTCCTCTAACTGAAATACATTTTCCCACTTTCTTCCCTGGCTAATACCTGACCATTCTTTTAAATTTGGCTCTTGGGGCTGGGGATGTGGCTCAAGCGGTAGTTCGCTCGCCTGGCATGCGTGCGGCCCAGGTTCAATCCTCAGCACCACATACAAACAAAGATGTTGTATCCGCCCAAAATTAAAAAAAAATATATTAAAAAAATTTAAAAAAAATAAATTTGGCTCTTGTTGTCACTTGTTCCAGGAGGATTCCCTGAGCGTCTGTATTGAGGTGGGTGCTCTCCTTTCCCCCAAGTTTATACCATCACCATGCTTATGATATTGTCATATAACTTTTTGTTTATGCACAGGTCTCCTCATTTTTTTAGACTGTGCTTTTCTTAAGGGTCAAACTATCTGGCTTCATCTCTGTACCCCTACTTCCAGCTCAGTGTTTATGACATAATATGGGCTGAAAGTATTTGAACTAAACTGAGAAGACACAGCTGTATTTGCACAGGTTTAAGGTTATTGTTAAAATGCCAACAAGTTGCCAAAGACAAGTTACCTTTCCTGAAATTACAGTATGAAAAACATCTGGGCATTCTTTTGTTGGCAGGAGAGATGGTCAATTTGACCTATGACTCATGGAAAGAAATGGCATTAAACAAAACTGGCCTTTCATGCTATTAAAACCTTGGAGAACACTGCCACCTAGTGATCAAATTCAAAGATGCTTAAGAATAAGGTATTTCTCCGTGGAGGCATGGAGCAGCCCACTGAGCCTGCATTTATGCAGGATAAAGATGAATGGCCAAGGGGGCTGGGGTTGTGCGTCAGCGTTAAGGGGCTTGCTCAGCATGGGTGAAGCACTGGGTTGGATTCTCAGCATTGCATATAAATAAATGATCAAAATAAAGCCCAGCAATTTTTATTTTTATTTTTAGATAAATTTTTTATTTTTAGATAAAAATACATTTTAAAAAATGGCCAAGTGGTCTAAATGTGGCAGGTGTGTGATGTGCCTTTCCAAATGATAGATTTTGTTAAATGAGAACAATAAATTCTGGGTGACTCATTCATTAGTCCTATTATGTGGCTAGTTGCTGATGGGGAGTGAGTAGAATTTTCCAAGACAGTCCAGACAGAATATATTTGGTCCCATTGTCACATTCACTGTCAGACAACGCACTTTAGTTTTTCAAATGGAAAGTGTGGTTGGCCCAGATCTTCTTAAGGCAGCATTACAATCTAATTGGACCCAAGAGGCAATTAACAAATAAGACATCATTAAATTTGACTCAAGACATAGACTAGCCGTGTGTGTGTGTGTGTGTGTGTGTGTGTGTATTAAATAAACATACTCAAATGTACCTGAAAGTTTTCAGTTATCCTGGGTTTACCTATAGTTTTTCTAGGAATCTCTGAGGAGTTTTTGAGTATTCTGCCCTTAGAATCATCCCGAACCTATTTTCACATCAATAAGAGACATTACAGATAACCTTCCACATTATGTGCACTGCATTTGAAGTGAAACAAATGTGGATTTGGATTGTTGTTCTGTACTTATGTGTGACCTTGAGCAAGTTACTTAATCTCTCTGTGATTCTTCATCTGTAAAACAAAAGTGAAAATTATTCCCATTTCATTCAGGTTTTATGAGGATTGAGATATATATATATATATATATATATATATATATATATATATATATAGCATCATACGGCATTT
>NW_026000261.1:4427182-4434505 GCF_001458135.2 Marmota marmota marmota | reverse complement strand
ATATATATATATATATATATATATATATATATATGGTAATAAATAATGTCTGATTGATTCTACTATTCTTCCCACACTCCCCATTCACCCCCATGTGCCTAATACAAAGAACCTCTGTTCTTCCCTAGCACACCCCCATTATTGTGAATTATCATCCACATATCACAGAAAACATTAAACCTTTGGCTTTTGGGGACTGGCTTATTTTGCTTAGCAAGATATTCTCCAGCTCCATCCATTTACCTGAAAATGCAATGATTCCATTTTTCTTTAAGGCTGAGTAATATTCCATTGTGTATATTTTCTTTATCCATCCATCTGTTGTAGGGGACTAACTTGGTTCCACAGTTTAACTATTGTGAATTGAGCTGCTAAAAACATTGATGTGGCTGTGTCACTATAGTATGCTGATTTTAAGTCCTTTGGGTATAAACCAAGGAGTGAGATAGCTGGGTCAAATGATAATTCCATTCCACGTTTTCTGAGAAAATCTCCATACTGCTTTCCAGATTGATTGCACCAATTTGCAACCCCACCAGCAATTTATGATGGTACCTTTTCCCCACATCCTCATGAACACGTATTGTTGTTTCTATTCTTGATAATTGCTATTCTGACTGGAGTGAGATGAAATCTTAGTTTTTATTTGCATTTCTCTAGTTACTAAATAATAACATCATTTTTAATATCTGCTTTGCTACAACCCTTTTACTATTCTGAAATAAAACAGGGAAATTCATAGACAATATAATGTGCCTACAATACTACATATAGTTTTATATATTTGCATATGTGTGTACCATACATTCATAATTGGAGAGAAGGGGGGACTAACTTATTGTAAGGTTTAAATTTTAAAAATTGTTATTTAAAAAAATTATTTTAGTTGTAAATGAACACAATACCTTTATTTTAGTTATGTATTTTTATGTCGTGCTGAGGATCAAACCCAGTGCCTCACACGTCCTAGGTGAATGCTCTACCACTGAGCCACAACTCCAGACCAAGAAAATTATTTTAATAGACAATGAATTTTCGAATATTCAGGCCACTTCATACTAGAAAACCTAAGGAAACAGGCAGAGACTCGCATCTAGGTATAGAAATGCCATGAACACAAACACTACAAATGCAGGCGCTGACTGGGGCCTTGCATTACTTACTCAATTACCAAGAGCAGTGTTGCTGTTGGCAACAGGATCTTCAAAAATATTAAACAACTCTTGGGAGGGTTCTGAACAAAACGAAGCACAAATTTCCCTCAATTTATATGGTAGTTGTATTCCTGGAAATTTCAGCATATACTAAAACAGTATAAAAAATACTTCATGTTTATGTGTAAAGCAGAGTTATGTTCTAGGCAGATAATTATTAACAGATTTTTTAAGCTTCTGGAGTAACTGGGTGGGTTGGCATCAGAAGTTGGGCAGAACATAGGGATTCTTCACTATGTAGACCTATCCAGCATATTGGGGGTATCCAGAATCTAGGGAATGGGGTAGAATGGAGTTTCTGATTGGAGGGTGCAGAGAATGGAAGAGATCACAGTGCTCAAATCTCGAAGGTTGGAGAAAGGCTAGGAGTCATTGCCAAGTAGAGAACTGGCATCAAGACCCAAGTCAAAATTAAGATCCTGGAGCTGGGTGTGGTGGCACACACCAGTGATCTCAGTGGCTTGGGAGGCTGAGGCAGGAGAATTACAAGTTCAGAGCCACCTTTAGCAACTTAGCGAGACACTAAGCAACTCAGTGAGACTCTATCTCTAAAATACATAGTGGGGGTGAGCTGGGGATATGACTCAGTGGTTAAGGGCCCCTGGTTTCAATCCTTGGTTCAAAAAAAAAAAGACACTGGAAAGGCAATAATTCAGGAACAATGCAAACAGACAACCAAAATTGTAATAGCAGGCAGAGCAAGGAAAGGGGATCTGAATATAGGCAGTATGTCTTTCATCAATTGGTTACAAGAATGGACTTGAAGTCAGACTGACCTGGGTTTAAACCCCAGCTGTGCTACAGACTGTGAGATCTTGGGAAAGTTATTGCAAGTCTTTAAGCCTCACTCTCCTCTCATCTGGACACAGAGAGTAGTACTAAGAGCACCTGTCTCCTCCCTCAAAGGGTACTTATCAGGATGACTCTGGATAGTATATATAAGGTGCTGGCACACAGTAAACATGCACCATGTAGGCTAGCGGGGAATAAGACTACCTTCCAACCACACAGCTCTTCTGTGCCCTCCCTTCAGAAAATCATATCACCATAGAACTCCTTAGTCACCCAAGCCAGAATCCTAGAGATGATCATTGACCTCTTCTTCCTCATGCCTCGCAATCCTACTGATTCCTTTACAATTTATTTTGTATCTAATGCCTCTCCCTCTATCCCCACTGTGGATCTTCCAGTTCAGTTTCCCACACCTCCTGTCTCCCCCCTGTGATAGATCCTCTTCATGGAGCTTGGCTGTGCCTGGTAGGAGGATGAGTTTTCCGGGGATTCTGCTTAGGTAAAGTCTTGGCGACTGGGGGCAATAAGTCAGATCACATGTACATAATAGGTGGGAGCAAATGAAATCCATGGGGTAGAACTATTGACTAGAACTTGAAAAGGTCTTTTTAAAAATATTTTTACTTGTGGATAGATACAATTCATTTATGTGCAGTGCTGAGGATTAAACCCAGTGCCTCACATGTGCTAGGAAGTGCTCTACCACTGAGCCACAACACCAGTCCCTTAAAAGGGTCTTATCAGTGACATCACACAGCAAAGCAGACTACAGCTTAATGATTCAACCCAGGGACTGTGGGGCTAGGCTTCCTGGGTCTGAATTCTAACTTTGCCACTGACCAGCTGTTTGACCTTGAGTGATTTACTTTCTCTCTCTATGCTTCACTTCCCTCATCTCTAAATAGAAATAAAAACAACACATACATCAGAGTGTTGTAAGGACTAAATAATTAAATACATGTAAAGGGCTTAGAATGGTGTCTGTAACATTATGATTGTGAAAAGCATTTAAGTATTTTTTAAAATGTAAGATGGGGTTAAACAGAGCTGTGAGGAAGTACATTTCTCCTTGGCTCTAAAAGCTATGACTTTTTTTTGTGTGTGTGATATGGGGGATTGAACCCAGGGCCTGGTGTAAGTGATCTACCACTGAACTACAGCCCCATCCTGGGATGGTCATTCTCAACAGGTGATGGTGGTCCATGTGAAAAAGGGCCAATTCCAACTCCAATTCTTCCAAGGGCCGCCTTTTTTCAGGTGTGCATAACAGTAGCCTACAACCCTCTCTAATGCACTTTTTTTTTTACTATTAGCCATTGAATTCATTCATTCATTCATTCATTCACAAATATTTATTAATTATTTTCTCTATGCTAAATACTTTCACATATAACCTATTTAGCAGCACATTCTACCAACCACAAAGCTAGTAATGATTTTTTTTAAATTTAATATTTAAGGCACTGTTTATCCTGACTGGTTTGTTTCCTTGGTTTCCTGGCCCTTGGCAGTTTGAGACAGCAAGTATAGAAAACTAAAGAAGTGCCCAAAGAAGGCTTGGATTGCTGTATATCCTTAAGGGTTAGAGAGATCCCTTCTCAGGGCAAGTGGATTTCTATGTTGTCTGACTTCATGCAGATTCCCTGAATTGGTAGAAAGAGGCCAAGGAACTGTCAGTTTTTTAAATGTTCATTTACCAGTATAAGTACTGTTGTGGTAGGCCTGGGGCTGTCTGTGCCAAGGACTTGATTGACTATAGAAACAGTAATAATGAAACCCTGACACAGAGGGTCCTAGGACTTGGTTAATAGACTGTTTGAAAGGCTGAGGTGTTGTACAAGCTGCAAGCCATTATCAGATGCAGGAACTGTCAGAGAAAGGTCTAAAATGACAGAGGTTTTAGTCCTTTACTGTCCTGGATTTGACAGGGGATTTAGAGGGCCTGGAAGTTTACACTACTCTGGGTTCCTCACAGATGCATCTAAGAGATTGAGAATTACCAGCATTGGAAAGGATTCTATATGGTCACAAATCTGACAATGGAAGAGCCAGTTCATGTTTTTTCTTTTTACAAAAATAGTGGGTCTCTGCTGGGAGGTAGAATTTTTGGCAGAAACTCATGCAAGAATGGTTGTAGAGGTGACTGCTAGCAAGTCCCCAAAAGATTCAGATGTCCAGAGGATGGTATGAGTTTGGCATTGACACTCTAGAAGAGGCCAGAGATCAAGGAATACAGTGAAGCCAAGAGGTGGTGTTTCTTTTTTTAATATTTATTTTTTAGTTTTAGGTGGACACAATATATTTATTTTATTTTTATGTGGTGCTGAGGATCAAACCTAGGATCACACATGCTAGGCAAGTGCTCTACCACTGAGCCACAACCCCAACCCAAGAGGTGGTATTTCTGATCAGTATGTTTGTACAATGCCACGTATGAACTCTTATGTGTTCCTCAATGATTCTTCTTTTTCCCAGTCGCAGAATGAAGTACATCCATGCTGGAGCTGACTTAAGCAACATAAATTGGCTGGGCAGGGTCCACAGATCTATTTAAAACCTCCAGTCTACCAGAAGCTTAGAGGTTGTCTCAAGATGTCGTCGGTTTTGCCAGTGTCCTGCACACAATGACTCAGTAGCTGGTAGAGCCTGGGCTCGGTTGGGGTATAGAGCAACATCTGGCTTGGTTACCCCTTGACTAGCAGGCAGTGCTGGATGTTTTGTTAGGCAGGGAGACTAAAGTCACAATTAAAGCCCCAGGAAGTTAGGACCATAGGCAAATTCAACTTCCAGTATTTGGCAATCAGTAAATCTAAAAATAAATCACTGGAATTTGAGCAACATTATTTAAAATTTAGTTTTGCCTTCATTTGAGATACATACTAGAAGGTGTCACCATAGTCTTTTCATAGTCTTGTCAAACTCCTGGTTGGAGTTTGACAACAAATCCTGCAATTCTGAATAGTGGCTGATGGTTCTGGGATTCTTTGATGAGTCCCTTCCTAGCCACCAGCTCATACAATTGCGCCATCTAGTGGTACATGCTGTGCTATGGGGAATGAGTTTTTCAACTGCACTGCAGTTGTTGACACCTTCTATTTTGGAAAGAGTGCTTGAGGGAGGGTGGGCTCTGGTGGTGATGGTGGGAAGATGAAGTGTGACAATCTGCCTCCCACCTGTCTCTGTTCTTCTTGCTGTTTTAGCAAACACACAATTCTTAGGACAGAGTTAATGACTTCCTAAAAGCTGGAGTTCTTAACTTAATAGATATCATGGGACCCTTTGGTTGGCCTGTGAAGCCAGCAGAACTCCTTCTTATAATCATACTTTTCAATGTCTAAAGCAAAATACATGGCAATAAAGGGTAAACCTTCTATACTGAAATATGATAGTCTAAATATTAAAGATGAATTAGTGAAATAGCAATATATGTGTTTCTTTGTCACACATTCAATAACAAGATCTAGTGTCAGGTCTCTACTACTATAATTTCAAAGCAGTGATGAGCAAAAATATATTTGAAGACATTGGAATGAAACTGTTGTAACATGTCAGGCAACCATTTGTGACTTCCATTGATGACAAAGTCACAGGTTCTGCTGATACCATTGTGGGTTAATGCTTATGTTCATAATTGCAGGAAATGCTACATGAATCGAAGGAAACTGAAATTTGAAGCTGGTAAATACAAAAATGTATAACTGGAGTTGTATCTCATTGGTAGAGTGCTTACCTAGCATGTGTGAGGCACTGGGTTTGATCCTCAGAACCATATAAAAATAATCAAAAATAAGGTATTGTATATTGTGACACAGATGTGTTTTCTGAATCCAGGTTCTCAGATCCCTCCTGTGGTTGAACCTCATCTGCAGAAGCCATGTTCAGAAGGCCTTGCCTTAGACTCTTTCTGAGTGGGGAGGGAAGGGAGAGATTGCAGGCTTGACTACCCCCTTGACAGGCTCTTCGAAGAAGGTGATCAGGAATTCCACAGAACATCCTAAAAGAAAATGTACCAACTCCTAGAGTAGTGACCCCTCACTATATCTTACTCCCTTGCATTCATGCTCCTGCACAAGAGTGCTGGGGCAGAAGCCAGAAACTGAAGCTGGTTTAGGTTTTCTTTTTCTAGATCATTTCCTCTTTTCTCCAGAGGGTGGCATAGAGGCAGAGCTGGAGATCCCTTGGCAGCTGTACCCAGAGGCATCACCATCTACATAAGAGCAGCTGTGGCCTCTCTGTGGCTAACTTAGCTGCCAGAATGTGCACTTGCTAAGGGAAATCTGCATTTTCTTTCCCCCAAAGAGCAGGTGAGACCCTGAGAAGCGTGAATTGGAGGTAACCTGTTTAACTCCGTACTACATGGGGTTTAGAGCCCACCTAGGAAGAGGGAAAGCAGCTCTGGTTGAGGTATGGGCTTGCTGGGCTGGAGAAAAAGTGGACATTCCTCTCAAGAAACAAGCTGGGTCACAAAATGGAAGGGTCTCAGTTTCATTGGAGGAAAAATGAACATAGGATATTAAACTTAGTCTCATAACCAGGCTAAAGGTCCAGAGGTAGCAAATGTCAAAGGATTGAAAGGCCAGAGAGTGATAGCCTGTCAGAGATAGGAATAGAGTAGTCTGCAGGGTAAATATCAGGATGAGAGATGGTTCGTTGTAGCTTGCTGTTCTGGATCAGTAAGTGTTTCTGGCATGGGCAAGGAAAGCTGGTCTCAAATATTCAGGGTGAGGAAGTCCAAGGATGCAGAAAAGTATCAAAGGGGTGTCGAAGTTGTTGCAACAGTGGGTATTCTGAACAGGGACACTAGAAGCAGTTATGTGTTAATTCAGTTACTCCTTCTGTATAAGGAGACCACATGACATTGGGGATAAACATACAGGCATGAAAGCCACACTGTCTAGCTTTATAGCCCAGCTCTGCTTGTTACCAGCCATGTATTTTTAAATATATTTTTAGTTGTCAATGGACCTTTTATTTTAATTAATTCATTTATATATGATGCTGAGAATCGAACCCAGTGCCTCACAAATGGTAGGCGAGTGTTCTGCCACTGAGCCACCACCCCAGCCCCTCTAACCATGTATTTTGGGGCAAGTTACTTAACCTCTCTGTCCCTTTACTTCCTTAAATGTAAAATGAGGATAAAAATAATACCTCACTCAACAGGATATTGTAGAAGTTAAAATAAGACAATGCTTAGGACAATTAAAAAAAACAAGGGGGAGAAATGAATGACAGTAGAGGGGGTAGAGAGAGAAGAGGGGAGGGGAGGAGAGGGGAGGGGGATAGTAGAGGATAGGAAAGGCACCAGAATACAACA
>NW_026000261.1:4386730-4425548 GCF_001458135.2 Marmota marmota marmota | reverse complement strand
GAAGAAGAAGAAGAAGAAGAAGAAGAAGAAGAAGGAGGAAGAGGAGGAGGAGGAGGAGGAGGAGAAGGAGGAGAAGGAGAAGGGGAGAAGTAGGAGGAGGGGGGAGGGGGAGGAGTAAGAGGAGGAAAAGAGAAGAAGAGGAGGAGGAGGAGAAGAGAAGAGGAGGAAGGAAGAAAGAAAAAGAAGGAAGGAAGGAACGGAGGGAGGGAGGGAGAGGTACACACACACACACACACACACACCTTTCCAGAGCATACCTCTAGTGACCTACTTCCTGCTATCAAATTATGAACACACTAAAATTACTAGTCCACTGATGAAGTCAGGGCCCTCATAATTCAATCACTGCCCCAAAGCCCCACTTCTGACTACTGCTGCACTGGGGACTAATCCTTCAACATATGAGCCTTTGGGTGACATTCCAGATGGAAACCATAACTCTTGGTTAGTCTCCACCTACTGAATCAGATTCTCGGACTATAGCAGTGCTTTCTAAAATGAACCCCCTAGTCTTCTGTAGCCTTAGTATCACCTGGGAACTTGTTAGAAATGCAAAATTATTTGGCCCCAACTACAAAATCAAAAATTGTGGGGGTACTGTTTGTGCTTTTACAAGCCATCCATGTGATTCTAATGCAAGCTCAAGTTTGTGAGCTACTGTACTAGAGTCTCTGTACTGTCGCATCCCATCCCTTGGATGCCACATCACAGTGCTTATGAACCCCTACCAATTTCTGCTGGAGATAAGAGTCAGTTACTACTGTTTCTTGAGGAGATTCCAATAAACTTAGGCTTACAACATTTTCTAGGAAGATGCTTTTCAGGGATTTTCTTGTGGCAGGATTATCTCTATGAAAATAGCAAAGGTACCTGTCTCCATAAATCATGAATGATACCAGTCAAGATGTCAAAGAACTGGCTGGAGGAGAGTTGTCCTCAAACATATTTGAAGAGAGTAGAAGGCTCATTTCTCCTTAAAAAGATCATTAAGATCTTGTTCCAATTCAGAGGGGAGTTTAAACTGGGAAAAGGGACATATCCCTCAAGAATCTCTGTTCTCTTGTTGTTAATTCAGGAATCTTGCTACTTTACATCCAAGGATGCCATGTATAACTTCATCCAGGATATGGCATACAAATTTTCTGCTGTGTTTGCGAAAGAATATATTTTTAAAAATATTTTATAATTATTATTTTTCTGTGTTACTTATATGTTCTATATGCCAAGAACTGTTATGAGGGCTTTGTACATATTATCTCATTAAAATTCTTACATCAGCCCTATTAGTCATGCCAGACATTGAGGCTCAGGGATGCTTACTCAAGGTCACACTGTTGGTAAGTGGCAGAGCTGAGATTTGAAACTAGGTTTTGTTTTAATTCCATAGCTCATGCTTTGAACAGTTCATTTATTAGTTATTCATTTAAGTATTTGTTGAGCTGATACTATGGGACATAATCAAGGCATTGGGTGTGCTGTATTGGACATGAGCAAAACACATCAAAATCTCTGCTGTCATAAAACTTTCACTCTAATGTAGAAAGCAGACAATAAACTAAATAAACAGCAAAGTATATAGTATGTAAGATACTTGCAAATGCCAAAGGGGGGAAAATATCAAAGCAAAGAAGGGGCAATATGATGTGTTTGAAGGAGAGGGAGTAACAGTAAGGTAGCCAGGAAAGATCTCATTTATAAAATAACATTTGAGAAAAAGCCAGAAAGAAGTGATGGGGAAACTATGCAGATGTCACAGAAAAGCCTTCAAGGCAGGGAGAAAAGCAAATGCAAAAATTCTGAGGTGGCACCAGGTACAGTACCACATGCTTGTAATTCCAGTGGCTCAGGAGGCTGAGACAGGAGGATCTCAGGTTTAAGGCCAGCCTCAGCAACTTAGCAAAGCCCTGAACAACTTAGTGAGACCTTGTCTGAAAATAAAACATAAAAAGGGCTGGGGATGTGGCTCAGTGGTTCATCCTTGTATTCAATCCTTGGTACCCCCACAAAAAAATATTTGAGGTGGCAGAGTCCTGGTGTAATAGAGGAAGAAGGAAATGGCCTTTGTGACTTATGCTTCATAATTTTTGTACTTGCTGTTCCCTTGCTTTGAATGTTCTAAAATTGATTTTGGTAAAGGTTTCAAAGTTCTATAAGTATTATAAAAATTATTCAAAGTACACTTTAAATGAATGAACTGTATGGTATATGGATTATATCTCAATAAAGCTGTTTTTGCAAAAGGCAGAAGCCCAGATCATGTTGGGAAGAGTAGATATGGAGATGGTTGACTCTGAATGTATTTTGAAGGTGGGGTAAGCAAGGTATGCTGAGATGCTGGATGTGGAATGATAAAAACAAGAATCAAGGAGAAATCCAAGTGTTTTAGTTGAGCAACCTGAAAGGTGGCATTGACACTAATTGATACTGAGAAATCTATGAGAGGACCCAGTTCTTGGGAACAGAGATGGAGTTCACTTTGGGACACATCAAATATGACATACTTATTTGACATCCAAGAGGAAGTCACTGATGTGAATCTGGTGTTCATAGGACAGGTTCAGGCTAGAGATACAAATTTGAGAGTCAAAAAAAAATAGTACTTCTCTGTGCCATGAATGTAATTATGCCATATTTTCTACCATATACATGGTGATCCTTCTGTAATCATTCCAGAACTTCTAAACTTGGACCTCATGAGAAACCAGATCTTAAGAGTATGTCAATATGTCCTTGAAATAACTAGTTTCAGTCTCATGGCTGATGTCATTCATAAAGTATATCTGTATCCATGAAATACTACATTTCTAAAGGGAACCATTAAATATTTAACCCTAAATCTGTCTAAAATTCTATCTTTCATTCATTTGCACTCTGTTTTAGAGATCATGTGCTCTCCTCTAGCTGCAGGATTATGGATACCCAGTCCCTTGAAGTGTAATGACACTCTGGACCTGAGAAAAAAAGTTGTGATTATTTGTTATCATTGTTTAAGTAACATAAGCAATCTGGCATATCAACTTAATTCTCTTATTTTTCATAAGATGTGCTAGGATATGGGGAAGTGAGATAGAGGACCTCATTCATAAACTGCCTTCAAATTTTCTGATACCATAAGTCAGTGGTTGCCAGAATGGTACACCTTAGAAAGGAAGGGTAGAGTATCTTTGAAAGGATGTAATCTCCAGTCAGAAGGAAGTGCAGTGGGAACCCATCCCCCTTTGTTCCAAGGAGACCTCTGAGGAACTGCACTTCTGCCTGGTTAGGTGTACTTTGGCCACTCCAGGTGATTTGTAGACAATGTTTTCACCAAAAAATTGAGGGATCCACAAGTGGCAAGGGGTTACAGCTAGGGAAGGGCAATTAAAACTGGATTAAGGCAAGTTCTAGATGTTCAATATGAACTCTAAACTGTATGCTTCTTGAGAACAGGGACTGGGATTAAGCCATTTGGCTGGGAGTCAGAGGGGCGGTTCTAGGGATTGAATTCAGGAACACTTGACCACTGAGTCACATCCCCAGCCCTATTTTGTGTTTTATTTAGAGACAGGACCTCACTGAGGTGCTTAGGGCTTTGGAATTGCTGAAGCTGGCTTTGAACTTGTGATCCTCCTGACTCAGCCTCTAGAGCCACTGGGATTAAAGGCATGTGCCACTGCACCCAGCTAGCCATTTTTGTATTTGTGAAGTTCATCTCTTATGGGGCTGGGGTTAATTCAGCCTAATAGTGTCAACCAAAAGAGCCATTGTCAGAAAAGAGGAATAAGAAGGAAAGGATAACTCTTTCCCTTTTCCTCTCTCTCTTTCTCTTTTTCTCATTGTGAGATAGCCACAAACATAAAGCCTGAAAGCAGATGATTTAAATTATGAAGCACAGAAAATCAAGCCCAGGAAACCAGGTATAAACTTTTATTGCACAGGGTAAACGAATAAGAAAGAGTGTCCATAGTCATAATGGTACTGACATGGTAAATTTGAGCCAATTATAACCTTTACTCCAAGCCCCGAGGTTACCATCATTTGAATTTGTCACATCCATCCTTTACCCCATATCCATCTGGAGAAGAATAATAGACCCAATGGTAGATGTATAATATGGAAAAAATGATAGTCACTAACCCTCCATTCTGATGCTATATGAGAATTCATTCCAATGGCTCTCCACTGGAACCCAAACCAAGTCCATCTCTTCCATGAGAGGTTGAAAAATGGGAATCAAAACAATGGTTCTTAATGATCCCCAAGAGCTACCGAATGTCTTTGCCAGACATGAAGGGACCAAGAACCTTCTGGTGCTTGATATATTTATACTTATAGCTGGTACTGAAAGAGGAACTGGATAAGAAACCACATGTGGCACACTCTGATAAGGACTTTGATAAAGGGTAATGTTATGAATTATTGATGAGTGAGGTTGGGCATACCCATAGGAAGGAGTGATCACTTGGAGAGGGCAAGCAGCCATTGAATGTTAATCTGAGTCTTGAAACACAAGTAAGGGCCCTACAAATGATGGAAGCCATTTAAATAAAGATGAATATCATGGCCCATGAGTGGAACTGTAAGGAGGTCAGCATTGTTGAAGGAGGAACTGCAGCTGGAAGCCAAATCACAGAGAAGTATTTTTCAAACTGTATCTTGGAATCCATTATGATGTTAGAAAATCAATTTGGTAAACCATGACCAACATTTTATTAAATGATATGGATTATAATAGAATAAAATGTAGTGAATTGCATGTTGTAAAGGTAAGAATCCTTTTGTGAAACTTTTGTTTCAACTATGTATAAACATATTTATATAGGTGGGTGCTGGGATGCAATAAAAAATGTATTTTGTACTATGGGCCACTGTCAAAAAGTTTGAAATTCACTATCACAAAGGGCCTTATCAGCCCCACCAACATTTTCAGACATTTTCCTGTAGGCTATAGCAAGCTATTGAAGGAATTTAAGCAAGGTAATGACATGATCCAATTTGTGTCTCATTGAAAAGTTTAACCATCTTAGATCAAATTAACCATAGAAGAGGTGTCAGAATCAAATTAAGTACTGAACAACAGCTGATCTTTTCAAAATTAAATGTTCAAGATAATCAAATATATGTTTCACAAGGAAGACACTTCAACTGGTACACATTCATTTATTTGACAAATATTTTTGGACTGTAAATCATGTCAGGCACTGTGATAGGAACCTAGGATACAATGCAACAATAAACAAAATTAACACTGTCTTCACCTCCAGGGAGTTGAGTCTAGTAAAGATACTGTAAACAAACAAACACTATCCAAATGAGTGTGATAAATGCTACAAAAAAAGACAGGATAATATGAGGGGAAATAGAAAAGTAAAGGTACAACAGGGAATAGTGATTTAAATTGTCGAGTCAGAGATAGGTTCTCTAAGGAAATATTCTTTAAGCAGAGACCTAAGGGGAAATTGGAGTTCGAAGCAAAGTGTGCAGAGTACAGCAAGTACAAAAGCCTGAGGGCAAGAGAAGAGTGTGGCATGTTCAAGAACAAAAAGGAGTCCACTGTGGCTAGACTATGATGATCGAAGTGCTAGTGTGGCACTAGATGAGACAGGTGATGTACGTAGGGCCAAGGGAGACCATTGTATGAGATTTGAAGCAGGGAAAAGGCAGAATAAAGCCTGGAGGAATTGGCTTGCATTCAGAAACTTGCCAGGGACTCTGGCACAGGCATGCTGGGAGCAATTAAAGGGACTGATGCGTAAAGAACACCACTCTTTCTTTACAGGCTCCTGCTCCAGATGAAACAAGCCATTAGCCCCTGGAGATTTGCCTGGTGGAAGGTTGAAAAGTGTCTGGGAGGATTCCAGAGATTAGAATGTGCCCCTGAAAATTATAAGGCATTCTATGCACTGCAAAAATCCAGGGGGGTACCATTCAGGTTCTCTGGCTGTTTCTTGGGTCTTTATTACTTTTTGGGTGCCAAATCCTAGAACTTTCCTTGAACCTAGTACTGCTTGCATAATAAACCTGCATTTCTCTACTGAGTTTGCTAACCCCTGCTGTGATGCTAACAGTAAGGCAAGAAAGGTTGGATATGTTAGAGGAAGTCTGCTTGAGCTGGAAAACCTTGGAATTGACAGCATCTCTTGCCTCAGAGTCCCAAATAATAACCTCAAAGATTCTATAATAAATGGGTGTAGAATAGTGGCTAGAAGAGGACTATGTCATATTGTGCATTCAGGAGTCTTTCCTCAAAATTTGTACTTGCTGGCTTCATCCTTCTACCAATGCTTGACATGGCAGAGATTTTGTTTGTTGGCTTATTGTTTTGTTTTGGAGCACCCCTTAATTTCTACAAAGATCATCTGTTCCAATGAATGCAGGACAGTAGCAATGGAAACTGGTTGCTGAGAAAGAGGGTAGTCAAAGATGGGCTGTAGTGATTTGAGTGCATCTTTGTTGTGCTACAGGAAGGTGAATCACCTGTGCTTGGAAGGAAATGTAACAGAATAAGAATTCCTATGATACAGTGCTTCTCAACCAGGGATGAGCTTATGTCCCAGGGAACACTTAGGAATATGTGCAGACATTTTTGGTTGCCACATGTGGGGAAGGTGCTATTGGCATCTAGTAGGTAGATGCCAGAGATACAGACATATATCTTACAACATAGAATTTTCTAGAATAAATGTTAACAGTCCCTCAATTGAAAAAATGAAAAAAATCCTGCTCTAAAATCAGGTTCACATGCCACATGTGGTCATTAGTCTGGTAGAATTAAACTGCGAACTGGTCAAAATAAAATAACACCCTGGAAAATCAAGAACAAATTGGAGGTTCAGCTGGTGATTGCATGTGTGGGATAAAAATAAATAGAATGACTTATCTGGTACAGGGTGACTTTATGACTTCATTTCTTATGGTTCAGGCTTCAGTGGTCTGAAAGCACACCAACATCAGTTGGCCTTGGTGGTCAATCAGCACTGACTCCAGAAGAAACTTCCTAGACAAGTAAGTGTAGAGCTGGAGATCACAAAGGACTTATTTTTTCCTTATATTTTTATTGGTGCATTATAGTTATACATAGTGATAGGATTGGTGTTACATATTTCTGCATGCACACCATACACAATATAACAATATAATTTGACCAATACCACTCCCCAGCAGTCCCCCCTTCTGTGCCTCTCACCCCCTTAGTCCCTTTCCTCTACTAATTTCCCTTTGATTTTCACCAGATTCCTTGCCCTCCCCCCGCCTTCTTTTCCTTTTTTTCTCTGTAGCTTCTGCATTACAAAGAAAGTGTACAACCTTGACCTTCTGAGTTTGGCTTATTTTGCTTAACATGGTGGTCTCTAGTTTCATCCATTTTTCTGCAAGTAACTTAATTTTATTATTTTTTTATGGATGAATAAAACTCCATTGTGTATGTGTGTGTGTGTGTGTGTGTGTGTGTGTATATATATATATATATATATATATATATATATATATATATCACATTTTCTTTACCCATTTATCTGTTGATGGATACATAGACTGGTTCTGTAGTTTCACTATTGTGAATTATGCAGTTATAAACATGAGCATATCACTGTAGGAAGATGACTTTAGTTATTTAAGATAAATACAAAGAAGTGGTGTAGCTGGGTTACATGGTGATTCCATGCCTATTCTTTTGAGGAACCTCTATACTGATTTCATAGTGTACTAATTTACAGTCCCACCAACAGTGTAAAAGTGTTCCTTTTGCTTCATATCCTCTCCAGCATTTATTATTGTTTGTCTTCTTGATGACTGCCATTCTAACTGGTGTGAGATGAAACCACAGTGTACTTTTCATTTGCATTTCCCTAATTGCAAATGTTATTGAACATTTTTTTTTCATATATTTGTTGGCCATTTGTATTTCTTCTTTTGAGAAGTGTCTGTTTAATTCATTTGTCTATCGATTATTTTGATTATTTGATTTTTTGGTGTAGTGGTTTTTTGAGTTCTTTATATATTCTAGATATTAATTCTCTGTCCGAAGAGTAGCTAGCAAAGATTTTATCCCATTTTGTGAGTTCTCTATTCACATTCCTAATTGTTGCCTTTGCTGTGAAAAAACTTTTTAATTTGATGGTGTCTCATTTATTAACTCCTGGTATTATTTCCAGAGCTTTAAAGGTGCTATTGTAAAAGTCATTGGCTCTGCCTAAAAGCTGGAGTGTTGACCCTCTGTTTTCTTCTAGGAGTTTCTTAGTTTCTGATCTAATTCCTAGGTCTTTGATGCATTTTGAGTTGATTTTTGTGCAGAATGAGAGATAAGGATCTAGTTTCATTCTTCTACATGTGGATACCCAGTTGGGTCACAAAGTACTTTGGACATAGGATCGCTACCACAGCAATGTAACAGGCAATGGGTTTGTCTAGGGTCAGAAAATGAAAAAAAAAAAATCCATTAATGTTGGGGGGTGTGCAAAAGGTTAGAATCCAGCTGAACCCCTTTCTTGTCGAATGAGTCTGATTAACTAGGCAGTCATGGTGGAAAAGGAAGTATCGAACCTTTGCTAACACCCAGGAAATCCCAATGAATGGTTAGATGGGGTCTCTTCAGTCAAGTCAGCGCAAGTCCAGCAAGGCTGACACATGTCACTTTGCCCTCGACATCTACGAAAACATTTTGGCTAATTAAATCTTGGCTCAGGAATTAGACTTGAGAGCTTCTACCATCTGAGGATACAGCCAGACAGCACCATTTATGAACCAGGAAATGGGCCTTCACTATCCACCCACTTTATTGGTACCATGATCTTGGACCTTCCAGCCTCCAGAACAATGAGAAATAAATTTCTGTTGTTTCTAAGCTACTCCATCTGTGGTATATTATTGTAGTAGTCTTAATTGACTAAGAAACTGTTTATTTGTTAATGAAAGACATCTAGGTATTACAAAGGCCAAAGTGAAAGATAATATATTCAGACTATGTGAAAGAGTCTTTTAGGCTATTTCAATCTGTTAATTTCATAAATCACATAAAATTATAGGTGACAATATTAGAATTGAGATAAAGTTTTAAGATTTTTCTTTCTTTAAGAGAATATTGAATTTTTATATACTGGCAATGAAAAATTCACAAAGGAAGTCAAGAAAACAATTCCATTTGTAAAAGCGTTAACAAGGATAAAATACTTAGGAATAGCCATGTGTGGTGGTGCATACCTATAATCCCAATGGCTTGGGAGGCTGAGGCAGGAGGATTGCAAGTTTAAAGCCAGCCTCTGCAAAAGTGACGTTCCAAGCAACTCAGTGAGACCTTGTCTCTAAATAAAATATAAAAATAGGTCTGGGGTTGTGGCTCAGTGGTCCATTGCCCCTGAGTTTAATCCCTGGTGACCCCCCCCCCAAATACTTAGGGATAAATTTAACTCAAGAAATGGAATGTCTTTTACACTAAAAAATACAAAACATTGCTTAAGGAAATTAAAAAACACAAATAAATATAAAGATAACCCATGTTCATGTATTGGAAGACAATATTGTAAAAATGGAAATACTGACCAAAGTTAAAATTCACTAAAATCACTATCAAAATGCCAATAGTCTTTTCCAGAGATGTAATGTTTGACCCTCAAATACAAATACAAAAAAAAAAAAATGGAAAAAGAACAAAATTGGAAGGGAGGGCTTATACTTCCAATTTCAAAACTTATTACAAAGGTAGAATATCAAAAATTGTGTTGAACTGTAATAATGATAGACATATAGATCAATATAACAGAATTGAGAAAGCCATATATCTATGGCCCATTGATTCTTTTTTAAGATGGTACCAAGATATTAATGGGGTAAGTCATAGTCTCTCAACTGACGGTGTTGGGACAATTGGATATATGTCTGAAAAATAAGGAAGTTTGATCCTGATCTTAAACATTAACTTAAAATGGATCAAAGACCTAAATATATCAGATAGTTATAATATTTTAGGAAAAAAAAGCATTAATGTAAATCTTCATGTCTTTGAATTTTGCAATAGTTTATTAGATATGATATTAAATGTATAAGCAATGAAAGAAAGAAAGAAAGAAAGAAAGAAAGAAAGAAAGAAAGAAAGAAAGAAAGAAAGAAGAGATTTGAGCCATGAGAAACTCACTGCTGACCTTGACGGTGAAAGCTCTCATGTTGAGAACTGCTCATGCAGATGGACATGAAATAAGGACCTGAGGGTGGGTTCTAGAAGCTGAGGGTGACCCTCAGTCAACAGTCAGAAAGAGAACAGGGACCTCAGTGTCCTCCAACCACAAATAACTGAATTCTGCCAACAGCATGTGGAAATTGGTACAAGCCATTCAAGGAACCTAGATGACAGCTTATTGCAACCTTAACCCTGAGCAGAGAATGCAGTCATGCCTAAGTCTTGACCTGCACAACTGTGAGATAATAAATGTGCATTGTTTAATTCATTAAACTACACTCAATGTTTAATGTTTAAGTCATTAAACTACAGTTCATCTATTTTTTTTTTTATTTTTAGTTTTTGGTGGACACAACATCTTTGTTTGTATGTGGTGCTGAGGATCGAACCCGGGCCGCACGCATGCCAGGCAAGCGCGCTACCACTTGAGCCACATCCCCAGCCCCAAAGTTCGTCTATTTTTTCTTCATGAAAATTAAACTTTTGTACATTAAAGGACACTATCAACGAAGTGAAAGGACACACCACAGAATGTAAGAAAGTATTTATAAATCATTTCTGACAAAGGTTTTTTTTCCCATTAGTTCTAATTAGTTATACATGACAGTAGAAAGTTCTTTGATTCATTGAACACAAATGAAGTAGAATTTTTTGCTTCTCTGATTGTACATGAAGTAGAGTCACACCATTTGTGCAGTCATACATGTACCTAGGGTAATGATGTCCATCTTATTCCACCATCTTTCCTATCCCCCTACCCACTCCCTGCCTTCCCTTTGCCCTATCCAAAGTTCCTCCACTTATCCCATGCCCCATTATGGATTAACATCCACTTAAGAGAAAACATTTGGCCCCTGGTTTTTTGGGAACTGAATTATTTCACTTACATAATTTTCTCCAACTGCATCCATTTACCTGCAAATTCCATGATTTTATTCCCTTTTAATGTTGAGTAATATTCCATTGTGTATATATACCATAGTTTCTTTATCCATTCATCTATTGGGGGGCATATAGCTTGGTTCCACAGTTTAGCAATTGTGAATTGTGCACCCCTGGAGAGAAGAATGCCACTTTGTGGTTCTCCACCCAAATTGCCTCCATCTTGGGACATTGCAGCCACCACCCTAACCCTAACCCTAACCCACATGGCAATTTGCACCATGGGACAATAAACAGGGCCAGGAGGCAGCTGCCTGTTGCAACACCACATGCTGCAGTGCATCATCACCAAACAGGCTGCCCAACACCATTGCACAGCCCATCCTTCTAGCCCCATATCTGAAAGTGTTTGCCTCCATCTTGGAATACCTCCACCGCCATCTTGGGTTACCTCCACTGCCACCTCTGACAAAGGTTTTGTGTCCACAATATATTTTAAAATTCTTTTAATTCAAAAACAAAAAGACACACAACCCAATTAAATAAAAGATTTGAAAGATTTGAATAAAGATTTCTATAAAGAAGAAATACAAATGGCCACCAAGCACATGAAAATATGTTCAACATCATTAGTCTTTAGGGAGATGCAAATCAAAACCACAATGAGCTTTGTGTGGTGAAGTACACCTGTAATTCCAGTGGCTTAGGAGGCTGAGGCAGGAAGATTGGCAAGTTCAAAGCCAGCCTCTGCAAGAGTGAGGTGCTAAGCAACTCACTGAGACCCTGTCTCCAAAGGCTATAATGAAGACCCTGTCTTCAAAGGCTATAATGATTTTCTGTTGTTCCACTTTTGTTTCATTCTGTTTCAGTTTTGTTTGGCGTTATCTTGTTGGGTTGTATTATAGTTATAGTAGAAATATTCAAGTAAAAGAGAAGGTCTCTCGAGCTAGTCAGACAGAGAAAAAAATTCAAGTAAAAAAGAAGGTCTCTCGAGCTAGTCAGACAGAGGAAAAAATTCAAGTAAAAGAGAAAGCCTCTCGAGCTAGTCAGACAGAGGAAAAAGTTCAATTAAAAGAGAAGGTCTCTCGAACTAGTCAGACAGAGGAAAAAATTCAAGTAAAAGAGAAGGCCTCTCAAGCTAGTCAGACAGAGAAAGAAAGTGTAAAACAGAAAAAGCCATCAGGGGGAAAGTTACAACAGGAGACTGCTACTAACACCTTTCTATCACCAGAGGGTGTAAGTGTCCAACCAACAGCACCACCTCTACAGGAGACTGCTACTAACACCTTTCTATCACCAGAGGACGTAAGTGTCCAACTAACAAGGCCACCTCCATATGCTGGGAGGTCCCCAACCCCCGCAGTTGATAGTTGGGATCCTGAGACAAGATCTCAAATATTAACATGCCCTGTATTTGAGGCAGGAGGGCAGCGATTTTACCAAGTTTTAAATTTCAAAACAGTGAAGCAGCTAAAAGAGGCTGTAACAACCTATGGTCCTCAAGCACCCTTCACTGTAAGCATGGTCGAATCCATTAACAACTTGAACATGACGCCAGCAGATTGGGCTAATATGTGTAAAGCTGTGCTAAATGGAGGACAATACCTGTTATGGAAGGTTGCCAATGAGGAATTTTGCAAGGAGACGGCTAGGCGAAATGCAGCAGCTGGTTATCCTCAGAGAAATCTAGATATGTTGTTAGGAAAGGGACCTTATGAGGATCAGCAGCAACAAATTGCATATGATCCTGGTGTATATGCACAAATTGCTGTAGATGCAATTAAGGCATGGAAGACTTTACAAGGACATGGAGGTTTACAAGGTCAATTATCTAAGGTAATACAAGGAGCTAATGAACCTTATGCTGAATTTGTAGATAGGCTTATTCAAACAGCTACCAGAGTTTTTGGGAATACAGAACAAGCAATGCCATTACTAAAACACCTGGCTTATGAGCAAGCGAATCGTTGGTGCAGAGATATCATTAGACCATGGAAACATGAAGATTTAAACACATATATTAAATTATGTAGAGACATTAATGAACAAGAGCAAGTCGTGGCAGCTGCAGTAAAACAGGCTTTAGATGCCAGAGACATTAATGAACAAGGGCAAATTGTGGCAGCTGCAGTAAAACAGGCTTTAGATGCCAGGCCAAGAACATGCTACAATTGTGAACAAACAGGACATTTTAAAAGGAATTGCCCCATTGGAGGAGGGTTTAACAAAACTAGGTATCAAAGGAGTAGAATACCAGGTATTTGCCCACGATGCCGTAGAGGGAGACATTGGGCTAATGAATGCCGTTCTCAAACCACCATAGAGGGTACTCCATTATCAAAAAACGAACAAGGACCAGGTGTTTATCCACGATATCGTGGAGAAAGGCATCGGGCTCCATTGCCAAAAAATGGACAGGGGGGCCCAATGCTCCGGGGCCCAAAACCACAAATATACGGAGCACTGGAGGAACCCAGCAACCCCATCAGGGTAGTGCCCAGGACACATTGTCCATCAGATCCCTCATCAGACAAACCAGAGGGAGCGCAGGGTTGGACATCTGCGCCTCCGCCAGAGCAGTACTAACTCCAGAGATGGGAGTTCAAATCATTCCCACAGGGGTGAAAGGACCTCTTCCCAAAGGAACAGTAGGCTTATTATTGGGACGCAGCTCTTCTACTCTAAAAGGACTTATGATAAGTCCTGGGGTAATTGATCCCGATTATGAAGGTGAAATAAAAATTATAGCCAGTTCTCCAAAGGGTATATCAGTAATTTCACCAGGAGATAGAATAGCACAGTTACTAATAATACCCAGCCTACATGATAAATTTTCCAGTCGTACTGTAGAAAGAGGTTCCAAGGGATTAGGCTCCACAGGTGTAGATTGGGCTATGCTTTCTTTAAATTTAGATTCTCGCCCCATGCTAAAACTAAATATTCAAGGACATGAATTTAATGGGCTACTGGATACAGGTGCAGACCTTAGCATCATCTCTCGTCAAGAATGGCCAAAACATTGGCCATTACAACAAGCCACTCAAACGCTTCGAGGCCTAGGAGTGGCGACTAATCCCCATAGAAGTGCAATGGTATTAGATTGGAAGGATCCTGAAGGATGTGAAGGAACTATACAGCCATATGTATTGGATCATCTTCCCGTAAATTTATGGGGACGAGATGTCCTAGATCAATTAGGTTTGACATTAACAAATAACATCAACCAAAATGCACCCACTATTATGACTAGACAAGGTTTTAGGAAAGGAAAAAGATTAGAAAAACAAGAACAAGGTATAGCAGCACCAATACAAATAGATCAAGGAACAGACAGACATGGGTTGGATTTTCAGAAAGGGCCACTGAGACAATAAAAATTACTTGGAAATCAGAAAGACCAGTATGGGTTCCTCAGTGGCCCCTGACTAAAGAAAAGATACAAGCAGCCCATGACCTGGTCAAACAACAATTAGCAGAAGGACATATACAACCTTCTGTATCTCCCCATAATACTCCCATTTTTGTCATCAAAAAGAAATCTGGTAAATGGAGATTATTGCAAGATTTAAGAGCCATTAATAATGAGATGGTTATTATGGGACCTGCTCAATCAGGGATTCCTCAATTGTCTGCTTTGCCAAAAACCTGGTATGTTTTAGTTATAGATATTAAAGATTGTTTTTTTTCAATTCCAATTCATCCTGAGGATAGTCCACGTTTTGCATTTACTATCCCTGCACTGAATCATGAAGGTCCTGATCAGAGATATGAATGGAAAGTACTCCCTCAAGGGATGGCTAACAGCCCAACTATGTGTCAAATTTATGTTAACAAAGTAATCCAGCCACTTAGAAATCAAAATCCTGAACTACAAATATTTCACTATATGGATGATGTATTATTAGCACACAAAGATAAAAACACATTGCTAGAATGTTATGCCACACTTACAAACTTATTAAAAAATTATAATCTAGAGATAGCAATAGATAAAGTACAATTAAATTTTCCAATTAATTATTTAGGAGTTCTATTATCCTCAACCATGGTCCGTCCACCAAAAATTCAAATACGAGTAGATCAACTCAAATCACTTAATGACTTTCAAAAGTTATTAGGAGACATAAATTGGATAAGGCCTTATTTAGGTATACCAACAGGAGAGTTGGGACCTTTATTTGATATCCTAAAAGGTCCATCAGATCCAAATTCACCCCGAATGTTAACGCCTGAAGCAAGAAAGGCATTAAAAATCATTGAAACATATATGGAAAATATGCATTTGGATAGAATTGATATAAGTTTGCCTTTATTATTTATTGTACTACCAACAAAAAATATTCCTACAGGAGTATTTTGGCAAGAAGGTCCATTATTATGGATACATTTATCTTATTCTCCTAACACTATTCTTACTAGGTATCCTGAGGCTGTAGGACAATTAATACTCAAAGGAATAAAAGCAGCAAAGGGAGTGTTTGGAATTTCTCCCAATAAAATTATTACTCCATATACTATGAATCAAATTGATGAGTTAGCTAATGAGTTAAATACTTGGGCAATAATCATGTGCAAATCTAATGTTTCATTTGATAACCACTTACCATCTAATCCTTTATTGTCTTTTTGGTCATTGCATCCTGTAATTTTTCCAAAAATGACAAGAAAAACACCTATCATGAATGCTCCAAATATATTCACTGATGGGTCAAATAATGGTACAGCAGCAGTAGTTACCCCTGATCAAACTTTTACATTTTTAGTACCCAAACAATCAGCTCAAAAGGTAGAGCTTAATGCAGTTTTACAAGCTTTTGTGATGTTTAAAGATTCTGTATTTAATTTATTTTCTGATAGTCAGTATGTAGTTAATGCTATAGTATCTCTTGAAGATGCTGGTAGGATTTCCCCTTCTTCTACTGTTTTCTCTTTGCTTTCCACTATACAAAGTCTAATCTGGGACAGAAAAGATCCATTCTTTATAGGACATATCAGGGCACATACAGGATTGCCTGGAGCCCTTAGTTTGGGCAATGATTTAGCAGATAAAACTACACATGACATACATATTTTCTCTACACTAGAAGAAGCTATAAATTTTCATAAAAAGTTCCATGTCAATGCTAATACTTTACAAAAGCGTTTTAAAATAACTAAGGAACAAGCTAGACAAATAATAAAACAATGTCAAAATTGTGTGACCTTTTTACCACAAGTTAATCTTGGAGTCAATCCTAGAGGATTGATACCTAACCATATTTGGCAGATGGACGTCACACACTTGCCAGAATTTGGAAAATTAAAATATTTGCATGTTACAGTTGATACTTCTTCTGGATTTTTGATGGGCTCCCTTCATGCCGGAGAAAAAACTAAAGATGTTATAGCTCATTGCTTACAAAATTTTGCCACTGTGGGTGTTCCAAAACAGTTAAAAACAGATAATGCCCCTGGTTATACTTCTACCTCTTTTAAACAATTTTGCTCAACATTTGGCATTACTCATATAACAGGAATCCCATACAATCCACAGGGACAAGGCATAGTTGAAAGAGCTCATCAAACTATTAAAATGTACTTATTAAAGCAAAAAGAAGGAATTGGGAAGGGGTATATATTCCCCAAAGATAAACTTAAAATAACCCTTTTTACTCTAAACTTTTTAAATTTGGATTCATCAGGACTTAGTGCTGCGGAAAGGCATATGTGTCCAAAAAATGTACATAAGCCCAAGGTACTTTGGAAGGATATTCTAACAGGACAATGGAAAGGTCCTGACCCAGTAATTGTCTGGAGTCGGGGGTCTGTTTGTGTGTTTCCACAGGGAGAACAGCAGCCGATTTGGATTCCAGAGAGATTAACCAAGGTCCTGACCCAGTGATTGTCTGGAGTCGGGGGTCTGTTTATGTGTTTCCACAGGGAGAACAGCAGCCGATTTGGATTCCAGAAAGATTAACTAAAGCGATTTCTACAGACCAAAAAGAAGATGATTTGGCTCAAATCCATAACAACTGATATCCAAAACTCCAGTTTGGCTATTCTTACATCTGCAACAGAACCAGGATGCTTTTTTCAATATCTATTTTATTATTGCCCTTTGCCATATCATGAAGTTCTATTTTGTTTTTTGAGCTCATACAGACCTAGGTTAATGTTTTGCTGATCAGTTCTATTTTTTGACTATAGAGTTTTTAAACATTGCAATGGAGATTTCACCTGTAAAAAGTTATAAGGCCTTTACTATAATGTTATGTGTTGTATGTATTATATTATGTGTGCACACTTGTGTTTTGTGTTATATGTTTGAATGTATGTATGTCCATATATCATATATGATGAGCGCTCATGATAAAATGGATCCAAAATTTTTTTTTTCACGTGATTTATATGGTTTAATTTAAATTGGGTAAACAACTGTTGAGGATTGTTTTAATATGTAAACAAAAAAGAAGGTTAACAGATCTGTTTGTTTACTTTCACCTTTCCTTTTCATTATATTTAATAATTCTCTTAAAGATAATGTAAATTGTTAAGAAAATTGTTTTCTTTTAGTGCCTTCTGTAATGTTACATAATTTTTTCTTTAGCCATTATTGCCAGAATTCCTATCTTCATCCCAGTGCTGGTGAAGTCAAAGATAAAACCAATCTACAGCTTCTACAATAGCCATCACTGAACTGCTTGCAGAACTTGCCTGGACACATTGTGAACTCACCTGTATGCATTGTGAACTATCTGTTGGTGCAGCGACTTGTGGTAGTGTTGGGGTATTTTTGCTGATGGTGTCATCGGTGGTACAATTTTTCCAAAAGGAGCCATCAATTGGCTTGGTGTATCTTCCTCCCTTCTGCTTGTCATGGTCATTCAGCTAAAATTTGGGGGCCAACAGAGGTGAGGCAAAGAACCTCACCCCCCCGCTGGTACAAAGACCTATCCACAGGTGTGGCTGTATGCTGGACCAGTAGTCAATGATGGGTAAGATCCAATTGCAATGGTACCAACCTAAGACAGGTAAGGACCATATGTACTATTGGACAACCTAAGGCAGGCATGGTCCCTAAGCCACATGCTTGTTGTTTAAACAGAGACGGGGAGATGTTGAGAGCCACAGCCGAAGGGGCCCCAGCAAACTTCCAGCTGCCAGCTGATGATTGGCTCACAGCGGCACCAGCAAACTTCTAGCTGCCAACTGATTGGCTCCTCTGCGGTGATGCTCATTGGGCTGTTTCCCCGCCCTTTCAGACCACGGAGCTGTTCATTGGGGGACTTTTTTTGGCTCTGCCCACGCGACCCAGCCAATCAGCCTCAAGAGCAGGAGGAGTGGGGGAGGTTGAGAGGCTTGTGGGAAGCCGGTGGTGGCAGTTGGGCTCTGAGGATTTTTCCTGAGGAGCTGTGTGGTGTGGTGTGTGTGTTCTAAAAATAAAGTTTGTTTCTTTTGACAAGTGGCTCCTGAATTGTGCCCAGCCAGACTGCAGCAATGCCCATTTTACAAAAGGAAATTCAGGCAATGAGTGTCATGCAGCTTATTCAGGGGAGCATCACACAGCTAACGAGAGGCAAAGCCAGTATCCATATTCTGCTCTAAATGGCCTTCACATTCTGAGCTTGACTATCATAGCAGCTGTCCACATACTTCCAGAAAAACCTGGGTCATTTGCTTGGGTGAGGGAACATGATTGGCACCTGGGCTGCAGAAGCAGGTCTGCGTTCATGAGTTAAATAACTTCTTGGGATCTGGACCCAGTACTGACTGATAAGATAGGGTCCAGAAAGGCAGACAATAGGAAGGAAGTGCATTTTTTCAGAAAGTAGTTATAAGTTATGGACTTCTAGCGTGAAAAACTTGGATAAGGAGGAGGAATGGTAGACAGCAGGTAGAATGTTGCTTCTACTGTTGATCCTGGTGAAAACCATTTGAAAGCTGCTGTCATGAAAGATCTGGGAAGCTGTGCTAACTTATTTGGACATTTCCCTGTAGGTGAGCTATTGAAAATGTTAAGCAGAGTAGTGGCATGATCTATTGTTATATTTCATCAAAGTCTAACCATATTTTACATAAATTGGTCCTGGAAAAAGTCTTCCCCCATATCTGCCTGTGTACCAGCTTGCCCATCAGAGAGTATTGATCATAACTAGGCCCTCCATAGCATCTGAAAATGAAGGTCATTAATTAAGAGATGGCAATCATGCTCTAAGTACATGAAGAAGGCATGGACTGAAAAACTGAATTAGAAGCACATCCCCCAGTCTCAATAGGTGCCAGCAAGAAGTCATACAAGGTACTTAATTCTATTGGTTTCTGAAGAGCAGATTATCATATCCTTGAGCTTGTGTGTGAGACTTATATCATATGCCTAGGCTACATGCTGGGGCAATAATGCTTTCACCTTTGTTTACTCATTAGAAGTAGTAATCTCTTGTGCTACCAGGTCACTAAACAAAAATGCGTCTGGATAAACAATTGAACCTAGAACACAAAGTATCCAAAAAAGTGGCTGAGATAGGAGTTTTGCCCAAGTGGGAAGAAGGGAATCCTGGACGAGTTGCCTTTATTCAAAGACTCAGAAGCAGCCTTGTATGCAGTATCCATGACCTTGGTTATTATCAATCTGACCATATTTAGAGGGGGCCTAGTGTTAAGATTGGCTAGTATACATCTGACTCTCTTTTTCTGCTGAAGGCCTGGCTGGATATGTGGTTAAGATTGTGGGTTTTGAAGTTAAATTAGTCTGGTTTGGATCCTAGCTCTGTGTCTCTTTCTACTAGTCTGATTTTGGCAAGTCTCTTAATCTTAGTGAGTCTCACATTTCTCATAAGCATTTTGTAGAGGTTTTCAATGTCTTACACTAAGTAATAGTTCAAAAAATGAAAACTCCATCTCTCCTCTCCTTCTACTTCATCTTCATCTTCATTGTTATTATTATTGCACATAATGTAATCCAGAGGAAGTTGCTTGAAGCATTGTCCCAAGGGAATTCTAAGTCAGAGCCACAGATACTTTCCAAAATCAAGTTACTAGTTCACAAGGGTCTAAACCAAAGCAAGCAATCAAGGAATTAATTTGAGGGAGATGGAAACAGTGAGATCAGGGAGAGAGGTTGAGTGCCCTGAGAGGGGATGAGAAAGAGGCCTAGGGCTGGGGCTGGGGCTCAGTGGTAGAGCACCCGCTTCACACTGTGAGGCACTGGGTTCAATCCTCAGCACCACATAAAAATAAATAAAAATATTGTGTCCAACTACAGCTAAAAAAGGAAACTTAAAAAAAGAGGCCTGGAATAAAACTATTCTAGAATGTAGGTGACTTCAGTGGCTTTTTATTTAGATTACATGACTACTGTCTTGGTTCTTTTGAAAATATTAAAATAAGACAATAGAGTAGATACTGTGCCCTGCCAGACTCCTTCTGATAAGTGGAGGATCTCAGGATTTTCTTGCATTTGTCTTATAAACTCTGGCCTGTTGTTGCAGAGATGAGATGGTGACTCCTAAGATGGTAACTCCTTTGGCTGTTACTCTACCAATAGGCCCAGTATAGATCTTACCATACTATCATTATAAGCCCCACACCTCTCTCTCTATAGCATTGTTTCCATCCTAGGTCATGTGGCAGGAACACCAAAGTGCAGAATGGAAAACGAGATCTTTATATGTCAGGTACAGCAGGAAATATGTCTAAAATGGAGTGGGTGCTCATTGAAGATTAGGGAATAAGAATGATGATGGTGGGCTGTGGATATAGCTCAGTTGGTAGAGTGCTTGCCTTACATGCACACGGCCCTGGGTTCAATCTCCAGCACCACAAAAAAAAAAAAAAGAAGAATGCTGGTATTGGAGAACTAGAGTTGATGGTAGATATGTTGATGTTGGTACTAGAGAACTAGAGTTATGATAGATATCTTGCAAGTTCCCAAGCAATAATCCCTGAAGTTCTGTGGTGCATATGTGCCTAGAGGCAACCCAGACATTGCCTCCCATATCAAATTTCCCATCATCCCTCAACCAGTACCAGTAGTTCTATCCTCTGTCTTTGACCCACCAGGATGTACCCTAAGGAATTTTCTAGGTATTCTGCTGTTACCCTACTGTGTAAACTGGCTACAGGGATATCCTTGATGCAAGAATTTTTTTTTTTTAAGTAGTGAAGGCTAAGAATAGACTTTCTATGAGAGTAGGTGTTTCTGAAGCAGGAATATAGTGAGATGACATAGACAACTTTGGCAGTGGTGAAGTAGGTGGATCAGTCATGTGGCTGGTAGGCGGTATTGCAGTAGAGAAATTCTTCTAACATTGGACTGATTCAACTCTTTGATTCAGTCTGTAGGTGGATAGCACACAGATGTATGAAGCTGGGCCATATGGCTGGGAAGTCCATAGAGACAAAGGATCTTGTAAGATAAATAAGGTGGCGGTACCCCTGTTTACCTTTATATCTTCATTTTGTATATATGTTCCAGAAAGCTAGACTTTTTCCTAACATTGGAACTTTGTACTTGCCCTTCCTTCTCCCTGAAATGTTGTTTGCCTGGTTTGTTATTTTTCATCCTTTAGGTCTTATCTCAAAAAAAATTTTCACAATGACTTTGTCTAGAGTTGACTCTTAATAATTACTTTCTTTAAAATTGCTCTATTAATTCACTTGGTGGAATTTATCAATTTCTGCAGATCAATAGAAAGATCTATTATCTATCTATCTATCTATCTATCTATCTACTTTTTTGTGGTCCTGGGGACTGAACCCAGTGCCTTTTGCATGCAAGGCAAGCACTCTACAAAATGAGCTACATCCTCAGCCCCTCTATCTACTTATTTATTACTTTTCCCCTACTGGATTACAACATTGATGAGGTCAAGGAACTTTTTAAGAAATGTTTATTCTTAAGTTTTAGGTGGACACAATATCTTTATTTTACATTTATGTGGTGCTGAGGATCAAACCCAGTGCCTCGTGCTGCTAGGCAAACACTCTACCGCTGAGCCACAACCTCAGCCCCTCAAGGACCTTGTTGTTCCTTTGCAACACTGTTTCCATATTAACAGAATGGTACATATTACATATTAATTACATATTTACATATTTAATACATATTTATTGAGCAAATGAATGAATGGGGAACCAAGTTGGGATATAATAAAAAAAAAATGTTAGGACACCCACCACCATCACAAAGATAATGTTGTCACTGTGGAAAAGTCCTGGTTAGGAATAAATTTATGTGTGATGGTGTCCCAGGAGCATTTTTGTATCAGGAGTAGAAAAAACTGGACTTATCTTTGACCCAGATACAGTGTCAGAGTGTGCAATGTACTGGAGAGTCCCATTATCACAGCATTGCCTATGGGCCCCATTGTTAAAGTATAGGATGAACTACAGTAAACAACAGGAGTAGTGTCAGGGTATGGGCATTTCTCATCACCTAAGTCCAACTGACTGACTCTGAAACTAAATGAAGTGCTGTTCTACATAGCTAAAATTTTGTGGCCCATGCTGAACCACTTTTGCTAGTTGTGACTGGGTCTGATAATCATAAAATTTCATATTACCTAAATTTCCTTGGGTGACATTTCCTATCCATCTGTGAGTACTCAGTTTCCAGGATCCCTTTGGAAATCCTGGCAGTCTGGGGTAGAGAAGATAGCAAGGTCTAACCACCAGAAGAAAGTGAAACATAAGGGCTAGATTCACAAAAAAAAACAGATGCTCCTTATTTGTGATTGGAAATAAAAACAATAGTAAAGTATAGATAGGTGTCAAAGAAGTCCAATGAAATGCTAAGTAATTATTCCTGAGATTCTAGTTTGCTGAGTTTTCAAAAATATCAAATCTTTTCCGAATATATTTCTTAGTTTATAGGCACCCCTGCTTTCCTGGCAACCTATGTGCGTGCCAAGTGTGCCTGGCAGGTTAAGCAGCAATGAACAGCCATTGTGCCTCCGTTGCTGTTGACTTCAGTGACCTGAGTATTTTGTCACCAAGTATTAGGGTGCTTCAGGAAACAACAATATCTGTCTCAGACAGCTTTGATAGTCTGTAGTTTTCTTTTGCAAAGAAAGACATTGATGACATCCACAATAAGCTTCCAAATCAAACACAGTGGAAATGACCACTTACTGTGATAAAAACGAACCCCAACAAAACTGGAGGAATCAGCTTTGCTATGGCATGGCTAGTTAGATAAATCAGAATTTGATCAAAGGTGAACAGAGTCTTTATGACTATGGCTATGGTTTGAGATGAGAGGAATCCGTTGCCCTCAGTTAATCCATTACCCTGGATAGTTGGCATATTGTCCAGATAGGAATGGGCTCAAGAATTCTCTCAATATTGAAATTTCTACTTTTCAATGTGGATTCAAAGGTGATGCCACTTCAAGAAGTTCTGGACATGACACACCATGTGTTCATTTTGCTTTTGAAACCAAGTCAGAAAATTAGGATATCATCTAGATAGAGAACAGACTGTCTGCAGGAGATCACATAAGATGTTGGTCATTAAAATGATAATGGGTAACATTTATTGAGCACTTATTATGTCCCTGGTCTTATTCTTTTTTTATACATACTTATTTCTTAGTTATAGTTGGACACAAAACCTTTATTTTATTTGTTTTTATGTGGTGCTGAGGATCATACCCAGGGCACTGCACATGCTAGGCGAGTGCTCTACCCCTGAGCCACAACCCCAGCCCCTGCCCCCCGCTGGGTCTTATTCTTATTCCTGTTCTTTAGATTATAATACTAAGACACAGAAAGGATAAAGTAATTTGCTCCAAAGTCATATAGTAGTAATTGGAAAAGCTGGATTTTTAAAAAATATTTTTTTCTAGTTGTAGATAGACACAATACCTTTATTTTACTTTGATCTGGTGCTGAGGCTCGAACCCAGTGCCTTTCATATGGGAGGTGAGCACTCTAACACCGAGCTACAACCCCAGCCCGGAAAAGCTGGAATTTGAACCAATGTAGTCTGACTATAAAGCTGATACTCAGAACCTCTATGTTAAACAACTCTGAAGTGCTCTTTCCCATTCCACTAAATGCTAGGATATATTCAGGACATTGCTTAGGCTAAATAGTTTTATGGTAAATTTGCCTTGGCCAAGTTGCAACTTCTACTTGTCACTTTCCAAGAAATCAACACAATTATAGGCCACTGCATGTCCAATTTCATGATGCCTCAGAGCTTGGAAATCAGTATGAGCAGGTAGTAGTGATCATATTGAGATCATTGACATTTAAGTAAAGGTAGAAATCTTCATTTTTCTAATTTAGAAAGAAACTGGAGTCTCATCAAGGAAAGTGAATGAATCACTGCAGCAAATTGGTGTCTTACCCTTGGCATCTTAGATGGAATACAAAAACTGAGCAGTAACTTGAGCCCTGGAGTCCAGAGTGAAGGGAACAGTGGGACTTCAATGTAAGGGAAATTTCCCTGCTCACTACCAGAAAATACTTCATGAGAACTAATGTTCTACATGATCGAGGACTAAGAGGGCACAGGGGGTATCAGGTAATTCTATCCCTTTATTATACAGTGAAAGCCCAAGCCTACTTGAAGAACTTCTAGCCAAGAAAGGCTGAGGGTCCAGTGGAAGGATGAACACTGTAATAGACTCACTGGCCTATTTTCTTCCATTTTTAGCTTAATGGCACGTCTCCATGGTTACTGATCCCTTTCACAGGTAGTGCCTGTCAGCATTGTCAATAATAATAGTAATAATAGGTGGCATTTTTTATTACATACTGTTATGGTTTACATAAGAGTTGTTCCCCCAAAAAAGCTTGTGTTAAGCAATGGAGCAATGTTTAGAAGTAAAATGTTTGGATTATTAAATCTGTAACCTAATCAGTGGATGAATCTATTCAATGGATCAGTAATTTGAATAGATCACTGGGTGGTGACTGTAGGTAGGGGGAGTGTGGCTGGAGGAAGTAAGTCATTGGGGGCATGCTCTTGGGGGTTATATTTCATCCCTGGCTCCTAGTACGCAGGCTTTCTCCCTCTCCTCTCCATCTCCCTGTCCCTTTCCCTCCTAGCTGCTGTGAGCTGAGAAGCATTCCTCTGCTACACCCTTCTGCAATGATGTTCTACCTCATTTCAGACCCAGAGCAATGAAGATGAAGTTCACAGGCTGAATCGCTGAAACCATGACACCAAAATGAACGGTTCCTCCTCTAAGTTGTTCTTGTCAGGTATTTTGGTCACAATGATGAAAAGCTAACCGACACACATATACTATTGCCAGGCCACTGTGCTAACCACTTTACATGCATTATTTTGTTCAAACTTCATGACTATTTACTATGCCCATTCTATTAGTATCCTATTTTAAAGAAAAGGAAACCTAGCACACAGAAGTTATATGGTTTGCCTAGGGTCACAGAGAAGATAGTAGGGCCACTAACAATTCAAATGGACTGAATTCAAAACCTATTCTCAACTGCAAGAATGGAAGTAATCATGACCTATTCCTATGTCTCAAGGCCTTTGCATTTACTGTTCCTTCTGCTTGAAACAATTTCCTCTATATTGTCACATGGATGCTTCTTTCTTAGCATTCAGATCTCAACTTAAATGTCATCTCATCACGAAGGCCTTCCTTGATCGCCCCATGCCTATCAAAGGATCACATGAAATCATGCTCTTCATGTTTTGTTTTGTTTTGTTTTTTCAGTCTTCTCCACACCAACCAGAATGAAAACTCCACAAAGGTGGAGTTTTATTCTGTTTTGGGCACAGCTACATCACCAGAATCTAAAAGAGTGATTGGTATATAAGAACTCGGAAATAGACATTTGTGAAGTAAATGGCATTGCTTTGTCATCTCACATTAGTAAAGCTTTGTACCGGAGAGGTGAGAGCTTCAAAGCCTTGATCTGTAAGTGAGAGCCCACTCACCACTGGGAGTTCACACTTGATATCATATGGCCCCTCTCTATTCCATGCTGTTGGGCTGAAGGTTTGGAGGAGGGCCTAGGTAAAGACACAGGGACATGGTAAATGCTCAACCATTGGCTCTCTTGAAGAAGTAGGTAGCCCTAATTTATAGCAATTGCTGATCTTTATGGTATAAATATTTTTACCATCACACATTAGGCTGCCAACATGGTGTCACTGAACATGGAGTTGGAAGGGATGTGCAGTCTTATACTATTTCCACCATACAGACACAATATCCATAAATAACCTCAACAGCATAGAGGATCAGGACAAGAGATAGTAAAATATTTAGGAAGTAATGGATTTTGAGTATTTATCTTTTTTTATATAAAGTTTATATGATTTGATTTTTAATGATGGTTTGTGTTTCATAATCAGTTCACAGCATTCTTAAAAATTTACCAGTTTGCTCTCATGAACCAGTACAAGCCAGCTCTACTACATGACTAGACCAACCCTCCTGGAAAATAGACACAGCTGCTTTCCCAGCCTTGGGCACACACTCTCCACAGTTGTCAATGAGTGATGATCTCAGGCAGCTGATTTTAATATGAGTTGGAGGGTGAGTGTTGACAGCTGCAGTGGAAAATGCAGGTGGATCCTTAATGGGTTCTATCCTAGGGTCTGGAAGTTTTGCATTTCTAGGGGGCTTGGTATCTATATCTTAGAGATTATCTCAGAACTCTGCTAATGAGGAAAATCATTTCATTCCAGTTACATGCCAGGAACTGAAATTCACTAGCAGAACAGGAATCTATTGCTCAGAAAAGATTCTCCCCAAATGGAAGTGCTTAAACATATGTTGGCTCTGTTGAGAGGTATACTATTATAACATAGCAGGAGACTTGCCCACATTTTTCGTGTTAGTAGGAAACATAATGTAGTAGTTAGGAGCATAAAATCCAAATGCAAAGAGCTTGAGTCAACCTTTTGACTCTGCTGTTAGTTAGCTATGTGAACTTAGGCAAAACACTTAATACATTATGCCACAATCCTCATGTTTAAAATGAGTATAATAGTACCCATTTTAGTGTTAATGTGAGGGTTAAATCAGTTAATACATGTAAAACTACTAAAATAGTGAGTGATACCTAAATACTATGAGAACATGTTATCATTTTGTTATTTGCATATTAGGAGACCAGAAATGTAACTTGCCTAACTTCCCCTGCAATCCTGGAACAGAATGTCTTCAATGGAAAGTAGGACTACCACCTAGGAATCCTCAATAATTTTCTACAGGAGTGGGAGTTTTGGCAGTAGCAAAAAGTTGGATACTGAAACTCCACAGTTCCAATGCTGAGCTGTCACCTAGCAGAGTGTCTACATACACCACTGCCACAGCACTCCTTTCTATAATGCAAGTAGAAGCCTCCAGGAGTCAAAAGGACTCTACAGCTTGACTGGTACTCTACCTCTTGAGTCAGAAAAGAAGTTGCTATAGTTCTGATGAAAGGTATATCACGCTGGAAAAATTGAAGAGATAGGATGCCTACTGCCACTTAATGAGATATTTGGAATCAAACAGTTCCCTGAAGCAACTTCCTCAATAAGTATAGATTTATTATTTTTTAAAAAAGGAAAATGTCTGTGCCAGCCTAGAAAACCAAACAGGACTTATTAAAAATTGGGAGGTAATGTACAAGCAATGGTTTGCTGGTTGATGTGTAACAACTGGCTTTACAAAGTTGGAGGACCCGTGATTTGCAGTGTTTGACAATTTTTATGGTATAATCATTCCAGTCCCAGATGATTTCAAATATGATATCACTGAATGTAGAGTTGGAAGAGTTGCACATGTTTGGTTCTCATTAACTGATAAAAGCAGGCTACAGACTACACAAATAGAGTATGAAAACCAATTGTTCTGGAAGTGGGTGTTTCTCTTGGAAGAAGATGGTAGTACACAGGGTTACCTCCAAGAGCTCATTTAAAGGATGCATATTTTATTTGCAGATGGTAGCAGGTGGTCACAAATGTGGAGACCTTTGAACCACAACCTCAAAAGCAAGGATATAAACATGACATTCTAGTGAGAGATCAGGTGAATTTGAAGTCCTTGGGGATAGAAAGTTTCCTTTATAATTTTGGTAATTGTGTATGGCACAGCTGGGATATTATTGCCAAGCAGTAATACGCTGCTTGAATAACAGTGATATTTACCATTAGAATTATCCTATAAGAGTGATGCCAGCAAGATGGCAGACTAGGAGGTTCCAGACCACATCTTCCACAAAATAATGATTTTAAAATTACTCATTAAAAATTAGCTCTGGGGGCTGGGGATGTGGCTCAAGTGGTAGCGCGCTCGCCTGGCATGCGTGCGGCCCGGGTTCGATCCTCAGCACCACATACAAAGATATTGTGTCCGCCGAAAACTAAAAAATAAAAATATTTTTTAAAAAATTAGCTCTGGGAGAATAATGAAGAAACTTCAGCAATAGAGTGGAGTGTAACAACCAAGGATGGCCACATAATAAAGTATAAGAAGTATTTTATCTGTCTCAGCCTATCCTCAAGCTCAGTACATCTCAGTTCCAAGAGAAATACCATTAAGCCATGATCTTTCCCTGTGTAATAAAAAGAGAAGTTGGAGGCTTCTAGCGTCCTTTACCCCTACTTACCCCAATAGTCCTTCCTATTGCTACAGATACTCACAGCTTTAATGACAAAGGACACCCACAGTATTTGCTGACACTAATCCCAACTCATGGGGCTGCAGAAATTCACACTACCGTGGAATCCTGGAGCTGGAGCCATCATGCTCCCTCCTTGCTTCACCAACATGTGTACACAGTGGTAATAAGGCACAGCACTGCCATATTACCCACACACCCATGCCCCAGACTCTCATGGTGATACTGCCACACATATCCCTGAGCCCTGGAATCCAAAATTAAATGGGATCATCTTGGTCATAAATAATGCACATGGGGGAAAAGGAGAGCAGGAGGACCCCAGCAATCTTTGCAAGCAAGGACTCTAGCAGAGTTCACACTACAATAGCCCACATACCCTTCACTGATAAAGACTCCTATAGTATTCATTGATACTGACCTCAGATGACATAAATGCCTGGAGTCCATTCCATTATGGCCCCCTGAAGCTAAAGCCACCATACCCTTCCCAGCTGATGCCCTAGACTCTCTGGTAAGTGAAAATAATTCCCTGCTAAAGCAGTTCATGAAGTTTACAAGAGGTGACTGCTCCTTCAAATGTGCAGACATCAACACATGACTATAAGGAACACACACACACACAGAGAGAGAGAGAGAGAGAGAGAGAGAGAGAGAGAAATAGGATACCATCAGAGAAACATTAAATTTTCAGTAACTAATCCCAAAGAAATAAAGATTCATGGATTACACATCAAGAATTCAAAACACTTGTTTTTAAGAAACTCGATGAACTACAAAAGAACACAGAGAGGTGTCTCAACAAAATCTGGAAAACAATATATGAACAAAGCTATATTCCCAGTAAAGTGATTGTAATTATTAAAAGAGGGAGACGGGGAGAGAGGAGAGAGAGAGAGAGAGAGAGAGAAACTCTGGAGCTGAATGATATAATGAATGGGATGAAAAATGAAGTAGAGAATCTTAAGAGTAGACTCAATCAAGCAAAAGACAGAATCTGTGAAATTAAAGATAAGTCATTTGAAATTATACAGTCAGTAGAAAAAAAGTGAAAAGTGAAAAACAGTGAAGAAAGCTTACACGATTTATAAGACAACCATTGAGCAAACCAATGTACATAGTATGTAAGTACCAGAAGAAGAAAAGAAAGAGCAAGAAGAAAAAATTTATATGAAGAAATAATAGCTGAAGAGGCAAAGCAAGAGCTAGTCTCCCCATAGAAACATCAATTTGTACAACTATTGATGAATAAAACTACCTTCACAAGAGCTAAGGAAATCACTGAAAGATTGGGCATAGTACCTGGTTTTATTTTTTTTTTTTAATTTTTTTTTAGTTGTAGATAGGCACAATACCTTTATTTTATTTAATTAATTTATTTATTTGTGGTAAGGATTGAACCCAGGGCCTTGTGCATGTGAAGCAGGCACTCCACCAACTGAGCTATGTCCCCAGCCCTGGTGCCTGGTTTTAGAATAGTAATAAGCAAAGATTCATTGAAAAAACAAGAAGGAAAAAGTATCTCATGTCTCCCCTCCCCCAATTTTAAAGCATTGCAGCATGGAGAGAGATGCCTTCCATTTGAGGAGGAAGAGTGAGTTAAGTCCTAGCCTTAAAATTGGAAACCAGTACCAGGCTTACAATACTGAAACCCAGTACTGACGGAGTCCTACAGCTCCTGCTTCTAGGCCAGTGCCTGGAGATACGGTATCTGGACCTGCTTTCGCTTAATGGCCAATAAAGTGCTTCCATCTTTCTTTCTCATTCTTTGGAAGCACATCATAGAAAAAGACACAGTCTGGTGGGGAATAAGCACAGAACTTTGCCTTGAAACTCATTGCTTGCCTGGTGAAATCCAACACTGAGTGCATACCAATTGCTCTTGTTCTTGTGTTATTGCCCATAAACAGATCCTCTGAACCTGACCTTGTGGGAGGTTGAGAATCATAGCTCTGGTCAGACAAACTTCTATTCCAGTCAGCCTTATCTGTGACTGGCTGCAGAAGCCTTGGACCATAAGTAAACTACAGCCACAGGTATGCCATAGCAGCATGTGCCTTGATCCTGCTCCTGTGCCATATTAGTCTTGACAGATTGTGGGCTCTCAGTGAAACATAGTATTGGAGTATTGGAAGCCACAATACAGCCCACCTCATTAACTCCCAATACAAAGCAGCACAACCCAAAGACAGTAATTTTCTACTCTGGGGAAGAAAAGGGAGGAGGGTGCCAAGATTCTGTATTGAATTCTAGACAAAATCCCATGTCACCTGACTACAGGCTAGTGACTGTGAATCAAGTATCTGGACCAACCCCAACCCCAGGCTTCCATGGATGAACTTCTGTAAGACACTCTCCCAGTCCATCCTGAGCAACAAACTGGATTTGTGATACACTTGGTGCTGGGACACCCTCAAGTGCTGAAACAATGACTTAGGGTACCATCTAGTGATGAAATAATGGAAATGACCACAGGCTCAGAGAAAATAAACAGTCTACTAAGATGTTTTGGAAGAACATGTACAAATAAAGCTAGATTGTAAAGATTAGAGTAAATGCCTAATCCTTAAGCATACATACAAGGGTCAAGAACTTTCAGGGATCCAGGACTTTACATAATAGACAAAATAAGTGACCAAAAATCAACCATATAGCAATCAAGACTCGTGTAATATTGGACAGAGAGGTTAAAGTAGCTCTTTTAGGCTGGGGGATGAAGCTCAGTTGGTAGAATGCTTGCCTTGTATGCACAGGGCCCTGGGTTTGATCCCTAGCACCAAAGGAAAAAAAAAAAACTAAAATAGCTCTTTTAACAAAATTTAAGAAAACACAGAGAAACAATTCAGTACTTTATCAGTGAAACTAAACAGATTAAAAGAAATACTGAAGTTAGTTTTGTTGTTGTTTTTGTTTTTGCTTTGTTTTGGTACCAGGGATCAAATCCAGGGGCACTTAACCACTGAGCCATATCCCCAGCACTTTTTTATATTTTATTTAGAGAAAGAGTCTCACTGAGTTGCTTAGGGTCTCACTAAGTTTTTGAGGCTGGCCTTGAGCTTGCAATTCTCCTGCCTCAGCCTCCCAAGCCCTGGGATTACAGGCATGTGCCACAGCACCTGGCTGAAGAAATTTTTTTAAAATCAAAAATCTTGAGCTGGAAGTACACTAAATGAAATGAAGAAAAAGACAAAACATATCAATTGTAGAATAGATCAAACAGAAGGATCAGTGAGCTTGAAGATGAACTATTTGAAAATACATAGATAAAAAAACAAAGAAAGAAGAGGCATGGAGGTTGATTATGGGAATCTGGACAGCATTAAAAGAACAAACTCACTGGGGTTCAAGTAAGATTTGAGAATGCCAAAGTGGTAAAAAATGTATTCAAATAGATATAAACAAATTTTCTCAAACCTAAAACAGGATACAAATATTCAGATACTTGTATGAAAACAGTCACCTGTCAGATACAGACAATTCACTCAAGTGTACCACAAGACATTATAATCAAGATCTCAAAAGTTAAAGACAAAGAGAGGGGGGGACTGGGGTTGTGGCTCAGTGGTAGAGTGCTTGCCTGGAATGTGTGAGGCCCTGGGTTCAATACTTAGCACTATATATAAATACAGAAATAAAGTAAAAAATCCACTGGCAACTAAAAAATATTTTAAAAAATAAATAAAATGTAAAAAAAAGACAAAGAGAGGGTTCCAAAAACAGGAGAAAAGAAACAAATAACACATGAAAGTGTTCCAATTTTCTCAACTCAAGACTTACAAGCAGAAATATTACAAGCCAGGAGGTAGTGGGGTTAAATATTCACAATACTCAAGGAAAAAAAAAAACTTCCATACCCACAAAGTTATAATTTAGAAAAAGAGACATAAAGACCTAAAATACAAAAAAAAAGGTGAAATTTTATGACCAATAGACCTGTGCTACAAGAAATTCTTTAAACTTAAAGAGACACCAGTGAGTAAGAGGAACATATTGGAAGGTATAAATCTCATTGGTAAGAGTATACAGACAAATTCAATATGCAATATTATTGTTAACATGGTTCATAAACCATTTATATCATAGCATAAAGGCTAAAATTAAGGGTTGAGAATATAGCTCGGTTGGTAGAGTGCTTGCCTCGCATGTACAAGGCCCTGGGTTCAATTTCCAGCACCACCAAAAAAAAGGCTTAAAATTGAAACAATTTAAAATAATGGCTACACTATAATATACTAAGATGCATACAATATAGAAACATGTAAAACAAGGTCTCAAAAATTCAATGTGAAGAGGAATTGAGTGCAAGTGTATAGTTTTTATTAGTATTTTCTCTTTTTTGTTTCTTTTTGTATATTTATGATCAATGTTAAGTTGCTATAACTTTTAAATATATTCTTATGGTCAAAAGGTTTGTTCTAAGCCTCATAGTAACCACAAAGCAAAAAAAAGGTATAATAGACACACCAAAATTAATCAGCAAGAAATCAAAATACACTACTAGAGAAAATCAGTTAACAAAGTAAAACTGTAAAAGAAGAAGAAACAGAAAGTTAGAAAACAGGGGCTGGGGCTGGGGCTCACTGGTACAGCACTTGCCTGGCATGTGTGGGGCACTGGATTCAGTTCGCAGTACCACATATAAGCAAATTACTTAAAAGCCTTAAAAAAAAGAAAGTTAGAAAACAAGTAACAAAATGGCACGAGTAAAACTGAATTAGTTTCTCTGACTTAACAGTGACTTAATAGAGGGCTGGGGATATAGCTCAGTTGGTAGAGTGCATGCCTCACATGCACATGGCCCTGGGTTCAATTCCCAACACCACAAAAAAAGAGTGACTGAATAGATCAAAACATCCAACTACATGGGCTGGGGTTGTAGCTCAGTGATTGAGCACTTGCCTCACATGCGTGGGGCACTGCATTCATCCTCAACACCACATAAAAAATAAATAAAACACAGATATTGTGTCCATCTACAATTTTAAAAAAAGTTTAAAAAGAAGATTGGGGTCTGGGCTTGTAGCTCAGTGGTAGAGTACTCCCTTTGTATGTGGAAGGCACTGGGTTCAATCCTCAGCACCACATAAAAATTTAAAAAAATTAAAAATTAAAAAAATCCAACTATATGCTCCTTACAAGCTACTTCTAAGGACAAGCATAGACTGAAAGTATAAAGGAAATTCAAAATAAACAGAAGTAGCCATATTATGTCAAAAAAGAGACCTTACTCCAGGCACAGTGGCAGACATCTGTAATCCCAGAGGCCAAGGCAGGAAGATCTCAAGTTCAAGGCAAGCCTATGCAATTTAGTGAGACCGCATGGTGGATACGCCTGTAATCCCAGTGGCATGGGAGGCTGAGGAACGGGGATCACGAGTTCAAAGCCAACCTCAGCAAAAGCGAGGCACTAAACAACTCCGGGAGACCCTGTCTCTAAATAAAATACAAAATAAGGCTGGGAACATGGCTCAATCATCGAGTGCCCCTGAGTTCAATCCCCAGTACCAAAAAATAAATAAATAAAAATAAAATAAAAAGTAAAAAGTGCTGTGGGTATTGAGTATCTGTGGGTTCAATACCCAGTACAAAAAAAAAGACTTTAAATCAAAAGCTGATTTAAAATGGGAATAGGAATTATCTTTATAGATAAAGGAGTCAATTCAGCAAGGGGAAATAAAAATTGTACACATGTATGCACCCAATCTGGAGCACCTGAAAATGTAAAACAAATATTAACAAACCTAAATAGAGATAGATTTCGATACAATAGTAATTAGAGTCTTTAACACCTCACTTTCAGCGGTGGAAGCATCATCCAAACAGAAAATCAACCAGCAAACAAACAAAATTCAAAGTTAAATTGCACCCTAGACCAAATGATTCTAATAGATATCTGCAGAACATTCCATCCAATAGCTGCAGAATACATATTCTTCTCAACAGCCCATGGAACATTTTCCAGTACAGGCCACCAAAGAAGTCTAATATTTTAAACAAGTTTTTAAAATTGAAATCATATCTAGTAACTTTTCTAACCAAGTGCAACAAAAATGGAAATCAGTAGCAAGAAAAACATTGGAGCCGAGCACTGGGGCACATACCTCCCAGTGGCTTGGGAGGCTGAGGCAGGAGGATTGTGAGTTCAAAGCCAGCCTCAGCCAACCCATGAGGTATTAAGCAATTCAGTGAGACCCTGTCTCTAAATAGAATGCAAAATAGGGCTGGGGGTTGTGGCTGAGTGGTTGAATGCTCCTGAGTTCAATTTCCTGGTACCAAAAAAAAAATGGAAACTATTAAATACATGGAAGTTTATAAAAATACTCATGAACAAATTATAAGAAGCAAAAATAGTACTAAAAGTGAAGTTTATAGCAATTAACACTTGCTTTTAAAAAAGCAGAAAAATATCAAGTACATTATGTTATATTTTGGATCTGGAATATATTCCAAAGGCTCATGTGTTGAAGGCATGGTTCCCAGTGTATCAGTGTTCAGAAGTGGGGTCTTTAGGAAGTTGATTGGATCATTCAGGCACTAAAACATCAGTGATTAATCCATTAATGCATTTAGAGTTTGATGATATTATTAGGAGGTGGCAGAAACTACAGGAGGTGGGGGCTTGTTGAAATAACTAGATCACTGGGGACTTTCCCAGAAAGAGTATAACTTGTCCCTGGTTCCTTTTTCTTTCTCCAATTCTTGATGTCATGAGGTAAGCAGCTTTATCTGGTATGTCCTTCTGCCATGTTTCTGTCTCACCACAGGCCTAAAAGCAATAGAGTCAGCTGACCAGTTAGCTGAAGCTTCTGAAACCATGAACCAAAATAAATCTTTCCTCCTCTTGAACTGTTATTCTCAGGTATTTTGTCACAGTCATGGAAGCTGACTAACCAAGCAACCTATATTTGAATGTAGAAAAGCCAGAGCAAATCAAATGCAAAGTTAGAAGAAGGAAAGAAATAATAAATGTCAGATAAAAAATAAATGAAATAGATACTTAAAAATCCAAAATATCAAGAAAATGAAGAGTTGGTTTTTGAAAAGGTAAAAATACTGACAAGTCCTTAGCTACATTAAAAAAAGAAAATATTAGGGGAATGGGAAAAAAAACAAGGAGAGAAATGAACTACAGTAGATGGGGTAGAGAGAGAAGATGGGAGGGGAGGGGGGATAGTAGAGGATAGGAAAGGTAGCAGAATACAACAGTTACTAATATGGCATTATGTAAAAATGTGGATGTGTAACCGATGTGATTCTGCAATCTGTATTTGGGGTAAAAATGGGAGTTCATAACCCACTTGAATCTAATGTATGAAATATGATATGTTTAGAGTTTTGTAATGTTTTGAACAACCAATAAAAATAAATAAATAAATAAATAAATAAGAAAATACAAAAATCAGAGATGAAAAAGAGTTTATAATTTATACCACAGAGATACAAAGTATTATTAGAGATATTATGAATGACTGTGTCAACAAATTTAATAACAATGAAGAAATAACAAATTGCTGAAGGTATACACTTTCCCAATATTGAATCATGAAGAAATGGAAAACCTGAACAGACCAATAATGAGTAACAAGATTTAGTCAGTAATGAAAGTCTCTTTTCAAAGAAAGGTCAAGAACCAGATAAATTCACTGCTGAATTATATATTTAAAGAATAATTAATGCATTTTTTCTCAACAATTTCCCCCAAAAAATTCTTGAAGTGAGTATAGCTAACAATGTGGAGAATCTAGTAGTGCTGTTAGTTTTTTGAGGAGGGTACCAGGGATTGAACTTAGGGTCACTTGGCCACTGAGCCACATCCCCAGCCCTTTTTTATATATTTTATTTAGAGACAGAATCTCACTGAGTTGCTTAGGGCCTCACTAAGTTGTTGAGGCTGGCTTTGAACTTGCAATCCTATTACCTCAGCCTCCTGAGTCACTGGGATTACAGGCCTGCACCACCAGGCCTGGTTGTTAGTGCTTTTATAGACATAACTCCCTTGAAGTGGCAAGTGAAAGAGGCTAGAGTCATTATAAGAGAAAAGTTTAGGTTCTTTCCTGAAAGAAAAGTGAAAGTCCTGAGGAATATCATTTCAGAAAATTATATTGCAGTATTGGCAAGAGACCTTAGCTCCTGAAATCAAATATATTTCACATTGCACTAACATCTTTATATCCAGTTGTCCATGGCCCATCACCTATCTGACCTATGTCTAGAGAGCATATATCAAATGGATCTTGAAAATACTATGATCATTCACAACCTGCCCTCTCCTTCTAATGATATCTGAGTTTGATTTGAGGATCCATCCATATCCCACATTCTATCCATATGGATTAGATGATTCCTTCATCATGTATTCCAGGTGTAGCCATAGAACCTGAGCCTAAGTTGATGTATCTCATTTGCTGAAGCATAAATATTTGGTTCAAGTTCAAGCATATGAATCTATTAGTGTCACTGGGCCTAGATTTTGTGGGATACTCTAGGAGAGAAGCACTTTTCTCTACCCTCAATCCCTCATTTGATTCTGCAAGAATAGAGATGAGTGATTCTGCAATTATTTTGCTACCATGAAAGGAAACTTGGAACCGCCATCATGAGCTGCCCTGTCCCTCTGTAGCCATTAGTCATATCTGGCTATTCAAATTTAAATAGTGTTCTGATACTTAGATAAATCAATTCAAGGTATAGTAATAGAGACCAGTTTCACCTTTTTTAAAAATATCTATTTTTTAGTTGTAGTTGGACACAATACCTTTATTTATTTATTTTTATGTGGTGCTGAGGGTCAAACCCATGGCCTCACATGTGCTAGGTGAGAGCTCTACTGCTGAGCCATAACCCAACACGAGACCAGTTTCACTTTTATCTTTAAATAACCAAAAAATAATTTCACACAGAATATAAGAAACAAAAATATTAAAACACCAAATACTAAAATTCCTGAGATACAAGAAGCAAATGAGATAAGTCATAAAATTGACCTAGTTTAATGCCATGAGAGGTTTCTGGGATGTGAATGGACAGGGGGGATCAGGCAGACCTGGTGGAATGACTCAGTTAAGGATATGGAGATGAAAGTCTCAATTTATTCTACAGAGATATAGTAACAAAAATAACGAGAAAAAAATGGTAGTAGCATCAAAAGAGACATGAGAACCAATGGAATAGAATAGACAACACAAAAACAAGCTCACATAGATATCATCATCTGATACTTAGCAACAGCACCAATAAACATGTTGGGGAAGCCAGGCACACCTGTAATCCCAGCAGCTTTGGAGGCTAAGACAAGAGGATCGCAAGTTCAAAGCCAGTCTCAGCAAAAGCAAGGTGCTAAGCAACTCAGTGAGACCCTTACAAAGTAGGGCTGCGGATGTTGCTCAGTGATCAAGTGCCTCTAAGTTCAATCCCTGGTACCAAAAAAATATGTTGGAGAAAAGATAGCCTTTCAATAAATGTTGCTAGGAAAACTAGATAGCTATTTGTAGAAGAATGAAACTAGATCCCTCTCTTTCATGATGCACCAAAGTCAACTCAAAGTGCATCACAGACCTAGGAATTAGACCAGAATCTGTGCAACTGCTAAAGAAAATGTAGGCCCAACATACCAAAATGTTGGAACAGGCACTGACTTTCTTAACAAGACCTGTAAAGCTCAAGAAATAAAACCAAGAATCAATTAATGGGATGCCATTAAATTTTTTAAAAAGACCTTCTGCACAACAAAGGAAATTACTAAGAGTGTGAACAAACAGCCTATAGCATGGGAGATCTTTGCTAGATACTCCTCTAACAGGGGATTAATATCCAGAATATAAATATAACTCAAAAATCTAAATACCAAAAATAAAAAAAAATTAAAAAACCCAATCGATAAATGAGGAAAAGAACTAAACAGACATTTCTCAAAACAAACACAAATGGCCAACAAACTCATGAAAAAAAAATGTTCAACATCATTACCAAACAGGGAAATGAACATCAAAACTACACTATGATTTCATCTCACTCCAGTTAGAATGGTAATCATCAAGAATACAAATAGAGTTTTGAACATAAAGGGATGCTGTACTTTGTCAAATGCTTTTTCCGCATCTATCGAGATGATCATATGGTTCTTATTTTTAAGTCTATTGATGTGGTGAATAACATTTATTGATTTCCGTATATTGAACCAGCCTTGCATCCCAGGGATGAATCCTACTTGATC
>NW_026000261.1:4372039-4386336 GCF_001458135.2 Marmota marmota marmota | reverse complement strand
TAGGATTGTGTGTGTGTGTGTTTTTTTTTTTTTTTTTGGGGAGGGGGGATAGTATAGGATAGGAAAGGCAGCAGAACACAACAGACACTAGTATGGCAATATGTAAATCAATGGATGTGTAACTGATGTGATTCTGCAATCTGTATATGGGGTAAAAATGGGAGTTCATAACCCACTTGAATCAAAGTGTGAAATATGATATATCAAGAACTATGTAATGTTTTGAACAACCAACAATAAAAAATAAAAAAAATAAAAAAAAATTAAAAAAAAAGAATTAATATTAAACTGGCTGGGTTGTGGCTCAGAGGTAGAGAGCGCTCCTCGAATGCTGAGGCACTGGGAGCACAACATAAAGTAAAATAAATACACTGTGTCCACCTATAACTAAAAAATAAATATTAGAAAGAGAATTAATATTAGTAACTTTAAAAATAAATACTGTGAATGCTAAAAAAAAAGAATACAAATAATAACAAATTTGCGGATGGGGGAGGTACACTCATGCATTGTTAGTGGAACTGTGAACTAGTATAACTACTTTGGAAAGCAGTATAGAAATTCCTTAAATGACTATGAATGGATCCACCATATGATCCAACTCTACTATTCCTTGGTATTTATCCAGAAGTACTAAAAATCAGCATACTATAGTGTTACAAGCATATCAATGATTATAGCGGTGCAATTTATCAAAACCAAGTTATGGAATCATCCTAGGTGTCCATAAACAGATAAATAGATAAAGAAAATGAGGTATATACACTCAGTCATAAAAAAAGAATGAAATTAGGTCATTTGCTGGTAAATTGATAAAACTGAAGAATATCAAAGAAGTGAAATCAGACAGACTCAGAAAGTCAAGGGTCAAATTATTTTTCTCATGTACAGTAACTAGAGCAAAATAAAGAAAAGGGAGGATTCCATTAAAGTAGAAGGGAGGTTAGTGGAGTAAAAGAAGGAGATTGAGGAGGGATGGGAACATAGAAAAACTGTGGAATGATACTGACCAAATTATGCATGTACATATATGAATACACCCACAGTTAATTCAATTTTATGTGTACTCTGAAGCACCAATTTTAAAAATAATAACTATCTAAAAGGAAGATCAGTGGATTAGATTAAGGGGAACAAGGATAGGGAGGAGGAGAGTAAAAGTGGAAGTACTGAGGATTGAAATGGAGCAAATTATATCTCTGTATGAATATGTCAAAATAAACCCCACTATTATGTATAAATAAAATATACAAATAGAGAAGTGTAAAAAAAATAATTACCTGAAGGATCAAACTGTTCCCAAGTAATAATTACATCTCTGAAGAATGCTCAAAAATATTTGTGAAAATATAAAAATATTCGGGGAACAATGAGATAAAAATCCAATTAAAGATTGTCAGACATTGGGGGCTGGGGTTGTGGCTCAGTAGTAGAATAGTAGACAGTACTTGGTTAGTACTATCCCAGAATTGATACAGATATTAGAATTAGCAGAGAAGGAACTCAAGACATATAACTGTATTCCATGTTTTCAAAAATTAGAGACATGAAAGATATAGAAAAGACTTCAATATTTTTTCCAGAGATGAAAACTACAATGTGTAAGTTGAAAAATACATTGAAGTTGGGATCAGTGGTGCATGCCTATAATCCCAGCAGCTTGGAGGCTGAGAAAGGAGGATCCCAAGTTCAAAGGCAGTCATAGCAAAAGCAAGACACTAAGCAACTCAGTGAGACTCTGTCTCTAAATAAAATACAAAATAGGGCTGGGGATGTGGCTCAGTGGTCGAGTGCCCCTGAGTTCAATCCTTGGTACAAAAAAAAAAAAAAAAGACAGAAAGAAAAAGAATATTGAATGGGATAAATGGTAGAAAAATTAATAAATGTCATATTAAAATTGCAGTGAACTTGAAAACAGCAATGGGAAATATCCAACACAAAGCACTGGAAGAAAAAAATAATTTTAAAAGAGCATTGATTATCAAGAAATTTCATGCATTCTAATTTATGAGTAATTGGAGTGTCAGAAGAAGAAGAACAGGAGGAGGAGGAGAAGAAAATGAGGAGGAAGGAGGGTTAGGGGAAAAATATTTGAAAAACTAATTGCCAAAACTTTTCCAAATTTGATTAAAACTAAAACCTAAAAGCCAAAAATATTCAGTGTCCTATATGCATAATAAACGACAGAAAGTTGGGCACATGCCTGCAATCCCAGCTACTTGGGAGGCTGAGACAGAAGGACCTTAAGTTCAAAGCCAGCCTCAGCAACTTAGCAAGGCCCTAAGCAACTTAGGGAGACACTGTCTCAAAAAATAAAAAGGGCTGGGATGTGACTCAGTGGTTAAGTGCCCCTGGGTTCAATTCCCAGTACCACCCTCCCCCCCAAAAAAAAGAGGAAAAAATACATTACGGTACTTTATAATTAAGTTGCTCAAAATCAGTGATAAAGAGAAAAATCTCAAGAGCATTAAGAGGTAAAAGACATATAATGTATTAAGAAACAAGGATAAGGATTATGGTATATTTCACATTAAAATTAATGGAGCAGGCATGGTGGCTCATGCCTGTAATCCCTGCAGATCGGGAGGCCAAGGCAGAAGAAACATGAGTTCAAAGCCAGCCTCAGCAAATGCAAGGTGCTAAGCAATTCAATGAAACCTTATCTCTAAGTAAAATACAAAATAGGGCTTGGGATGTGGCTCAGTGGTCAAGTGCCTCTGAGCTCAATCCCCAGTTTACCCAATAAATAAATAAATAAATAAACAATGGAAGAGAAAAGAGAGTGAACAATATCTTTAAAATACTGAAGTCATTTCAATCTAGAATTGTATACTCAGTAAAAGTAGTTTGAAAAATGAGTGACAGCAGATAAATATACAGATCCATACAAAGGAATGACAAGCACCAAAATGATTATAGATGTGTAAATATATGAATATTTAAAAAGTATTTTAATTATTTTTGAAAGACAGTTGAATGTTTACACAGAAATAATAACAGTATATTATAGTAACAACATGTTGTAGGATTTTATAATATACATATAGTAAAATGCACGTGAATAATGACATAAAGGTAAAAAGGGAAATGGTAGCATTCTACTATTAGGTTCTTTTTAACTGACACATAAAAACATTTAAAAAAGGCTGGGATATAGCTCAGTTGGCAGAATGCTTGCTTTGCATGTGCAAGGCCCTGGGTTCAATCCCCAGCACTGAAAAAAAAAGACCATAAAAAGTTGTACATATTAATGGAGTACCATGAATTGTCCTTTGTGTCATCATTTGTTGAAGTTATCGATAAACAAGACATTGGAAAATAGAATCTATAGGCCTTGGTGATTGGATGCTATGGGTGGTGGAGACGTAGGAGTTACAGATGGTCCTGTTTCTTGCCTGAGGATTAGTGTGTTTGGTAGTACCATTCACTAACCTAAGAAACACTGAAGCAGGAGTGAATTGTGGGAGTGATGAACTCAATTTGGACATGCTGTGTCCGAGGTACCTAGGAGATACCCAAGTGTAGATGCCAAGTAGGGAATTGAATATATTGGTATACAGTATAGAGAAAAATATCTAGGCTAGAGTATATAAACTATATACATTTGTGAATCTTTAGATACTGTGGAATTGGAGGATATCTCAGAAAGGCTATGTAGAATGATAAGAACAGAGGTTTCCAAGATTGAACCTCAAAGATCACTAACAAGAGGCAGAAAAAGAAAGTCTTATAGGCAGAATCCATGGGTAGTAATGGGTAGGCCAAAGAGGCTTTTTGTGAATCAAACTTGGGCATTACAATCAGAATATAAGAAGCTATCTCTATCGTGTGCATAAAAATCCCTTGGAAGTATATAATTCCTTTTATGTGAGGTACCCTGAGAGTCAAATTCATAAAAAGAGAAAATAGAATGATGTGTCCAGGGACTAAGTAGAAGGGAGAATAGGAAATTATTGTTTAACAGGTACCATTTTTTTAAGATGAAAAGAGTTCTAGAGATTGGTTTCACAACAATGTGAATGTGCTTAATATTAACTATACATTTAAAATGGCCAAAATAGTTTATTTTATATAATGTGTATTTTACCACAGTTTTTTTAAAATCCCAAAGAAGTAAGAATCTCAACCTAGATTAGGAGGAGTTGAGGAGTTCTCTTCTTTTCTTCAGTAGTTCTTGTTTTATATATATCTATATTTTTTAGCTATTCATGGACGTTTATTTTATTTATTTATATGCAAGCACTCTACCACTGAGCTACAACCCCTGCCCTTCCTCAGTAGTTGTTTAAACACCCAGGAATACTATATACTATTTCCTCATCCCACAGGACTACATACCATAATGTCCTCTAGTATTTGAGTACATAATTCAGTGTTTATCACAATTCATTGTTTGAAAATCCTTCCAGGTATTGACTACAGTGTAACTGAAATAAAATGGCCTTCCATTTCAACTGATTAATATAGATTTCTTCAGGGCCTGAGAATGTTGTATCAAGATATGAACCTTGACATTCTCAGGAGTATTCATTTCCCTGTGGTATTCCTCTATTTCATAGATAGCAGCCTGTGCTTCCTGCTACAGTAAACACATGCAAAAATGGTTGAGTTAGATGGGTTTGGCAGGCTGAGGCTCCTTTACATATTAGCAAAATGTCAATCACTCATCCTTAGGCTCCAAAGAAAACAACAAAAGACAGAGAAATCCACTTTGTAAAAGTTAGGCCTAACTGCAGCTCTGTGGTTCCCAGGGAGAATTAACCTTAAAGGAGGATTGTTTTGCTCCCAAGGAAGTAAAGAGGCTTAGGTTATTCAAGAGGCTGGACAAAAAATGGTGTTACCTAGAGAGTGTGATGGGGTGGGGCTGGGGCAGGATATTTTTGAATGTGAACACAACATCATTCATCTCAGGACACAAACAATTCCCGCTTTGCCCCTCCTCCACCACAATACAATTTCTCACAGTAACTATTTACTGATTGGCTCCTAAGTACCCAGAAAAACACCCTGTGTCATGAGAAATGTAGGAATAGATACCAGATCAATCTTGATATCAGTAGTCTTATTGTCTAGTTGGGGAATGATTTAAAGTATAGCAAAAATAATTATTTTTCTAAATCTTAAATACATTAGGTTTTCTTGGAGGTCAAAAAGGGAAAAGACGTATGAGTTGGGGGACATAGGCCTGTCCCTTGTGTAGAAGACTAAATAAGGTGTCTCCTCCACAGATACGTTGCCTTGTCAAGGGTAAGGAGTGAAAATGGGAGTTTAAATCCATCCTATAGCCCCATTTTATGTTCTGACTCAAAACTGTATCAGTCCTAAGGAAGAGGTGTCCTTGTCTTGGTTTGTTTTCCCAGCAGGACTGCCTTTTCTTCCATTTTTCTAGTTAATATCAATTTAAATTGACAAATAATAATTATACACATTTATAGAGTACAATGATATTTTGATGTACACATATATTGTGGAATGATTGAATCAAGCTAATAAACATATTCACCAGCTTGCTTACTTAGCACTTTTGTAGTGAAACATTTGAAATTTTCTCTTAGTTATTTTGAAAAATATAATACATTATTGACTATAATCACCCTGCTGTACTACAGACCTCAAAACATTTCTTCTTTTTTTCCCACAGAGCTTCCCTTATTTTAACTTTATGAAATCCCTCTAGGAATCCCAATACAACACTGATCTGATATGTTAATCCCTGGAAAACTGATATAAAACAAATTTTATATATTTTTTTCTTAGTGAACATTGTGTCTCTTCTGATAATCACAAGTTCCTAAATTATTCCAAAATTTCATGAAGTATCAATATAAAACCTACCAGTCTACAGCATCTTTTATCATGTTTTTACCCATTTAAAAATCAAAATGTTTGCCCATTCTTAGTCCTCTGCCCCTCTCATTTTCCTTGTAATTTCTTTTTTTAATATTCTTTTTTCCCAAGACATTTCTCCTAACTAAAACTTTGTACTAATAACTTTCAACCAATAATTCCCCATTCACTCCCTCATGCCCTCTCAGTCTTGATAACTATCATTGTACTCTCTACTTCTATCCACTCAACTTTTTAAGATTCCACATGTAAATAAGATCATATAGTAATTATCTTTCTGTGTCTTGCTTACTTAGCATAAATTCCTCCAGGTTCATTAATAGTGTCACAAATGACAACGCTCTTCCTTTTTAAAACGGAATAATATTTAATTGTTATACCACATTTGCTTTATCTGCTCATCTACTGATGGACACTTAGGTTGATATCATATTTAGATTGTTGTGAATAGTGCTGCAATTAACACAGGAGTGCAGACATTCCTTCAACATATTAATTTCAATTACTTTGGATATATACCCAGAAGTGGGATTACTGAATCATGATTGCCTTTTTATAATTCACCTAATAATCTCCGATGTGCTGGTGTAGATCCTGGCTTGGATATAGATGATCATATTGCTCAGGGCAAAGAAATGGAGTAATAAAGCTAAGAATGTCCTGAGTCTACTGTCTGGAAGAGAGTTAGAACCCAGATATATTGGTTCCTTAGGCAGCCTATGCACCACTAACACTTCTTTTGTAAATGAATATCAGCATATGAACAGGTTGTTTTGTGTAAATGATAAAAAGACCCCCTCCTAGGTGGGTAAATTACAAAAAGCTTCACTTCCACTAGCATGGCAAATGAAGCCAGGGCTTTGTTTTTCATGGAGCATTGCCTCCCTGCTTTCCAACTTGGCTGGGTGCATTTATGGAATTCAAGAAATGCACATCTCTCTGTAGTGGCCCTGGCTAGCCTGTTGCCAAAAGTGTGGATGCTGGGACTTTCTCATCTTTATTTTTTTTAATAGTTGTAGTTGGACACATACTTTTATTTTATTTATTTATTTTTATGTAGTGCTGAGGATTGAACCCAGAGCCTCGTGTTCTAGGCGAGCGCTTTACCACTGAGCCATAATCCCGGCCCCCTCAGCCTTGTTTTTTAGCCTTTTAAGATAATCTAGAAAGAAGGTGAAGAATGTTATGGTTTTTTTTATCCTAAGCTCAGGAAAACACCAGATAGAAAGGGTAGGACTAGACTCCTGAAAATTATGGAGAAAAGAGCTTCCTATCATTACACAGTGGGGAGGGACAATATAATACTGGGGTGGCTAGGCTCTTGGGTCTGATATACCAGCATTTAAATCCCTCATCCACATCTTGCTAGCTGTGTAACCTTGGGTAGATTACTTTGCCCTCCACAAAACCTCAGTTTTTCCTCTGTAAAATGGGGATAATATCTCCCATGTTTGTTGTGAGGATAAAATAAGACAACATGGAAAGTGCTCAGCATGTAGTCAGCACTGGATAGATGTTAGCTGGTGATATTTCCCTACAATGTCCTCCTGCATTACATAATAAGGCACTGCCACTTTTACAATGAATGATGTATTTTCATCCCAGGGGAACCCAGGAACTGACAGGCAGAGGCTAGGTTGACCGCTCTCTGTCACATCTTTGAACAGGACTTTCTCTCACTCCAGTTAACACATGCCATATGGCAAGTGGAGGGGTGAGGAAGATTCAATTGCAGCCTTTTCTCAGCACTAGGAAAGATGTAATTGTCACTGGCTTTTCAGAAATGTTATTCTCCTTCCAGACTGGGTTTCTTAACTTGGTAGGCATTTACTCTAGCAAAGAAAGGGTGGCAAGCTGATTTCCAGATGTTCTTCTAGGTTGAATATGAGTCACATGTCAGATCTTATTTCAGCAGCACAGTCTGCTAACTCCAGAGAGTTGAGTACTTTTTTTTGTTGTTTTGTTTTGCTCTTCAGAAAAGTATTTCTTGCTAAAAATGAAAGCTCTGTATTTGTGTCAACAGGGCTAGCTTTCAGCAAAACTGAGAGTTAGGGAAGAAGTGTGTCATTAGCTACTTTTCATTTTTTCTTTCCATTTCTCTCTTTTCTTCTGCATTCCTGGATCCCCTGGTTTATTCTTACAAACCCGAAATCTATGTTCACTTTTAATTTTTAATATAAGATTCAGGATGGTAAAATTTAAGGTGTGGCTCCTTTAAGACCTATTTTTCCAAGGAACTTGGAAGATGATAGGAGAAATCTATGTTGTTTGTGCACATGGGTACCCCTGAGTCTGGGAGGCTCACATGACCCTAGGTGTTTCCCACTCTGCTACAACCAACCAGTTTACACTCTCAGAGTAAATCCCATTATGGGAGGTCCAGCTTCCTGTGCCTCTTTAACCCTCAATCCTCATGTTGTTGTTGTTTTTGAAAGCCAGATGCAGTGGGTCAAAAGAAAAGTAAAAGCAAAATAAGTCACCAATTGTAAAGCCTGAGTGGGAGCCCTTTGTTAATTAGCATTTGCTAAGAAATTGCTCTGAGTCAGGAAATGCTCTTGGCATTTTCCCACTCCTCACCTCATTTAACCATTCTGCACCCCCAGGAGGTGAATTCTTTCACCCTGATTTTGTAGATGGAGAAATTGAGGCTCAGAGCCATCTGGTCATTTATACAGCTATTGAGTAGCAGAGCTGGTATCTGAAGCCCCAATCCATATTGTGGTCCATTAGCCATGAGCCATAGCAGAGAGTAACTTCTCTGTATCCTAAAAATGTCTAGAAATTTTTTAATTCATCCATATTTCTTGAACAGCTGCTCTATGCCAGAAAATGTGCTCAGAACTGGGTCTACTCTTTGAATAACTATAGTCAGCCCAGGGTGATCAACCTTCTTAGTTTGCTTGAGATGTGGCACTTTCATTCTGACAAAAACACTGCTAAAATATGGCCCTGTCTTTAATTTACAGTAACATTCCTTCCCAGCTCTACATCAGTGACTTCATGTTGAAAACCTGAAATTGGCCACAGTCAGAGTTTTTTTTTTTCCATATAAATCACTAAACATTACAAAATAGGTCCCCTTTTTATTGTTCCTTTCTTAGGAAAGCCAATTATTAACATTTATCTGCACATCACTGCTTACTATCTAGTAGTAAATACATCCAAGTAGATAAGAAGTATTTATATCTTCTATATCTAACACAAAATCTTACTGCAGTAAGAAGAACTAATGTGTGTTGAGAGATTATGATGTAACATGGACTGCAGGCTTTAGATATATTAACTTCTTTAATCTTTACAATAATTCTAGGAAGTAAGAACTATTGTTATGTCCATTTTATAGATGAGGAAACTAAGGCTCTGAGCATGTAAATCATAGTTAATGAAGAAGCAAAGCCAAGGGAGGATATAGCTCAGTTGGTAGAGTGTTTGCCTTACATGCACAAGGCCCTGAGTTCAATCCCCAGCACCAGCACCAAAAAAAGATGAAGAAGAAGAAAAGCCAGGAATCAAAACCGAAATAGGCCTAATTCCAAATCCATACTCATTGTAGCCTGTGAAGGCAGAAAACTCAAGGATGAACTGTCATGGTGGCTTCCCACTCAGATCCTAGAGACAGGGAGGCAATAAACCAATGAAATGATATTGGTACACACACACACACACACATTACTTTAAAACAGTAGATGGTTTAGTTGTGCAGACCTAAGAGGAAGATAGATCAAACTTAAAGACCATGGTAACAGACAAAGCCTCACCCTGCTGGCACACAAGTGTGCTATAGGGGCATGCTGAACACTTCTGGCTCAGAGGTGAGTCCAGAATAAGGCTGTGCTCGTCATGTTTAAAGGCTTTGGATGTGCTTCTGAGGTCACCTTTTTTTTTGCGGGGTGGTACCGGAGATTGAACTCAAAGGTGCTCAATCACAGAGTCACATCCCCAGCCCTATTTTGTATTTTACTTAGAGGCAGGGTCTCACTGAGTTGCTTAGGGCCTCACTAAGTTGCCAAGGCTGGCTTTGAACTCATGATCCTCCTGTCTTAGATTCTTGAGCCACTGGCACTAGTCACATGTACCACCACACCCTGCTGAGGTCACTTTTAGTTGCCTTTGTGGCCTGATGATGTGTTTCTCTAACTAAGTAATATTAAAACCTATTTTAGAGAAAACCTACAGGCAAGTAGTCTTTCACTCTAAGAGCTCCAGCACTACTCCCCCAAAGCTCTAAGCCTGCTATCTGTACCAGGTTATCTCCAATAATTAGATGGATCCAAGACAGTGTCAAATTTCTTATGCCAAACGTTTTGACTCTCTGCTAATTAAACTTCTCAGAGAGAATCCTCCTTGGTTCTTAGCCTCTCCCACATGGGAAACCATATCTCACCACCCATTCTATTCTTGTTGTTTGGAAATCTGTATTGTCTGCTACACCTCTACATTTTCCTCCTCAGTGCCCTTCAACCATGAGGTCCTGTCTCACCTTTGGCCCAAAGCAAAAGACTCGTTCATCTATAGACTAAGATCTCTGAAACCATGAGCCCCAGATAAATTTTCCTTCCTTTAATTTTTCTTGATGAGTATTTTGGTCACAGTGAGACAAAGTTTACTAAGACATCTCGGATTAACGGAGTAGATTCTAGAGGTGGACTCTGTATTCAAATTTTGGCTCCACCACTTCCCAGCTCCACATCCTTGGGCAGATGACTACATTTTCTGTGCTTTAATTTTAACAATTGCAAAATAAAGATGTTAATGCTTATGGCAAATATGATTATTGTGAGGAATAAATATGATAATCCATGTGAATTTCCTAGAATGATGCCTGAGCATATAGTAACCATTGAATAAATATTAGCTAGTTTTATTAAGTTACACAGGGATAAGCAAATTTTTCTTCTGTGAATGGCCAGATAAGCATTTCAGGCTTTGTGGATCAAGAACAACTACAAAAATATTATGTATGTGCTTATATAACAAGAAAGAAAACAAATTTCCAGAAACTTTTACTGATTAAATTCCAAAAACAATAATAATCAAGTGTAGTTTTTTTTGTTTGTTTGTTTGTTTTGTAGTGCTGGGATTGAACCCAGGGCCTTGTACATGGGAGACAAACACTCTACCAACTGAGCTATATCCCAAGCCCTCATGTGTAGTTTTTGATAATATAGGTCTACTAATGAAAAAAAATTGATTTTTTTGAAAAAATGTTTCAGCTAATTAAGTTCAATATTAGAATTCCCTATAACTAGATCAGTTGTAAATATTTATTTATAAAAAGCATTATTTTTAAAAAAATATTTTATTGTTATTGATAGACCTTTATTTATTTATTTTTAACGTGGGCTGAGAATTGAACCCAATGCCTCACACATGCTAGGCAAGCACTCTACCACTGAGCCACAACCCCAGGCCCCCATAAAAGACATTCTTACGTCTTGAGTCAAACAAAAAGAGACAATACCTTGATTTGGGTTTATCAGCCACAGTTTGCAAATACCTGGTTTTAGACAACCTCATTGACAGGTTTGTTATCTATCTACCTAAAGGATCTCCTAATTTATACCCATGATCTGACCTCACAAGAACTCAATTTTTTTTTGCAATTCTGAGCTATAAGAAGCAGCACTATCCCTGGACAAACCTTGAAAAAACCCAGAGGTAGTTTTCTTTAACCAAGGCCTGATCATGCAAGGTGTCTGTTTGATACCTGACCAAGTGCTAGACATACCAAATTGGGAACCCCAAGTTATTCAGAATGATCTATGGGTATTTGAGGTTTCCACCCCATTTCACAGCAATTAATAACCTCTAGGCTGACATTTTCAAGAGGGAAAATGATTTAATATGGTTCTCATTCATATCTCTAATCTTCTGATAGCTAAAGCTACTTTTTATCCTGGCATCCTAGGTCTAGATGACTCTATTCAATACAAACTAATATCATCAAAAACAGGTAAAGGGTTGGGAATGTGGCTCAGTGGTAGAGTGCTTGGCCTAGCAGATGTGAGGCACTGGATTTGATCTTTAGCACCACATAAAAATAAATAAATAAATAAAGGTATTGTGCTCATCTACAACTAAAAAAATATTTAAAAAAATAAACTAAGGAGGCCAACTTAATTTACGAGGAGCCTAGCTGCCTTACTATCTTTTTTTGTTTCTATTTCTCCAAGAAGGAAATATTCCTGCCTGTGTCCCACTAATTGTGTAGTATAGGGATTATTGACCATCAAGGTTAACCTAGAAAAGTAGAGATGTTACTTCAAGGATATTCAATATCGATGACTAGCAGTCATGGACTATAATAAACTGAAACACCTAATACCCAGCAGCTCAGTTTGCCAAGATGAAAAGTATCATCTTTAAGTAGTTCATCCTTTCCATTGTGGATATAGTGGGCCACATTTTGAACTATTTCTGTCATTTATTATATATCAGGCATTAGGAGAGTTGGGGAGGAGACCCTGTCTGTGCAAGCTGAGTCAATTCCTTTTCTAGTTCCTTCTGTTCATGCTGTGGTCAAAGAAAGGCACACTATAATACTTGCTCATATATAAGCTTCACGGATCAAGAAGTTCTCCCAGTGTCTCTTTCATCCTCTGTTTAACAGCAACAACTAACATTCATTGAGAACTCACAGTGTGTCAGACATTATATGAAACATTTTGTCAAGATTACCATATTTAGTTTTCACAAGCACCTTTTTTCTTTCTTTCTTTCTTACTTTCTTTCTTTCTTTCTTTCTTTCTTTCTTTCTTTCTTTCTTTCTTTCTTTCTTTCTTTTTTTGATACTAGGGATTGAACTCAGGGGTGAGTACTCAACCACTGAGCCACATCCCCAGCCCTATTTTATATTTTATTTAGAGACAGGGTCTTGCTTAACACCTCGTTCACAAGCATCTTTTTAAAAAAATATTTATTTTTTAGTTGTAATTGGACACAATACCTTTATTTCACTTATTTATTTTTATGCGGTGCTGAGGATCGAACCCAGGGTCTCGCATGTGTGAGGCGAGAGCTCTACCGCTGAGTCACAACCCCAGCCCCACAAGCATTTTTTGATGTACTTTTATCTACATTTTCACAGATGAAGAAACTGTGAAACAGAAAGATTACCAGTTCATCCGAGGGCAACAACTAAGGAAGTAGCTAAGCCAGAATTAATACCAGGTTTAATTAACTTGCTCAGACCACTCAAATTGTATACATTGAGTCCAAATGTAACCCTGTAACCAAGCCCTTTGTAGTGCTTAAGTAATTCCACCACTCTCTGTTCTATTGCCTAGATAGCAGATTCTCCTGTTCCACCCCACCCATTTGGAGGAACATCTAGATTTGAGTATTTGCCTGGTTTGGCTACAATTTCTCCCAGAATGATATCTCTTGGATTGCCTGCCTCTGTTCCACCCTCTGCAGGCTGCACTTCACTTACCCTCTCATTGTGGTCAATGAAAATTCCATTGGAAGTATACTCCCATCTAAATCCAACAAGTAGAGCTTCAGCTGTCTGGAAGGAGGCTTCCAACATTACCTCATAATAAATGAAGCAAAGGGGAAAGACAGAGACATCCCCATGCTAGCAGATTCTCTAGCCTACCTTAACATTACCCAGCCCCAAGTAAAATAACAACTAATGTTATTTTTATGACCCAAATACTGGCATAGATGCTAGATACAAATTATTTCCTTTAAATCTTCATAATGATCTTTTGAGATTAGTACTATTATGCTCCCCATTTCAAAGATTGGGGAACTAATGTTTAAAGAGATTAACTGCTTGCTAATGTTCAAGAGCTGGGTTTTAGATTCAGATCTCTCTAATTTCAAATTCCACACTACTATACTCTATAATTAGCAAGGCCTGAACCACAGTAGGCTTCAGAGAGATACTTACTCCTGGCAGTGCCTGGATGAGATCCAAGCCCATTCAGTCATAGCCCAGAAAGACAAAGAATGTTAGAATTGCCTACTATATGAGAGTGGATGATTGCACTTCCAGTTGAAAAGGCACATATATGAGTACTTCCCATGTGACATGACCACACCATACTGGCCACTGTGGTCCATTCAAGTCAAAACCTTCAACATAGTTTGTTTTTAAATATTTTTTAGTTGTAGATAAACACAATACCTTTATTTTATTTTTTGTGGTGCTGAGGATCGAACCCAGTGCCTTCCACATGAGAGGCGAGCGCTCTACCGCTGAGCTACAACCCCAGCATTTTAATAGTGGCTCTCTCTCTTACCCAGCGTCTCCAATGAGGTATCACTTGTGACAGATGCTTCCAAGTCATAGAGTAAACTAGTAGATTCCAAATTCTTCTGTACTCACTTTAGATCATAAAACAAACATCTCTGGAATTCTATCTCACAGTAAACTATTTCTAATATGTTTGTTTTTCATGACCTCATACAATCCTGGCCAAGGCAGACATATATATATATATATA
>NW_026000261.1:4361522-4370133 GCF_001458135.2 Marmota marmota marmota | reverse complement strand
AACATGTACATACACACATATACATATATTATATATAAATAAATTTCACTGCATACTCTGAACCAGTTCCACATCCACCTCAGCCACGGTTATTTTGTTTATTAAATGAATCTTCTGGTTCTAAATTATTCAGCTATGTCATCTCTGATTACTGTCTTCAATTGTCATGCTGATTTTGAAGGGCCCCATTCAAGGCTTTCTAAGCTAATGTCCATTTGTCAGCTACTTACCACTGGTCATATAGGAAATACCAAATAAATACTAACTAGAGCAGTAACTGTGATTTCACCTTTTACTAACAACACGCTGGTTCCCCTTCGTTACTGTGCCTGATTTTTCCCCACAACTTATCACATTCATCCAGCTAGAAATAGTTATTTTTACAGTTAGTTTGGCTTTCATATATGCTATTTTACACACTCCCCCATGTTATACCCCATGTTATAGGGAGCTAAAGAACTGTAGGCTGTGAAAATACTGAAAGTCAGGGCATGAAGTACACTGACCAATACTGGATTTTTGAGGTTAACAGCAGTGTGGGAGAAAATCACAGATGCACACATGTACACACACACAAACACCATCATATGGGGCACTTGAAGATAATGAGCATTATCAAAATCTTAGGTTTCTGACTCCAGCTAAACCCTCTATGTGAATCCATCTTTTCTGCCACCAGTCTTTGCTATGTAAAATTTACTGATATTTTGCCCCTATATTAATGGCTATGTCTTCAGATTCCTGGAAAGCAAGGTCAAGAACTGGTATGATTCAGATGTGGTTTGTCCCCTAATGTTTCATGTGTTCTAAGCTTGGTCCCCAGTGTGGTGATGTTAAAAGGTAGTAGGGTCTTTCAGTGGTGGGACTAACAGTGGTCATTAGGTTACTTGGGGCTGTGCCCTTAGAAGGAATTGATATATTTCTCATGGGGCTCTGGTTAGTTCTCATGAGACTACTGCTATAAAAGAGAAAGTATGGGGGCTGGGTTTGTGGTTCAGTGGTAGCACACTTCCCTAGCATGCGTGAGGCATTGGATTCGATTCTCAGAATCACATACAAATAAATAAAATAAAGGTCCATCAACAACTAAAGAATAATAAAAAAAAAGAGCAAGCATGGCCCCTCACCAGTCTCTCTGGCTTCATATCTTACTATGTGATCTCTTGTTCTTACACATGATCTCACCATGGTGATAGCATCTGCATGAGGTCCTCACCAGACCTGGGCCAATGCTGGGGTCATGCCCATGAAAACTTAAGAACTGTGAGATAAGTAAATCTTTTTTCTTCATAAAGTTCCCTGTCTCCCAACAGAAAATGGACTATAAAAGGACAAAGGATGGTTGACAAATGAAAGAAAGGAAGCTATGGCCCTCTACATCTTTCTATATGCTCATATATGATATGATGTTGAGGCTCACAGGTCTCCCACACGGAAATACCCACTGGTGGTAAATGTTGTTCAAATACTGGGTGCTATAGATTAAGTAGGCAATTGGGTTTTCTTGACTAGGTTTGGTCAACAAAACTGCTTAGGCTCCTGAGTCCATTCCTCTCACTAATGCAGACAAAGCACATTGACATCCTTTTGACAAACCAAGCTATCAAATATTTCTCAACTTGCAAGAGGTATAGAAGAGACAGGGAAGAAAAGAACAGCAGCTTTTTCTGATTCCACTATAAAATATCTTCATATACAGCAGAATTTGCAGTCCAAAGATGATAGTACAAATCTCTATCAGGCTAGACCATGTGCCAGTACAGTGAGCATAAGTAGTAGCTGATAGACATACTTGCAGTCCTGCATTGATGCCCAAGGGGAAAGTTTACCTCTAAGTACTGCATGATACCTTTCCCATAATGTGGATCTGAGAAGAGCAACCCAACTACTTATTCCTACAAGACAGGGATAAAACATAGGAGGTATTTCTTTCTAAAGTCCTTGGATCTTGACATCACAAATAACAAAATTGCGTCTAAAGGAAAAATCAATCTAAAATGATTGGTCATATAAGAGTCTTGGGAAAGCAATAGAAACAGAGTGGCAATGCAACTGGGGAGAACCAGGATAGGCAAGAGGAAGATCATCAAGCTGCTCAGAGTGGGCACACCAAATTAATGATGTCTAAATGAACACCAAAGGCAGAGATCCAGTAAAAGAATTTAGAATTACACCCTTTTCTGTATATCACTTGTATAAACAGGCTGGTTCTTTTTAATGGGGCCAAAACAAATACTAAATTTAAATTTCAAATAAATAAATGTTTTGTTTTGGTACCAGGGATTGAACCCAGGAGAACTTAACCACTGAGACACATCCCCAACCCATTCTTTTATCTTTTGTTTTGAGACAGGATCTTGCTAAATTGCTTAGGGCCTTGCTCAGTTGCTGAGGCTAGCTTTGAACTTGAGATCCTCCTGCCTCAGCCTCCCAAGTTTCTGGGATTACAGGCATGTGCCACCACACCTGACTAAATGTTTTATAAACCATGCATACTCTCTAACCCAGTAATTCAATTACAGAAATTTATCCTGTGTAGAAAGGCATTAATATGAAGGTGTCTGTATTATCCTGTTTTACATTGCTTATAAGAAAATATCATAGACTGAGTAAGTTTGCTCACATTTCTGGTCCAAAGCAAAGGCCACATTTAGTGATAATTTCTTGCCAGCAGAGCCCTGACACAGGTTCTTATGCTGCATGGCAAGAGATATTGAGCTTGCTTATGTATATGTCATGTGGTCTCTATCCCTCTTCCTATAAAACCAGGATTCAGTCATGGGGGTTTTACCATAATGATATTATCTAATCCTGATTTCTTCTCAAAGGCCCCATCTCTAAACACCATAGTTGCATTAAGTTTCTGTCCACTTTATACTTCACAATGGGGATCAAATTTCATCATGAGTGCTGGGGTTGTGGCTCAGTGGTAGAGTGCTTGCCTAGCATGCATGAGGCAGTGGGTTCAATCCCAAGCACCACATTAAAAAAACCAAAATAAACAAAATAAAGGTATTTAAAAAAACTTTCCACATGAGGTTAGTGGGGACAAAACATCCAAACCATAGCAATATTCATTGAAGTATTAATTGTATTAGTAAAATACCAGAAATGCTAGAAAGAACAGAGGTCTATCAATACTTTAGTCAATGCAAAATTATAATATATTTAATCAATGTAATATTCATTAGCCATTAATGAATACAAAAATAAACCAAATAAAAATCAACTCAGAACTGACACAGATAACAGAATTATCAAGAGAGAGAAAAGGAAAGGGGAAATACTGGGGACTGAATTACAGCAAATTATGTTGCATGCTTTTATAATTGTGTCAAAATGAATCCTAATGTTATATATAACTAAAAGAACCAATAAAAAGAAAAAAAAAAGAATTAGCAAAGCCATTAAATTAGTGACTTTAACTGTAGCCCATATGTTCAGAACCTTAATTGAAGACAATGAATATTTTAAAAAATGAATTAAGGGGTTGGGGTTATGGCTCATTGATAGAGTGCTCGCCTAGCATACACGAGGCACTGTTAAGCCTCAGCACCACATAAATGTAAAATAAGGATATTGTGTCCATCTAAAACTTAAGAATAAATATTTTTTTAAAAAATGAATTAAATAGAACTTTAGAGATGAAAACTATAATGTATGAGATTAAACATATACTAAGTGGTTCTAAAGAAGATTAGAGATTGCAGAGGAAAAAATACTGAACTAAAATAGGTAGCAATAAAAACCACTTAAAACAAAATACATAGGGGAAAGTCAACAAAATGAAAAGTCCATCGCTGTGCTATAAGACATTGTAGGTAGTAAAATAAATGAGAAATTGAAGTCCTTGAAGAAAAGCAAATATGGGCCAAAATATATTTGAGGAAACAATCATTTCCTTGAGAAATTACTAAATTTAATGAAAACTATAAGCCCTCAAATTCAAAAATTCAGAAAATCCAAACAAAAAAAAAACATGACTAAAAGAACACAAAACCACATCCTAATAAATTTCCTCAAAACCAGTGATCAAGAAAAAAATCTTAAAAGCAGCTAAAGGAAACTAAAACGAGGTATATACTGAGGAACAAAGATAAGGTTGACAGTAGATTTCTCATTACAAATGGTGCAAGTAAGAAGAGATTGGAATAGTAATAAAAGAATTGTCAACCTGTGTTCTATGATCACAGAAAACATCTTTTTAAAATGAAAGATATTTCCAGACATACAAAAGCTTTAAAGAATTCAGCATGAACAGTCTTGCACTACAAGAAATATTAAAGGTTGTCTTTCAAGTAGAAAAAAATGACGCCTGATGGAAATATAGATCTAAACAAAGGAATGAAGAGGATCAGAAATGATAACTGTTTATGTAAATATATGATTTTTATATTATTTAAATCTCTTTTTAAATGATAGCTTATTTTTAAAATAACTGAAACAATGAATTGCAAGGTTTATAAATATGAAAAAGTAAAATGTATGACAGCAATAGAATAAAGTCTGGGAAGGAAAGACATAGAATTATACTGTTATTAGGTTCTTATGCTGCATGTGAAGTGCTACAAATTCTCTTGAAGGTACACAGTAATCATACAAAAAAATCATTTTCTATATTCCAGAAGCAACCTTTAAATTAGCAAAACAAAAATTATAGCTAGTAAATCAATAAGGAGATAAAATATTAACATGAAAATACATAATTAACCCAAAAGAAGGTGAAAAAAGAGGAAAGGGGAACCAAGAACAGATGAGACAAATAGAAAATAAATACCAACAGGATATACTAAAAATTAACCATATTGTTAATCACTTTAAGTAAATGATTGTTTCTTAGATTAGATATAAAAGTAAAACACAATTATATGATGCATTCACTACACACACTTTAAATATAATGACACAAATAGGTTACAAGAAAAAAGATGAAACAAGATGCATAATCACTAGTCAAAAGATAGCTGACACATCTGTATTAATGTAAGACTAAGTAAATTTTAAATCAAAGAATATTACAGTGATAAAGAAGATCACTTCTGGGCTGGGGTTGTGGCTCAGTGGTAGAGCACTTGCCTGACACATGTGAGGCACTGGGTTTGATCCTCAGCACCACATAAAAAAGTAAGCAAATGAAATAAACTAAAAAAAAAAAAAATAGAAGTTCACTTCATAATGACAGAGGTCAATTCTGCAAAAGAACATGACAATCCCAAATGCTTATGACCCCAGTAAAGGGCTTAGAAATATGTGAAGCAGAAACTGATAGAACTGGGCTGGGTTCAGTTGGTAGAGTACTTGCCTCACATGCACAAGGCCCTGGGTTCAATCCCTAACACCACTCACACACACACACACACACACACACAAAAAAAAAAAAAAAAAAAAAAACTGATAGAAATAAAAGGAGAAATAGACAAATACATAATTATAGTTGCACATTTTAATAATTATCCCTCAATAATTAGTAGAGAAACAAAAATTTGGCTAAGATATAATCAACGCAAATAACGTTATCAGTAAATGTAACTAACATCTGTAGAACATTCTAGACAATATATTCTTCTTAAGTGGATATGGAACATTCATCAAGGTGGGCTGTCTTCTTGGGAATAAAATGATTATGAATAAATTTGAAAGGATTCAGGTGATATAAATTATGTTCTTTGTTTTTAAAAAATTTTTAAATATTTATTTTTTTAGTTTTAAGTGGACACAGTATCTTTATTTTACATTTATGTGGTTCTGAGAATTGAACTCAGTGCCTCATGTATGCTAGGGGAGCATTCTACCACGGAACCACAACCCCAGCCCCAAATTATGTTCTTTGTCTACAATGGAATTAATGGAAATTAATAACAGAATTATTTTAAAAATTTCCCAAATACTTGAAAACTAAGCAATACAGTTTTGAATAACTCGTAAGTTTAAAAAAATCAAAGGAAATTTGGAAATTATTTAGAACTGAGTGAATATTGAAGCATAATATATTACAATTTGTGATTTGTAGCCTGAAGTAGATTGAAAAGTTCTTAAATCAATAACCTCAGCTTTCACTTTTAAAAACAGGAAAAAGGAAGACAAATTAGACCTGAAATAATTAGGAAAAAAAGAAATGATGAATGTTGAAGTAGAAATCAATAATACAGGGAAAAGGATAGTAATGAAACCAAAACCCAAATCTTTGAGATCAAAGGAATTGATAAACCTCTAGGCTGAGTGATCAGGGAAAAGAAAGGAAGTAAGAAAATCATAAATTTCTAATATCAAGAACAGAAAGAGCACAGAACTACATATTCTATTTTTACTGAAATTCTATTAATAAAATGGTAATTATAACACTGTGTCAGTACATTAGACAAATAAAATTTACAAACCTTTTTTTTTTGTGTGGTGCTGGGGATTGAATTCAGGGCTTTATGTGCAAAGGCAAACACTCTACCAACTGAGTTATATCCCCAGCCCAATCTATAAACTTTTTGAATGACGAACTATCAAAACTCCCTCAAGAAGAAACAGATAATATGAATAGCTATATATTTATTACAGAAATGGTATTTGTAGTTAAAAACCTTAACATAGGGCTATGGTTGTGGCTCAGTGGTAGAGTGCTTGCCTGGCATGTGTGAGGCCCTGGGTTTGATCCTCAGCACCGCATATAAAAAAATAAAACAAAAGATCCATTGACAACTAAAAACAAATAAAAAAAAAAAGAACTTTCACACAAATATATTTTTAGGGGCTGGGGTTGAGGCTCAGTGATAGAGCGCTCACCTAGCATGTGTGAGGCCCTGGGTATGATCCTCAGAACCACATGAAAATAAATAAATAAAATAAAGATATAGTGTCGAACTACTACTAAAATAATATTTTTAAAAATATATTTTAGACCCAAATACTTTCACTGGAAAAATCCTACCAAATATGTAGGGAATATATAATATCAAATCAACTGCAAATTTTCTTCTAAAAATCGAATAAGAAGGAATATTTCAGGCTGGGATTGTAGCTCAGAGGTACAGCACTTGCCTTGCATGTGTGAGGAAATGGGTTTGATTCTCAGCACCATGTATAAATAAATTAAATAAAGGTCCATCCTCAACTAAAAAAAAAAATCTTCTTTTCAAAAATTCTTAAGAGAATCACAGGGAAAATATGTTTGCAAATCATATTTCTAAGAAATTACTTGTGTCCAGAATGTATCAAGAACTCTCAAACCTCAATAAAAAGAAAAATAAGCAACTCAATTAAAAAATGGACAATGGGTGAGGAAAAATTTGTACTTGTATAAGCTGTTTGTTGGTATGTAATTTAAGATACCCTTTTGGAGGGTGATTTAGTAGAACTGAAAAAAAATTTAAGTGTACTTTATTCAGTATGGAGATTCCTCAGAAACCTTGGAATAGAACGCCATTTGACCCAGTTATCCCACTCTTCAGTTTATACCCAAAGGACTTAAAATCAGCATACTACAGTGATGCAGTATAAACATCAATGTTTATAGCAGCTGAACCCACAATAGCTAAACTATGGAACCAACATAGAAGCCCTTCAATAGATGAATGGATAAAGAAAATGTGGTATATATACACAATGGAATATTGCTCAGCCTTAAAGAAGAATGAAATTATGGCATTTATAGGTAAATGGATAGAACTAAAGAATATCATGCTAAGTGAAATAAATCAATCCCCAAAAACCAAAAGCTGAATGTTTTCTCTGATAAGTGGATGCTGATCCATATTGGGGGGGTGGGTAGGGAAGAAGGAAATTTGGTTTGTGTACAGGGGAATGAGGGCAAGGATGGGGCTGTGGGGATGGGAAGGATAGTAGAATGATACAGACATTATTACCCTATATACATGTATGATTACACCATGGTGTGACTCTGCACCATGTACAGCCAGAGGAATGAAAAGTTGTGCTCCATTTGTGTACAGTGTGTCAAAATGTATTCTACTGTAAATTAAAAAAATAATTATTTTTAAAATGTGCTTTATCCTTTAATGTAGCAAGCCCTTTGTTAACTACTATATTTTTTCTTAAAAAGTCTGTCCAAGGGTTGGTGATACAGTTCAGTTGGTAGAGTACCTGCCTCGAATGCATAAGGTCCTGAGTTCAATCCCCAGCACCACACGCGCACACACACACACACACACAAAAAGAAGTATATCCAAGTAAATAAATAGGCATGTATACAGATATTTACTGAAATATTATTTATGATATCAGAAATAAGCACAATCTTAGTGTCCAGTATTAGAAGAATGGTGAATAAACTGTGATTCATCCATCATCATTCATATCACACTAAACTATATATAGCTGCTCAAATGAAGTAATGATATGTGCTTGATATGGAAATAAATCTGAATCCCATGAGTAGATAGAGAATGCAATTTGCAGAACAAATGCACAATGTCATCCTAAAGCCATGTGAAGTCATGCAGCTATGTATATATGAAACTTTATTTTAACAATCGAGAATGACACACACCAGGCTGGGCACCATGGCACCCACCTGTAATTACAGCAGTTTGGGAGGCTGAGGTAGGAGAAGAGAGAGAGAGAGAGAGAGAGAGAGAGAGAGAGAGAGAGAGAGAGAGAGAGA
>NW_026000261.1:4352228-4356300 GCF_001458135.2 Marmota marmota marmota | reverse complement strand
AAAAAAAAAAAAGAATACAAATAATAATATGCTGGTGAGAATGTGGGGAAAAGGGCATATTTACACTTTGTTGTTGGGACTGCAAATTGGAACAACTACTTTGGAAAGCAGTATAGAGATTCCTCAAATGACTAGAAATAGATCCACCATATGATCCAGCTGTAACACTCCCTGGTATTTGTTCCAAAGAACTAAAATCAGTATGTTATAGTGATACAGGCATATCAATGTTCATAACACAAATGTCTGTTTAGATTTCAATTTACAGTTGCTAAGTTATGGAATAAGTCTAGGTGTATCTCAATAGATTAAAGGATAAAGAAAATGTGAAATATATACACAATGGAGTTTTACTAACTCAGTCATAAAAAAGTAAAATCATGTGATTTGCTGGTAAATGGATAGAACTGGAGCACATCATGCTAAATGAAATAAGCCAGAAAGTCAAGGTTGAATGTTTTCTCTCATATGTGGAAACTAGAGAGAGAGGGGAAAAATGGAGTAATAAAAAGGATGTCACAAAAATTAGAGGGGAGACTAAGAGAGTAGAAGAAGGGAATCCAGATGGAAGGAGGAGAAAGAGCATAGGGAAGTGTCTGAGGTATAAAATCAACCAAATTATGCTAGGTCTAGGGGTGAACATAACACATTAGTCCTGCTTATGTAAATATGATTTTAAAGCAAATAATAATAATAATAATAATAATAATAATAAAGAAATCAGTAGAGTAGAAGAAGAAGATCAGCAGGAGCAAGGAGGGAAGGGAAAAGGAAGGTACTTAAGAATGAGATTGATCAAAGTACCTTATATGCAAAGTACCTTATAGGCATAATGGATTCGTCTATAAAGGCACTTTTATTGACACATAATTGTACCTATGGGATACAATGTGCCTTTTTTTGGTACTGGGGATTGAACTCAGGGGCACTCAACTACTGAGCCACATCCCCAGCCATATTTTGTATTTTATTTAGAAACAGGATCTCACTGAGTTTCTCAGTGCCTCACTTTTGCTGAGGCTGGCTTTGAAATCACGATCCTCCTGCCTTAGCCTCCTGAGCCTCTGGGATTATATAAGCATGAACCACCATGCTCAGCCAATATGCCATTTTAATACATGTATACAATGTGTAATGACTAAATCAGGGTAAGTGACATATCTGTTATCTCAAACATTTTCTACTTCTTTGTGTTGGGAGCTAGAAGAAACTATTTCAACTATTTTGAAATATACAATAAAATATTGTTAATAAATAACTGATATAAATTATATGTTTATATTGCAAATTATAATTATCAATTGTTTTATGTTATTAAGAATTGTATATTAATATATAAACTATTGTTATAAATCATTGTTAACTATAGCTACCCTACTGTGTTATAGAATACTAGAATTTTTTTCCTCTTACCTGACTGTACTTTTGTATCCAACCACCAATCTCTCTCTATTCGCATTAAACCACTACCCTTCTCAACTCTGGGAACGTTTATTGTACTCTCTACTTCTATGAGATCAACTTATTTACCTTCTATATATGAATGAGAATATGTGGTGTTTGTCTATCCTTTCCACTGGCTTATTTCACTTAACATAATTACTCCTCTAGTTCTAATTTGCTGCAATTGACAGGACTGCATTCTTTCTATGACTAATATTCTACTGCATGTACATGTACACACACATGCACACACACACACATCATCATCATCATCATCATCATCATCTATCCATTCATCTCTCCATGGGTACTAGGTTGATATCATATCATGGCGATTGCAAATAACACTGTAGAAAAACATGAAAATGCAGATGTCTTTTTAACATAATGATTTCATTTAATTTGGATATATATATATATATATATATATATATATACACTCAGTAGTGGGACTCCTGGATCATATGGTAGTTGTTTTAATCATCTTTTTCACTGCTGTGACTAAAAGACCTGAGAAGAACAAGTTTGGAGTAGGAAAAATTTAATTTGGGGGCTCACAGTTTCAGAGATCTCAGTCCATAAATGACTGACCCTATTCCTTGGGGCTCCAGGTGAGGCAGAACATCATGGTGAAAGAGTGTGTTGGAGGGAAGCAGCTCACATGATAATCAGAAAGCAGAAAGAGGCTAAGGTTAGATCATCAAATATATACTCCAAAGGCATGCCCCAAATGACCCACCTGCCTACAGTTACTATTCAGCTAATCTCTGTCTAGGGATTAATTCACAGATTGGGTTAAGGCTTTCATAACCCACTCATTTCACCTCTTAATGTTCTCACATTTTCTCATATATGAGCTTTTGTAGGACACCCCACATCCAAACCATAACATTCTATGCCTGGCCCCCCAAAGCTCTGCTTATCTCACAATGCAAAATTCATTTAGTTCATTTTCTAGAGTCCCCATAATCTCAACTGTTCAAACATTGCTCAAAATTTCAAGTCCAAAGTCTCCTCTGAGACTTAAGGCAAACTCTCATGGCAAGCTCCTGTAAAAATCAAAAGCAGTTGACAAGTATGCAATATATAAAGGTACAGAGTAAATATTTCCATTCAGAAAAAAAAGTGGGCATAGAAAGAAAGGGTGGGACCAAAGCAAAACCAAAATCCAGCTGGGCAAACAATTCCTGTAGTTCTGTAACTCCCATCTGAAGCACATGGCATTATGATGGTCTCTCCAAAGGGCTTGTGTAGCTCGGCCCCTGTAGCTTTGCTCCTTACTGACCGCATGGCCTCTCTGTTCAGTTCCTGCAGCTTTTCTGGGCAGATATCCCACGTTCCTGGAATTTCTTAGGGGGTATCCATTGCAGATTCAGCTTCCTCCTCACATCTCCACACATAGCCCTATCAGAGATTGCCTGCTGGGACTCCAACTGAGGGGAATTTTGCCTGGTCTACCAGATCTTCCTTTGAAATCTTAGTGGAAGCCTCCATGACCCCCAAAGTCAAGTATCCTGCAATCCTGCAGAGCCAGCACTGCACAGTTGACACCAAATCAGTTGCCATCTCAAGTAGTAACCAAACCACCAAAGGTTTACAGTATTCTCTGAGTGTCTGGGTGGCTGAGCATGGTGAAACAACTTCCTAAGCCCCTCTATACAGGCAGGGTGCCCCACTGGTTTCTTCTCAAAGAAAGTTTTACTTTTACACCCTTAAGCCTGGGATGGATGTGGTCTTGTCAATTTCCAAGATGCTCTCAAGCCACCTTTAGCGTATGTGGGCATAGTCTTTAGCATTTCTTTAGTGGCTGTAATGTCTTTATCAACTGCAAATTCCTTAGCCCCAGTTTTACTCCCACCTTTCAAGTCTAAGTTATCTTTATTTTTTGAAGACTCTCCATCTTATTTTCCATAATGACTGTACTAATTTACATTTAATTTTTTTTGTAGTTGTAGATAGACAGAATGACATTTTTTTTGGTCTTTTGAATACAACTTTATTTTTTTTTAATTTTTATTGTTGGTTGTTCAAAACATTACATAGTTCTTGACATATCATATTTCATACATTTGATTCAAGTGGGTTATGAACTCCAATTTTTATGCCGTATACAGATTGCAGAATCACATCGGTTACACATCCACTGTTTTGCATATTGCTATACTAGTGTCTGTTGTATTCTGCTGCCTTTCCTATCCTCTACTATCCCCCATCCCCTCCCCTCCCATCTTCTCTCTCTAACCCATCTACTGTAGTTCATGTCTCCCCCTTGTTTTTTTTTCCATTCCCCTCACTTCCTCTTGTATGTAATTTTGTAAAACCATGAGGGTCTCCTTCCATTTCCATGCAATTTCCCTTCTCTTTCCTTTTCCCTCCCACCTCTCACCCCTGTTTAATGCTAATTTTCTTCTCATGCTCTTCCTCCCAACTCTGTTCTTAGTTACTCTCCTTATATCAAAGAAAACATTTGGCATTTGTTTTTTAGGGATTGGCTAGCTTCACTTAACATAATCTGTTCTAATGCCATCCATTTCCCTGCAAATTCTATGATTTTGTCATTTTTTAATGCAGAGTAATACTCCATTGTGTATAACTGCCACATTTTTTTTATCCATTCATCTATTGAAGG
>NW_026000261.1:4312851-4347746 GCF_001458135.2 Marmota marmota marmota | reverse complement strand
TTTTTTTTTTTTTTTTAACAAATTATTCTTATAGTACTGGTAGCAAAGTCAAAGGAAGACTTCGGCCTAAAAAAAGCCTTTAACTCTTTTTTGGTTTACTAACTTGTGGGTTACACATAAATGTATCAACTTAACTGCAAAAGTTTTTTCAAAGTCTCATTTTATTTTTTGTTATTTTTTATTTTTTATAATTAATTATACATGAAAGTAGAATGCATGTTGACACATTGTACACAAATGGAGCATGCCTTCAGATTCTTCTGGCTGTACTCAAAGTCTCATTTTAGTTAACAATTTCAACTGCCTTTAGCAAACTGTTTATTTCCAAATGAAGATCAGTAAGTGAATCTGAAATTTCTTTTTGAGATGTATTTTTATGTGGTACTGGAGATTGAACCCAGGGGCACTTTAACCATTGAGCCACATCCTCAACCCTTTTTTATATTTCACTTAGAGACAGGATCTCACTAAGTTGCTTAGGACCTCACTAAGTTGCTGAGGCTGGCATTGAACTTTCCTTGGCCTTCCAAGCCACTGGGTTGAGATGTAATTTTGAAAAGGAACTTGGGCCTGGAAATCTGAAGACCCTGGTCTCAATACTGGATCTGCCACCTACGAGCACGTAATTTTAGGCAAATAAATTTGCCCTTGCTGAACCTTAGTTCTTTATCTGTGAAATAGGAATAATGATATTTTTCCCTGCTTAACTCACAGAGATATTGTGGTAGGAAGTTTGTCATTAGGAAGTGTTTTGTAAAATTCAAAGTATTCTGAGAATAAGGTATTAGGCACAATGAAGCAAAATGCTCAAAAGGTCAACAGTGGGAAGGATACTCTCATCATGGCCCAAAGCAAGGAGTTCACCAAGAATTGAATCACAGCAGAAAATTGTGTCTTTCCAAAAATGGTTTCTTAGTTTTAGAGGTGCAGGTGCAAACTGGGTCTCTAGTTGAATCCATGAGAATCTTTAACCCTCTCATCTCCTGGAAACCAGTCTTGGTTCTCATCTAAACCCAGTACTCCATTCCAAGAGGGAAAATAACATGAGGATTAGGTGACATTCTGACACCCAAGAAGCCAGGAGCCTGGATAATGCTGAATGGTGAGCAGATTAAAAGAGAATGGATTGTATACCACCTTGGATACAAGCACAAAGATGTAGCAACAGAAGAAGAGACAGGAGAAAAGATAGAATATAGATCATATTCAAAATTATAGACCCTCCAACTCATGAAAGTCAATTCCAGTTAGAACCGAAATTAATCTTCTGAGTAGTCCAGACAGCACCCAGCAGTGTGTGAGAGTTCATTCAATGTAATGCGATGGTGGTGGTGACTGTCCTTAGTCTCTTTCTTTTCTCCTTGACTACAGTTTTCCAGAAATGGGTGCGGATGCAAGCTACCAGTGCCCAGAAGGAAGACTGAAGGAAGGGGTGTGAGCATCTTCTCCCCCTCCCGCCCAGCACCCCCAGCCCATTCAGTCAGGCTTGGGAGCCTACAAGGGTTTCACTTCCGCCTGGCTGCAGGAACCACAAGTTCCAGACTAGGTCGGAATTGGAATAATCATAGTCAAAATACACCCAGATGCTCTCACACACCCAGGCGCGCGCGCATCCCCGGGCCAAGGGGCGCACGTGAGCCCACACCCCGCGCACCCAGCCCTGCCTCTCGCCAGAGCATCCTCAGCAGCTGCCACAGAAGCAGCCTCCTCCTTCATTTCCTCCTCCTCCTCCCACTGCCACTGCTGCTGCTATGTGATCTCCTATCCCCTCTCCTCCTCCCACCCCCGGCTCCTCCTGTCCAGCAGCTAAGGGCAGAACACTCAGCAGCAGCTCTCCCTCTCTCGGGCCGCAAAGAGGCTGGAACAGGTCTGTGCGTGGAGTGGTGTGTGTGTGTGGGTGCTTTGTTGCGGGTTGTTGGAGCGCCCGTGGCTCCAAGAGCCGCTGGGAGGGGCACCGGGTGGATGAGAAGGAGGGTAGATTATTCCTGTTTTAAGTCTTGCTTCATGAATAAATGGGAGACATAGGGTGGGAAGGCACCTCGGTCCCTTTGCCAGCTCGCCTTCCCTCTTGGTTCATGGCGAGAGAGAACTGAAGCTGCCCGGACTCCTGCCCCCGCCCATCCCTAAAGCTCTCTTTCTTTGCGCCCTCACTCCCTGCATCCACTTTCCAGAGCTGAGCTTTCTCTTGTTCTGGGAGCACAGGGATGGGGGCGGGGAGAAATGGATGGAGTCTATCCAGCGGGGCATCTGGGTGCATGGAGCTTTGTTACATATAACAAAAACCAGTCCTCACCAGCTTCCAGTTCCAAGCTAGGCTGCTGTCTGCTGGCGGAGCGGGGTGTGGGCCCGGCAGACTAGGGAAGTGAGAGAATGTGAGGGGGCACTCCCTGTGTGTGATGGGGCATATAGGAATGCAGTGGTGTGTGCCGCGGACGTGGTGCGGATTTTGTGTGGGATTCAGTGAGTGTGAGTTGGAGTGGTGTGTGTGCGTGTGTGTCTGCGCCATAGGGCTGGGCTATTCCTGGCATTATATGTCCTTGGGTCTTATTCCATGCCAAGCCAGACTGCAGCAACACGCCGGCAGGAGGATCAGGTCCAACCTGTTCTGCCCACGTTGGAAGGGTAATGATGGTTTCAAAGTGATGGAAATCCCCCCAGCTGAGGCAGTTGCTTAGTACTTTTGGGATGTGGAATTTTCAACCAGGTTGACCAAGACCTGCTGGACATCTTTATAATTCCCCCCCAAAATGTCCAACTTTCTTAGCAGGTTTTCTTTTCTCAGCCAATGAGAATCAAAGGTTCTTATAGTGATTCCTGCAGTGCCTCCTTCACCCCTTTAATTAATGGATTCTTATGTCTTCCTTACTGCAGAGAAGTTAGTGGTCTCCTAGGATGTAGCTGTGTATTTGGACAAAAAGGATCAAACTAAATACACCTATGTATTAGTCCAGAATTTGCTTTAGAAGGTTTTTTTTTTTTTCTCCTTGAATCATAAAGTGTGAAGTGGTTTGGTAATTTTGTTTTTAATTAAAGAAAGAAAAGATCAATAGATGAATAAAACTTCTAAACCTTCTCTATGACATTTTTATTTGTGATTTTAATAAAGCATTGCTTTTCAGGGTCCAAAAATATACAGTTAAAGGATATACTGACGTTTATTGCACACCTGCTATGTGCCAGTAATGATGTTAGGTACTGAAAGTATAGAAATGAATAAAACATCATCTCAACTCTCAGGGAGTGCAGTCTGGTATGCAAGATAGAGTGTGTAAACAGACAATTAGAATAGAGTGTGACAACGGATGGGCACAGTATTGTGGGAGCATTGAGGAGGGGTGCCTGGCTGGGGTGGGGATTATGCAAAGGCAGGCTACATGGGGAAGGTGACATTTGAGTTGAGTCTTCAAGAATTAATTCACCAGGTGGCTAAGTGGAGAATGGCATCCTAAGTTGAAGGAACAGCATGTATGAAGGCAGAGAGGTCATAGTTAAGTAAGACTGCAGGGAGTCTGGAAGTATTACTGTCATATTCTCAACAAACCCAGGATGAATCTCTGTGGATTGGAATGATGATTAATGGAAAATCCAAAAGGAGCCAGTAATGCAGATTGATAAGGATCAGAACACATCCCCATCTTAAGGAATGTCTAGCTCATTTATTAATATTAGTGTCTTTTGCTTTAAGTCAATCTGATATATGTGAATGGATTTGCAAGGCAAATAACTAAATGGACAGTGTTCACATGCCGAATTTGCTGCTTTACAAAAGAATTCACAATCACATCATCTTTTTTTTTTTTTAGAGAGAGAGAGAGAGAATTTTAATATTTATTTTTTAGTTTTCGGTGGACACAACATCTTTGTTTGTATGTGGTGCTGAAGATCGAACCTGGGCCGCACACATGCCAGGCGAGCGTGCTACCGCTTGAGCCACATCCCCAGCCCTGCATCATCTTAAATAACAAACTCTCTGATCTTTATAGTGAATATGTTTTTTTCCAAAAATTCATTAACACAGAATTTTTCACATAGCCAGTGGATAAAGACAGATATACCCACATTACAGGCACTTTTAAATACAACTTATCAATTTTAATGCAGGAATACCTCCTTATGCTGTGGATGTTTAATAAATATTAAGAGAAAATATGAAAATAGCAATAAATATTAAATCAATTGTAATTTTTACTGGCTGTGATCTCTTACCCATTATATTATCTATAAAATACAAATTAACCATGACAAGATCTTCAGGTACTTTTACATTTTAGGTATTTTTAGTAGTGTCACTGGTAATCAACAATAGCAGCCTGGAACATGGTGCACACCTTTAATCCCAGTTTCTCTGGAGGCTGAGGAAGGACGATCCTGAGTTCAAAGCCAGCCTCTGCAAATTAGTGAGGGCCTAAGCAACTCAATGAGACCCTGTCTCTAAATAAAATATCAAAAAAGGCTGGGGATGTGGCTCAGTGGTTAAGTTACCCTGGGTTTAACCCCCAGTACCAAAAAAACCCACCAAAACCAAACAAACAAAAAAACACAATAGCAGAAGATTTCTGTGCTGTATGTTTTGAAATGGAAACATAATGACTACTCTAATATTTATACAATTAAGCTAGAATAAGGGCACGATTAGAGTCTCCTGTTTTGTTGTGCCAGTGCTGGCTGCATAGGTTGATGAACAGGACTAGGATTGATGCTAGAGATTGATTATTTCTACCGGAAGTGCCTGGTAGGTACAAAATCATGCTAGTTAAAACTGTGAACTCTGAGAATATGGATCAGCATTTTGAACACTATCTCCCTTAAATGAAGACCAGAAATAGTCTGGGTTCTTTTTCAAAAAGAATGTCAGAAGAAGTAGTGGACTTGAATTGACTTGCTTCTTCTTCTGACCAATGCCATATGGCAGAGGAGATGATGGGGTATTTTGGTCTCATCAAGGTGCTTTATTCACTGTTGATACCCAAAGCTATCAGATAATATCTCTAAAAAAACATGCCCCACAGCTGAGGCTATATTGGAACTGATCTTTCTTCTGTCCTGACACTCAAATAAGTCCAGTGGCGAGGTCAGTGCTTCTTGATGTGTGTTCCAAAGAAGACAGAATGCTAGTAGTCACCCCTCTATGCACACACACGTGGAATTTTGTGGTTAAGTTTTGGACATTTTTGCTTAAACAAAAGCAGATTTGCTTGCTATAGAGCTTCTGAAAGCCTCCACTAGGCTAATGTATATTGTGACTCTCCAGGAGAATAAAATACAGCATTTCTCAGATATTTGTTGACAGAATCTGGTGTTTCAATGAGCATTTGGCTGGACTGGTGTTAAGAAGAATATTCTTTGGGCAATGCTGGGTGAGAGCATTCTTCACTTGGTTCAGAGGCTGTTGATATCTTGCTGGTAAACTTGGATGAGAGATAAACTTGGATGACTTACTTTACCTCTGTTGCTTTTCTTTCCTCCCCTATCTGTAAAATAAGGCTGATAATAATCATTGCTCTCACTGACTGTGATGGTGTGATGACAACTAAGATAATATTTCTGCAAGTATTTTGAGTTCCTTAGAAGAAAGGCTCTATGTAAACTCAAGGTTATTATGAAAGGGAAGTTAAGAATTAAAGCAATTATCCTGATAGTTCAGGCCCAAATCCTGTTTTTCTGCTGAGTTATTGGGCAGACTGCCTCAGTTCTCTTGTTTGCTTTGACTGCAAAGACCTATCCTCATTCAACCTTGGGTGACTCAGTTCTCTGGGCTGATTTCTTTTCACATCCTGAAAATTTCAGTGTGGCCTTTAATTTCCTGATTCAGAGTTATCATCAGTACAGACTTCAGAAAAAACTCATCAATGTGAACACACCCTGCTGACCAGAGAACCCTGGAGGTGGGAATTAAGTTGAGTGGAAAGTTGTTTATATCCTTCACAGTTATTATCTTTCAGAAGCAGTTTTAAAGGCCATCTTGGAAGCTCACTGCTTCAGGGTCCATCTCTAGTGGCCCCAGTGCTCATTCTGGGTTGGAGTCCTATTTGATGGAATCCATTTCATCAAGGCTGAAGCCATCTTTAAGGAAATAAAGAGGCAGAGGAAATGGCACTCACATGATTATTGGCCCTTCCTGGTTCTCTTGACTCCTGTAAATTCTCTCAATCTCTTTTCTTTACAAAGTGCCCTGAAAGAAGAATAGAGCTCTTGAGAATTATGGCTAATAATCATTGCAAAATAAGGCTATATGATGCTGGAAAGGGAGAGCAAAGTTGTTCTCTGTTTTGGACAACTTAGTGAAGATGTCTGCCCAGGAGGGGAATTTCATCAAATGGTACATATGCAAGTGCCTTTACAAGTTCACCTGGTGCAAAACTGTTTGGATGAGGAAATGAGGACCACAGAAGTGAAGTGAGTTGCCCAAAGTTACACAGTGACCACCTGACAGAAGTCAAATAGCTAAAATTCACATCTGCTATCTCCTAGTGCTCCTCTATTACATCTAGTTGCCTAGTTGTGTAGTGCAATGAATGTGGGTTGGCTTATTCAGTTGGACTTGGAGGTTATTTTCAGGTCTAAGCTGTGTTGGCTTCTATGTGGTGGCTTTAACAGAGGGACAGGTTTCTAGTGGAGCCCCCAAAGACCATGCTTCTTTCCTTATCCTCTCCATTGCTCTTGAGTGTATGATGCTCAGACTCAACAAGCCAATTGGACAGTTGGAAGCTCAAGGAATGGTTGTTGTGCCCTATATTCTCAGTTGGATGACTCAGTCATCCCAGTCCTTCTACCCCTTTAGTTATCTTTGTGGGCCAAGGACCCTCCTGAAAGTCTGATGAAAGCTACTGGTGTACTCCCCAAAGAAAGTCCTACACACCCTAACATGTTCATGTAATTTCAGGACTATCTAGGTCCAGAGCACCAGTGTGGCTTATTGTTCATGTTGATGCTCAGTCTAGGGTCACTTCTAGATCTTCTCTAAATACTAAAGATTCAGAGATTGAATTGTCAACCTTAACTTGGGGGGCAATTGGAAATGCTGGGGTGAAGCTTGTGCCAAACAGTCTGGGAGAGGGGTAGTTAGGGTGGAAATTCTTTAAGATGAAAGAATGAGATTGAATGCTGAACTTGAATTCAAAATTAAAAAGGAATTGAAATTTGCTAACCATGTCCAACATTATGAGAGAGAACTGGGCTGGTGTAGGTGTAGTGCCTCATGCCTATAATCTCAGCTATTTGGGAGACTGAAGCAGGAGAATCACAAGTTCAAGAACAGCCTGGGCAAATTAGTGAGACCCTGTATAAAAATAAGAATATAGAAAGGGCTGGCGATTGTAGCTCAGTGGTAGAGCATCCCTGGGTTCAACTCCCAGTAATACAAAAGAAAAGAGACAGATATGTGTGTTTGGGGGACAGAAAGGGGGAGAAGTCATGGCAGGATAAAAAGGAGGAGATTTGAGAGGATGAGCAAGGGGGTCTGACCAGAAAGCCTATCCATCATGCCATATCTGAATGAAAGGAAAATACTTTCCTAAGGAATTAGGAACCCTTCTTTTCTCCAGTTTTTCTTTCCCTAGTTCAACCTCTAAATAGCAAAAGCTCATTGTTTGGGGTATTGGAAGTTGTCTTAGATGCTGGAACACTGTGTCCTTGGAAAGGACATCTTTAGAGACTGAAATGGGAGCTGGACATTGTGGGGGAGTGTCACAGTATGCCTTACGTCTTATTTCAAAAAAGCATTTTTATTATCAAAAAGAACACATGCTCATTTGTGCCTGTAAAAATAGAGATGAAGTAGACTATTCCTGGCTTCTCCAACGGAGATTCCCTACCATGTTTGCAGTTTGGTATGTATCATTTCATTCATGTTTTTATGAATATTTGTGTATGTATTAATGTGCATAAAATAATCAGGATGTGACCATGTACTACATACTGTTCTCCAACATGTTTTTTACTAAACCATGTTCCAAAATGTTTTGTCTTTTCAGTATATATCTAGCTATTTTCTTCCTTTTAATAACTATAAAGTATTCCATTATATGGCTGTTTTACATAATTTTTTAATCCAACCTTTATTAAAGTTTTCTATAATTTCTGATTTTTATATTATTAAATATTGGTACAGTGTTTTTCCTTGTACATGCATCTCAGCTTATTGTTTCAAGTGTTTTTTTTTTTTTTGGTGTGTGTGTGTGTGTGTGTGTCTGTGTGTGGTGCTGGGGATTGAACCCAGGGCCTTGTGCATGTGAGGCAAGCATTCTGCCAACTGAGCCAAATCCCCAGCCCCTGAAGTATTTTTGTCATATAAATCTATGGTGGTAAAATTGCTAGTTTAAACAGTTTGGTTTATACATCTCTGATTTTAACAGAGCCTGCCAAAGTGGCCCCTGAGAAGGCTATAGAAATTTACATTTGTACCAACAAAGGCCATTTCTTCATGCTGTTCCTCACCAACTTCAGATATTTTAGATACTTTTAATCTTTGACAATGAGAAGACTGAAAAATGTCCTCCCTTTTCTTTGCCATTCTTTTTATCTGTTTATTAGCGTCTGTATTTCTTCTGTGTGGCCTGTTTTTCTTTTTTAGTTGTTCTTTCTTATTTTGATAACAGAAATCTCTTTATGCATTTTGGATAGTAACATATATCTAATATCTATGTTGCAAAAGTATTAAACAGTTTATTGTTTGTCTTTTAACTCTGTCTTTTACTGTACAATGACAGTTATGATTTTTTAAAAATCACAATTGTCAATCTGTTCCTTTGTGAGCACACAATGTCACAATCGAAAATCCTTGTGCTATGTTATATGTACTTGGCTTGTTATTTCTTTAAGATAAATTTGTTCATTTAACGTTTTTTCTGGATGTTGCCAAAATGCTTTTTAAATGTTTCCACCAATTTATGCCCTATCACAGTGTATGAAAGCACATTTTGGCCCTCCAGTTGATATCTTCTGATAATTTAGGTTGGGGTTCTAAATCAAGTACCAGGCAGGAGTTCATATTAGACATTGTGAAAATTTGGAAGCAGAAATTCCTAACTGTACATAGAACACATGTAATACATATTTCACCTTCAATTATTTAAATAAACATGCCTTTAAATTCATTTCCAACTAGAACTGTGTCAAAAGCATTTTCCCACATCAAATCCCTATAAATTCACTGTGAAATGAATAACCATTTAGGGTCATCTCTGCTGGCAGCAGCCAAAGCAGTAAGCAATGACAAATTAACTTTAGAACTCCACCTTTTCTTAAGAAACTTGGAGAAAGCTACTGTTGCACCTTCACTCACGTGTGAGGTTAGCAAGATTGGTTCTAGAGTTTTCTGGAGGCTGAATATTGAATAGAAATCAACTTTTAACTTGGATTCCTGCAATGAAGACAAGTTTGAGATCCTCCCGTGAGAAATGATGCTAACAGAAATAAACAGTGATGTCACTCTCTGCACAGGGAATAGTGGCTAACAGGTACAGGTGTAGCTTTTCTCTTCATTCTGCCTGGGCTTGCTTCTTCTTCTTCTTTTTTTTGTGTGCCAGCATTCAGAAATGGTCAAAGGGCTTTTGGTGTTTGCTTTAGGCTAAAGGTAGGATCTATAGATCAGGAGAAGATGGAAAATCAAGAGTGAATGGTTTATGTGTTCAGGAATATCTTTTATGTGAAGAGCACAGTAGCAACCTTAAAATCCCTTGGGGTTGACAGAGCAATGGGAAAGCATGAAAGAATGGTGACAGTTTTTGCTTGCTCATTTTGCAGATAGAGAGCACATCTGAAAAGGAGAAATGCTCTGAGTTGAACATTGAGGGGAAAGGCTCCTGACATAATCCACTAACATTTGCTAATTAACCATTACCTAGCAACTTCTCTCCTGAAGGGATGGATAGGGGTGACTTTCTAGTGAAAGTGAAGCTTTCTAATTTGATAGATTTAAAAATGCCCTTTGTATTTACCTACCATTCACCTTTCTAGTGTGGTACTGGTACAACCCACCCCTGGAATGCTTCTCAGCTGTATGAAGATGGGTTGGTTATTGTTCCCAAAGGAATGATTTGGATTACTTAAAACTATTGACAATTATGAGTTGTGGTTTCCCACTTACCTCAAAATCTTGATATTTGGCAAATGGCTTTAGAATGTATCTAATATATAATTTTTTTTTTCTTTTAAGATTTTGGACTAGAGTAAGAATAGTTCACTGGGGAACTGATGGCTAGATAATATTAATAATCATTAATCTTTGCTTCCTTAAAAGTGCTTTTAATTGTTAAGCTAATGAATGTCCTGTTTAAGGAAAATGTCCTGTTTTCTTCAGTGCTAAATTATTTAAAACTAAAACGTGATAGCCACAAATGATTTCTACGTGTAAATCATATGATACATTTCTCCTTTATGGTGATTACAAGAGGAAAGATATTTTAAAAATATGCTAGGTACTTTCAGTAGAATTGAGAAATGGTGTGTGTGTGTGTGTGTGTGTGAGAGAGAGAGAGAGAGAGAGAGAGAGAGAGAGAGAGAGAGAGAGAGTGTGTTTTCATAATGAATTATTCTGTGAAGATAAAGCTGCTTTTTAATGCTGAATAGAACCAGGAAAGGACATCTGTTTCTATACTTAATCCAAAAGGAAAATCTCAGTAGCAAAGAGACAAAGATTGTTGGCAAATGGATCTTACACTGAATTGCAAGGCAGAAGAAGGCTCAGGTTCTGGTCCTGGTTTTGCTCAACATTAGCTGTGTGAAGTTAAACAAGAGCTTAAATGTCTCTGAGCTTCGGATTCCTCACACATAAAATGAGAGCAATAATTAGGAAGAGTCATCTATATTGTAGTTCTTCCATTTTAAAAAAAATGCTATTTCCAAAGTAAAAGCTTACTTTATGACAGAATCATTTGGGTGCACTTTTCAAAAATATGTAGGAGATTTCACTTCAACCAAACTAAATCTGAAAATCCAACAGCAGAAATCTACTTGTTAGCTAGCTTCTTAGGTGACTCTAGAGAAGACTGTAACTCCCATCTGAGGTAACTTTCAGAAGGCAAGATCTCCTGGGCTCTCTGACCTGAGGGAATGAAACCATTTTCCAAAGTGGGGAGGTCCTGGCCTCTCTGTTGCTGTATCTTAAAAATCTATGAAATGACACTTGAAGAGACTGGTTTTGATCTAATTTCCTGGGGCTGGTTTATACAGAGGTAAGTGAAGAGCAGAGTGTTCTTTTTAATGACAGCAAGTTTGGAGGAACAAACTGACTGATAATGAGCATATTTTATGGTTTTTGGAACAAAACCTTCAGTAGAGGCATTACTGAGAAAGGACAAAGCAATATCCAGGACTCTTAGATCCTCTCAGCCTAACCCTCTCCTTTGACCCTCATTTCAAGTTTCTATTTCCTTTTTTGATTTGTAAAACTTTAGTTATATTTCCCTTCATTAATCTCTAACCCTTTATGCCCTAACCTCCTGCAATCTCCATCACATTCTAAATAACTTTTCCCCACTAATCATCCCCTGGTCACACCACTGATTTCATTTGCTTCAGTCTTAGGCACCTTCTCAGTATCATCCTCTCTTCTAAATGCCAAAAGGAAAGGAGACAGCACCAAGGGTACCCCTTTGTACTACTGATTTCCTTGTGTTCCGGTTCTCAGCCCTTCACTTCATTACAGGAGGAGTTGGAACTTGGGAAATGTTTCTCCAAGGCAAATTTCAGAGACAGGGAGTCTTGCTTTTTATACCTCGCTACCATTTATTGAGCATTTGCTGTGTACCAGGTACTGCTCGACTCTCTGCCTATCTTCACAAAAATGCTAGGTCGATGTTATTAGCATTACTATTTTATAGAGGAGGAGAAGGGGCTCACAGCAGCCAAGTGACTCGCACAAGTTCTCTCAGATGGTGAGTGGCAAAGTGAGTCTATCTGGTCCTGGGGTCTGAATGATTAAACAGTGTTCTGCTATTAAAGGCTCCCCATGGTTATAAGGCTGAGGTACACCAAAGGGGGATGTGTGAAGCAACACATTTTCTTGGGTGTGGCCAGTTTGAGCCCTGTAGGAATATTAAACTACTGGAAAAGAAAGGAAGGTGATGGCTGGGGTTGTGGCTTAGTGGTAGAGCGCTTGCCTAGCATGTGTGAGGCACTGGGTTCGATTCTCAGCATTGCAAAGAAGAAAGAAGGAAGGAAAGAAGGAAGGAAAACATTGCAAAGAAGGAAAGAAAACATATTTTAAAAAAATAAAGGAAGGTGGGTTAATTTTAATAGTAGCCCAGTGTTGCCAGAGTTATTATGTATCATTTTAGGAGTGGGACTAGGAGACTGGGTTTATGCCTTGAGAATTGATAACTGAATAAGCATGCAAATATTGGCAGTGAAAAGTAAATTCCTGTGATTCCTCCTGTGACCATTATTAATTTCAGAGATCTTGGGAATGTGAAACATACTTTTGTTTTAGCCTACTACTCCCATCAGGTTGCTGATGCCAAAGGTCTAAATCACCTCTTGGAGATAGTGACTTTCTGGATAGTCTCAATGAATGGGTGACTGGGATAAGGGGAATCAGCCAAGAGGAGGGCTCATGATAGGGTGAACAACACTCTGGTTGGCTTTGGATTCTTGGGTTTCCCATTTGCTTGAGTCCTTCCTCATTCTCATTATCAAACTTGCAGCATGAAGTCAGGGGTATCTGGAATCTACCTGTACACTCATTGAACTAGAGTTGATATGACTCAAATTCATAAGTACAGCAAAATCACGCACTGTGATGTCCAGAGTATACCCATGGGGCTGAGTCCATGCATAAATCCTAACCGAATGCCCCATTTGAAGGAGGACCAAATTTTCCCTTTGACTGTAGTGCAGTTCGACACTTCTACACAAAAACAGATCATTTGCTTTCTTTTCTTCTTAGCTCTGTCCTGAAAGATCTTGTAAATTGGTCATAATTTCTCTTAAAATCCCTTCAAGCTGAACTCGGTGGCACACACCTGTAATCTCAGCAATTTGGGAGGCTGAGGCAGGAGGATTACAAATTCAAAGCCAGCCTCAGCAGCTTAGTGAGTCCCTAAGTAACTTCTGAGAATGTGTCTCAAAATAAAACATAAAAGGACTGGGGGTATGACTCAATGGTTAAGCACCCCTGGGTTTAATCCCCAGTACCAAAAAGATAAATCCCCTTCCAGTTGGAGCCTTCAGAGTAGGACTCTCTATCATCTCCTCATTTACAAATCTGTCAGTCAGTAGGTATGAAGAAACCAAGGTCTTGTGAGGCATCAGTCATTTGTTCAGTGTCTAAATGCTGACACGTCACACTGCCTCTCAAGTCTCTTCTTCCATCTTCAATGATCTTTGTTGTCCCTTCTCCATTTGAGATAGTGGAGCAATCAAATCATTTAAAAACAAATTACTTTGGGCTGAGGCTGTGGCTCAGTGGTAGAGCCCTTGCCTCACATGTGTGAGGCACTGAGTTCAATTCTCAGCACCACAAATAAATAAATAAAATAAAGGTCCATTGACAACTAAAGAATATTAAAAAATGGCTTTGAAAAAGTGGTCCAATATATAGATGCTCCTTGACTGACAATGGAGTTATTACCTCATAAGCCCATTGTAAATTAAAAATATTATTTTTTAAAATATATATATAGTTATTGATAGACACAATATCTTTATTTTGTTTATTTATTTTTATGTGGTGCTGAGGATCGAACCCAGTGCCTCACATGTGCGAGGCAGGCGCTCTGCCACTGAGCTACAGCCCCAGCCCCAATTAAAAATATTATGAGTCAACAATGTATTTAATACTCATAATATACCAAGTATAATAGGTTAGCCTAGCCTACCGTAAACGTGGTTAGAACACCTATATTAACCTACAGTTGGGCAAAATCATCTTAACAAAAGTCCATATTATAATAAAATGTTGAGTGTCTCATATAAATTATTGAATACCTCCATCTAAAACTTACTGGCAACTGAGGTCTTAATTATTTTCACTTGGTGATTTCATGACTGACTGGGTGCTGGAGTTTGTGGTGAGAGAATCCTGCCACATTTGCTAGCCTAGGGAAAGATTCAAATTCAAAATTGTGGGTATAGTTCCTATTGAATGTGTGTGCATTTAGCACCATTGTGAAATTGAACTATGTTAGTCAAACCATGGTAAGTAGGAGACAATCTGTATATGAATGGGGATGTCTTCAGGTTTTCCCTTGTGAAAAAGCTGTTTTTGAGGAAAAGAGAAGGTAGTGTAAAGGTGAAAAGGAACATTTGCTTAAGTTTCAATTCCTACTCTTTTCTACTAGCCATGTCGTCTTGGAAAGTTTCTTAATCACACAATTGCCTTTGCTTGATGAAATGCAAAGAGTAGTAACAATATCTACATCATAGAGTTGTGGTAAGAAATCAAAGAGTTCATATATGTGTGCCCTATAGATAGTGCTCATTCATGTACTGCCATTTATGTTAGCAGCTATATTTTAACTTATATTATGAATACTGAAACAACCATGGAAATGTTTGAGTCCTGGCTCAGGCACTTTGGATAGCCACTTAGCCTCTCTGAATCTTGATTTCTTTGTGCAGTGGGGACAATAGTAATAGTTTCCAATTAGTTTTTTTTTTTTTTTTTTTTTTTTTAAGGACTAGAAAAGATGATTCCTGCAAAGCTTTTAGGATACTGGTACTGCTGGTAATCAGTTGTCATGCTTAATGAGCTTGTAAGTTCTTTGACCCCTGGCTTCTCAGTGTCTGGACCACCTTTGGGCCTATCTCCCACCCCAGCAGAGATTTCTGATACCTGTGAGGTAGGTAGACATTATTTGTGGTAACCAGAGGAGATGGCCTCTTACATAGGGAGCTCCTGAGACGGAGGGCTTCATACAAAAGCACTGCACAGTGTACACTGGCTGCTTCTGAAGAACAGCTGATTCTTTAAGCCTGAAAATGGTTCACATGGTGACAAAAAAGGGGACAAAGCAGACCCGGCTTAGTAACTCCCACAGGAACCTGGTCCCACGCAGCATGAATTTCTGTGAGTTGCTCCCTCTCACGCACACACACCTCCCTGATCAGCCCTGCCAGCCATGTATTCCCTTCTGGCATTCCTCCAAGACAACCGGCTGGAGAGCCCTTTGTCTCCTCTCCACGTAATCCATCGAGTACGGCAACCAGATGCTGCCATAGTGACAATTCCTACTTGATCAATAGAGCTGGGAATTGAGCCCTGGTGACGGGGCCTACCTTGAGGGGGCCACCTCCCAGGGCATCACCTGCATCAGCTTGGTGACCAAGCAACCTGCCCTGTCCATCAATGGCTGTATACCAATCTCTATCCTTTCTGTATAGAGAAAGGATAGAGATTGGTATACATATCTCTGCATTTGGGGGCCCCAAAGCAAATTCTGCCTTTATTGGGTTTTACAATGTCTACCTTATCTTGGGACTTTAGTACTTCTGAGCTATTTATTTTTATTGATGATGCTGCTTTTAGTGTTACAAATAACAGTAATAATAACTAACATTTATTGAGTGCTTATTATGTGCTAGGAACTATGTGAAATATTATGTGTATTAGCTCATTTAATAGTCGCAAAACCCTGTGAGGTAGGCACTGTTATTATTTCTATTTTAGAGAAGAGGAATAATAACACAAGTTAACTTATCTTGAGTGCTTACTGTGTACTAGACACCATGCTAAGTGCTTTATACATATTTTCTCACTTAATCTTCATTATAATCTTATGAAGTGTAGGCACTATTATTACTTTATTGCTACTAGAAATATCTGTATGGCCTGAGTAGTTAGGTGTCAAGCAGGAAGCTGGATAACTATAGAATATTCCGAGTAGATTGCTTGACCCAAAGGAACTTTGGATATACTTTGACAGCAAGTCCTTCCTCAAAACCCTTTCTACTTCCCCACCAAGTGCTTGGGTACAGTAGATATTGCTCATTCTGAATCCTGCTGGACCCTTGACTGAGGCTGGAGGTGAGAGGGACATATCGCCCTTAACTGCAAGCAGCTGAGGAGAAGTGGCTCATCCTGCCCTCCTGGAGTTGTTTTGGGAATATAGGTCAAGTATCCATAATCCAAAAATCTTAATTTCAAAATGCTCCCAAATCCAAAATATTTTGAGAGTTGACATGATGCTAACATGATGCTCAAAAGGTTTCAAATTTTGGACTATTTTGGATTTGGGATTTTTCAGATGAGGTATGCTCAAAAGGTAGAGTCTATACAAATATTCCAAAACCCATAAACCTTGGCATTTTGGATAAGGATTTTCAGCCTACAACTGAAATCAGTGGTAGAGGCATGGTTGAAGGTACAAGTAAAATACTTCTTCATACTTCATACTTCTTCGCTTGGGATTTTAGGTTTTCTTCAACTATATTGCTATAAATGACTATAACTTTCATCCCATCCCCAACAGTGGCTACCTAACACAGACTCCACACCCCAGCCACAGTAGGGTGTCCCCATCCTCTGAAAACATCTTTTACAAAAATTTGCATGCCTTTTCTCTTCTGGGCTTCTCCAAAAATCCTCCTCAGACCATCTCACTTCTTTATTCTGTTTCCTTTATACTTTCATCCCAAGGACAAATTTTGATCATCTATTATATACTAGGCACTATAGCAGGTGCTTAGAATATGATTATAAGCAAAACAGACATAAGTCCTACCCTTGTGATGTTCACAGTCAAGTGGAGGAGGCAGATATTAAATAGATAAATCCAGACATATGTAATTTTAAATTGTAACAAGTGCTGTGAAAGAAAAGAGCAGGGAGACCAAATGAGATCCCAGGGAGTGTGAAGAAGGGAACTTCTGGGGGAAATGATTTTAAGCTGAGGCCTGAAAGATGAATGGAGAGTGTTCTGGGTATAGCTTGTCCTGAGACCCTGAGGTGGGTGCTTGCCACTCTCTAAGGAGAGTGAATCAGGGAAAAAGTGAGTCTCAATGAAGCTGGATTCCATGCAGAGCCTTGCTGGCTCTGGAAGTGAGTTTATGCTGAATGCAGCAGGAAGCTACTGAAGAGCTGAAATGTAGAGTCAAAATAATGTAATTTATACTTTTAAAATGTCACCCTGGCTGCTATATAAAATTGAACTGGAGATTGGCAAGAAGAGAAAGAGGGGAAAATTAGGAGGCCTTGACACTAGTCCAGGAAGAGAGATGCTGGTGGTTTAGACTAGGGGTGGCAGTGACCATAAAGACAAATGAGTAGATTCAGGATACAGTGTGTGTGTGTGTGTGTATGTGTGTGTGTGTGTGTGTGTGTGTGTGTGTGTGTTGCTGGAGATTGAACCCAAGGCCTTGTGTATATGATGCAAACACTTTACCAACTGAGCTATATTCCCCAGCCCCAGGATACACTTTTGAGCTAGAATAAAAGTGATTTGCTAATGAACTAGATATACGGGATTAGGGGGAGGAGGGATCAAGGACAACTTCCATAATTCTGGCTTGAGCAAATTAACAGATAGTGGTCTGTTTCATGTACATGGGGGATATATCCTGAAGCAAATTCATAATTCAGCTTCAGGTGTGGTGACACATGCCTGCAATCCCAGCAGTTTAGGAGGCTGAGGCAGGAGGATCACCAGCCTCAACAACTTAGCAAGTCCCTAAAAAGCTCAGTGAGACCCTGTCTCTAAATAAAATACAAAATAGGTCTGGGGATGTGGTCAGGTGCTCCTGAGTTCAATCGCTGGTATCCCTCCCCCCCCCCATGAATTTAGCTCCTTTTTGTGCCATTTTTGGTTTATAATGCTTATTTAGCATCTGCATTATACTATATCACCTTGTTTTCATGATAGTTAACAGGAATGTATTTATTGTCTCTCTAGGTAGTTTTAAACTCTTTGAGGACACTGACTGTGTCTTACATATCTCTGTAAGCCCTATCCCCCAAAGCACCCAAAGATGTGATGCATTGAATGCTGACTAATTAATTATAGGAAGGAATTCCTTTCTCTTTCAACTTTACTTTTCTCATGAGCCCATGGGAATGTCTCTGGATTAAGCTTTAAAAAAAAACAAATATGACACCCTCAGAGATATGTGTGCTTTGATACTGACTTTGAACTTCATTTAATCTTTAATCGCCTTTTGAAAAATTGCTGCTGCATCCACATGATACACACTTAACTTTGGTCTGCAGAACATCCTTTAGCAGTGTGGTAAAAGCTATGTGATCACAGAAGAAATGGTCTCATGGGAATGTGTAGGTTAGCTCAGGATGGGCAGAGTGGAAGACCTGAAGTGGCTCAAGGGTCTGAGTTGTTCAGACAGGTGCGGAGCTTCATGGGCACGGGTTCTAATATGTGGCACCTGAATACCACAAGCCATGGATAGTATACTATGGAATCTTAGATTTGGTTACAAAATATAGTTCAGTTACCATGCCAAAATGAGACACAATAGAACAAAAAGGTGCTGTATGGCAGCTTTTATGTGATCCTGAAGTTCTGAGAGCCCCATAATCTGTATTTTTATAAGCATCCCAGGGAAATCTGATGCAGGTGACCCATGTATTGCACTTTGAAATATCCTGACTTCAACTGCTCAGCTCTGGAACTGAAATCAGGTATAGCCAGCTCCTTGGGTACAACCTAGGTCATCTTTGCTCCTTTTTTAGGGGAAAGTAGTTATGCCCAGGAACCTAAGGTACTTTCACATGTAGTTGTAGACAATTATAGACATCCAGGGATAAGTCACTAAAAGGAAGCTATAACAATGCTTATAACCACAGTAGGAAAGGCCAGGAAGTCCAACTCCATAACAAACACTATAGGTCCATTTTAGGGAAAGCTTAAAAGAGTGTGTGGTATGATTTGTAGAAGCAACACTGCCGGGCACCTCCAAACTGCAGGTTACTTTTCATAGGAACCGAGGTGGGCCTTGCCTTGCACTCTAGCTCTCCACCAGAGGTGTTAGAAGGATATGAGTATGGATTTAGCCTCTCTGTGGGTTGAAGGATAGTTAACAGTTCCTTGATCCAGCTTCACATGGTAGAGAATCTTATTCTAGTTTGGTCAGCTCAGCTTCCTACCTAACCAAACTTTGCTCTGTCTCTACCACCAGTGGTCTGGATACCATGGAGACCAACGTATTCCAAGTGTCCAGGGAGTTAACTCTAAGCAGCTTTATCATCATGGCTCCCATTTTCTTGGCTTCCACCTTTCCTGTTGAAGACCTATGATTGACTTGGTCATCAGTTGCAGAATACATGGCCTACATGAATGGAGATCAAGGGATCCACTTCACTTCCTATTTTCCAAGGCCACCAAGAGGAACTGGTTGGCAATACTTATTTCCAGTACTGCCATCCTTGGTTCTGACTAACTTCTTCCATTCCCAAATCTGGAATTGGCTGGCCCTTGGTGAGAATTAGTACTTTGCTAGTTGGTTTTAACTCTGGGATAATTTCACACAAATGGCTTCCTTCCAAAGGGATCTACTCAGAATTTTGAGACCTCTTGATTTGGTCCCCACACATGTTTGTGCTTTTTCTTCACACTCCATCCTCTCTCCCAGGCTTTTCACCTGTGCCTTTTGAGACCTATGTTGCACATCAACAAATTCCCCTGGCCCTTCACACTGTTGCAGTATAATCCACATCAGCACATTACAGTGCTGGCTCATGCTCATATTATCTAGGGAGCTTTTTAACAAGGTCTGAAACCTGGACCCCATCTCCAGAGATTCTAATTCAGTTGGCCTGAGGAGGAGCCTGGCTTCTTACTTTTGTGGAGCTACTCCAGTTGATGCTAATGTAGTATGTAGTCATTCTTTTTTTGGCAGGGGGTACAAGGGATTGAACTCAGGGGCAGATGACCACTTAGCTACATCCCCAGTTCTAGTTTGTATTTTATTTAGAGACAGGGTCTCACTGAGTTGCTTAGTGCCTCAGTAAGTTGCTGAGGCTGGCTTTGAACTTGTGATCCTCCTGCCTCAGCCTCCTGGGCCGCTGGGATTTGTAGTCCGGTTTTTACACCATCAATATCTGTTTGCCTTAACTGACACATCAATTTTCCTGAAGTTTTATCAAGCGTAGGCTGCTCATTGTGCTGGGTTCCATGTTCCACAGAGCTGGGGGTGATGTCTATGCTCTCCTATTTCCCCAGCACTTTTTTCAAAACTTCCATGTCTATCCTGACAACAAAGTTAACAAAAAATAACCGAGCAGATAGCAAAATTAAATACAAACTAGTTTATTGTCTTAAAATAAATTGTTTTTAAAACAAGATTAAACAAATGCTCCCTTTGAGGCACATGTTATCTATACTGCCTGCTGGTCTTATCAACTCTTGCCTTTCTCATCCAATTGCACTTTTCTGGGACTTTTTTCTTGTTAGGTAATGCAGTATTTTATTTATTCTGTGTATTAATAAGAAATATTTGGAAATGTTTACAATATTAATTGAACTTCACCGAAGAGATCAACTTTGTTTTTTTTTACATTTGAATACTTGGCATTAATAAGAGAAAATAGTCACTGGGTGCAGGGGTGCATGCCTGTAATCCCAGTGGCTTGAGAGGCTGATGCAGAAGGATTTTAAGTTCAAAGCTAGCCTCAGTAGATTAATGAGGCCCTAAGCAACTCAGAGAGACCCTGTCTCAAGATAAAAATTTTAAAAAGGCCAAGAATGTGGCTCAGTGGTTTAGTGTCACTGAGTTCAATACCTAGTACAAAAAAAAAAAAAAAAAAAAAACCTTATCATGCTTGATGTTAGCATGTTTACACACAACTCAGTTTTTTTTTTTGAAAAGTACTCACCATGCTTATTCTAAATAAGAGTACTTAACCAATTAATAGAGTAATAAGTAGTACATAACCAATTAATTATAGTAATAAGTAAATAGACAGGTGATGTGTCTGCCCAATATTTTTGAGGCCAATAGGTTTAGCAAAAGGATTTTAGCCACAATTCAGGAATAAAAGCCCACACAAGACAAAGTATGAAGCCAACTTGGGAGCTTAAGAAAAGAACAAAGCCAAAAATCACTCTTTGTGGCAAAGGCGAGAGTGAATTTTCTTTTTTTTTTTTGTTGTTGTTGTTTGTTTGTTTGTTTATTTATTTTTGCATTACAATTCTTAATACACCATTAAACCATAATTTATTATATCTCTGGTTATATATAAGGTATGTTGACACCAAATTCACATCTTCATACATGTATTTTTATAATGATGAGGAATTTTCCACCATTTTCCTTGTGGATGGTGTCAGTTCTGAGTTCTTTGCAGAAGTGCAGGCTGGGGAGCACAGTTGGGGAGATAGAGGCAAACTCGAGGGAAAGGCACAGGTGCACCCCTCCTGGACTTTTTTTAAAATATTTTTTTTTGGTTGTAGATGGACACAATACCTTTATTTTATTATTATTATTTTTTTAATGTGGTACTAGGGATCGAACCCAGTGCTTCACGCATGCTAGGAGAGTGTTCTACCACTGACCACAATCCCGGCCCCACTCCTGGACTTTTGATATCTGGTTACTCCACTATAAGTCATGCTTTTATCCTGAATGACTTTAGTGCTCCAGTGGATAATCCATACAACATTCTTTTTTTAAAAAATATTTTTTAGTTGTAGTTGGACACAATACCTTTATTTATTTATTTTTATGTGGTGCTGAGGATCAAACACAGGGCCTCACACGTGCTAGGTGAACAATCACCACTGAGCCACAGCCCCAGCCCCCCAACATTCTTTTTTTAAAAACTATTTTTAAGGGCTGGGGTTGTGGCTCAGTGGTACAGCGCTTGCCTAGCATGTGTGAAGCCCTGGGTTCGATTCTCAGCACTACATATAAATAAATAAAATAAATAAAGGTCAATTGAAAACTAAAAAATATTTTTAAAAATTTAATTGTAGATGGACACAATACCTTTATTTTATTTATTTTTATGTGGTGTTGAGGATCAAACCCAGTGCCTTACATGTGCTAGGTAAGCATTCCAACACTGAACTACAGTTCCAATCTCTATCCAACATTCTTTTTGTTTTACTTATTTTTTAAAATTTGTTCTAGTTAGTTACACTTGACAGCAGAATGCATCTCGATTCATTGTACACAAATGGAGCACAACTTTTCATTTCTCTGGTTGTACACGATGTAGAATCACATCATTTGTGCAGTCATACCCATACATAGGGTAATAATGTTCGTCTCATCCTATCCAACATTTTTGAATCACAATTCCTTTTTTCCTTTTAGAAATATCTATGGCATGCCTATAGATACCCAGCACTGTTGTAGTTATTAGGTTTGTGGCAGTGAATAAATGTATGAAAATCCCTGCCTTCAAAGCTTATGATTGGGATGGTTAAGGGAGATAATGAACCAATCATTAAACAAACAAACACTTAAGGATAATACTTAGGATGTGAAATGTCATAATAAATAGAATAGTAAAAAACATAAACAGGGGAGGAGATAGGAAATACTGGGAGAAGGGGTCTGTTTTAATTACAAGGGAAGAAATTTCCAAAAGGGTAGCCTTCACGTAAGTACCCATGCCAGTATCATGTGGGAGAGGGTTATGGACAGAGAGAAATGCATGTGCATATATCCTGAGACAAGCGTGTACCTGGCCACAAAGAGGCAAGTCTAGCTGAATCTGAGTTTCAAGAGGAGGTCAGGTAGGTAATAAGGGGATATATCTTATTGGGCCTTGTAGGAAATTAGAAGAACTCTGGCTCTTATTTAAATGAAATGGTGGGGCTGGGGATGTGGCTCAAGCGATAGCGTGCTCGCCTGGCATGCGTGCGGCCCGGGTTCAATTCTCAGCACCACATACAAACAAAGATGTTGTGTCCGCCGAAAACTGAAAAATAAATATTGAAAAATTCTCAAAAAAAAAAAAAATAAATGAGATGGTGAGCCACTGGGAGGAGAGAATGGGATAGAGTCTAACTTATATTTGAAGTTCTTTGACATCACTAATCTTTAGTCACCTTCATCTCTATTCTTTTTATTTTAAGAGAGAGGAGAGAGAGAGAGAATTTTTAATATTTTTTTTTAGTTCTCAGCGAACACAACATCTTTGTTTGTATGTGGTGCTGAGAGGATTGAACCCGGGCCACACGCATGCCAGGCCAGCGCGCTACCGCCTGAGCCACATCCCCAGCCCCCATCTCTATTCTGTTTTGTTACCTGTCCCAATTCCTGGATTTTGTCACTGCTCCAAACTGTTCCATCTCTGTAATCTTCAAACTCAAGTATTGTGATTCCAAGAGCATATACATCCAGCCCCCTTATTCTCATTATACTTTTTCATTCACCTCATCTAAATCTCTCATGTCATGACTGAGAGATCTTGTTGGATAACAGTCCCTATGGCTTATCTTCTTTTCCTCTACCTTTTAAACCCCATAGAGCATATTTTCTAGTTGTTCTCGTGTATAACTTTCTTGTCTGGTTATCTTTATACTACAATAGTTCAGAAAAACTTAAAAACCTAAACAATAAACCTTAGATCATTCTGATGCATTTTGGTACTGACTGTATATATGAGAATGACCTAGGATACTTTAAAAAATATGGATGCCTGATTTCACTGATCTAAGAAAGGGCCCAGATATAGAGATATTTGAAATCTCTCTAAGTAATCCCAATAAGTAACAATTTTGAAGACCTTTGGACTAGGTCAGCATATGTCTTTTCCCTTTCTGTATCTGGACACCTGAGTAGAAAACCAATCTCAACTGCTCCCTATGAACTGCTAGAAAAACTTACAAAATGACCTTAGTAAGCTACATGGCACATTTCTCAGTGTTGAAACAACCTATACCACCCTCCTCCATCCTTCAACGTCATCTGTGTCCCTGTTTCTCCAGAAGATGATATTTTCCCAATTTCATGGAGAAAATAAAGGCTTCTAGAGCCTCAACCTGCTGTCCTGCTTCCTCAAATCTAGAGGTATCTATGCCCATATTTATTGTATCTCTCTTCTGGCTCTTCTAGCAATTTCTATAGTTTTGTGGGTCCTCAACATCTTTGTTACTATTAGCTCTCTTCAAGATATCTACAGTCTCTAAAAACTTCTGTTCAACCCTATATATACCCTCTCTAGCTACTGCCCTGTGTCTCTGCTTCCCTGAGCAGTGAAACTTTTTTTTAATTTTTATACATTTTTTTTAAAGTTGTAGATGAATACCTGTGTTTTATTTATGCATTTATTTTATGTGGTGGTGAGGATGGAACCCAGTGCCTCACACGTGCTAGGCAAGCACTTTTACCACTGAGCTACAACCCCAGCCCACAGTGGAACTTCTTTAAGGAAAAAAAAAGTCTGCTTAGCCTATCTCCATTCTGTCAATCTTCATTTACTTCTCTCCAGTGGAGTCTGGTTTCTGCTTTTATGAAACATCTTTTGCCATGGACACCCGTGATATCCCAATTGGCAAGTCTAATGAATGTGTTTCTCAGTCTTTTACCTTATTCAGTGTTTCTGAGTCATTAATTTTTATTACCTGACCTCTTGAAGATTTATTCTCTCTTAGATTCCATGACACTATTCTTTCTTGATTAATCTTCTACTTCTTTGGCTGCTTCTTGAGACTTACTTTTTCCCAGACTTGAATTATGAGCGTTTCCAGAAATCTCTCTGTTTCTTCTTGGGAATTTTATCAGTGCTTGTGGCTTCTACTATCACCTACATGTTTATGACTCCCAGATATATAACCCACACCACACACAGATCTCTCTCTCTTGAGCCCTAGATCTATCTAACTGCCCCTGGGCTGTCTTTATCTGGAAATTCCATAGGCAACCCAAAGTCAATATGCCCCAAATGGAACTTGATTTTTTATATATTCTTCCTCCACTAAACCAAAAACTTGTACCATCCAAAATCCTTCCTTCATCTCCTTTACCTTCCACAATGACCAATTCCTCCCAGTCTACCTCCCAAATCCTGGTACTCTATTTGTTCCTTTTTATTGTGACTTCCCCTTCTCAAGATTCACATCATTTCTCATCTATAATACCTTCCTATCTGGATTGTCTGGCTTTATAGCAGCCTCCTTCAAGCTGTCTTCTGAACCTGAATAATTTTTCTACCATGCAAAAATTTACCATGTACTTAGCTTCCTGTGTGCTATTAATGACCCCCAAGAATTCATAAAAATGTTTTTTTAAATACTTTTTAAGTTGTATATGGACACAATATTTTATTTTGTTATTTTTATGTGGTGCTGAGGATAAAACCCAGTGCCTCATGCATGCAAGGCAAGCGCTCTACTACTGAGTCACAATCCCAGCCCCCATAAAAATGTTTTTTAAGTTATGCTTTATGGATTTCTCTGTGTTCTGGAATGAAGTTGGGGGTCTGCAACTGAGTGGACCACATAACATGGCTAAATTTCTAATTTAACTAGCAACTGTGCTTTTTATCTGTTTATCATCCTAAATCTTCAAGAATATTTTCTATTAGAAGGAATATTTTATAGCCAGAAGAAAGGATTGAATGCCATTGATGCTGACCTTCACAACAGTATCTAACAAGTTCACTGTTTATCAGGAATGGAACAGTATCTCTTATGTCAAAAAAATGTGAATCATAGACCTTGTGTTTAAGAACTGTGTTTACTCCAGATTTGTTAATTTGGCTGCATTGCCCAGATTGAAACCCCTCACAGCTTGATAGGACATTCTGTGAGTGTTCTTCTGCCTTTTAGAGTTATTAGAGCCTGTCATAGACATGAAATCCAGAACTCTGCCTGAAGAACACCCATGGCCTTGATGCAGGCACTGTTCCTGATTAGTCTCAGATGTCAAATTGTACACAGTTCTTGCATTTTCTATTTAACGTAAGTATCTCTAATATACTCCCAAGTGATTAAAGAGTCTTTTTAAAGCTACAGAATATTCCAGTGATCAAAGATTGTTACATATTTATTTTATGAAATGAAATTCTGTTCCCTCTATCAGAACAGAACTTTAGGACATCTTTCCAGCCCCCATGGGAACTGATTCCAAATAAGCTCTTCATTCTCAGAGAAGCTTCTGTGGTCCTTATTTACTATTTCAAACTGTGATTGAGCTCAGGCTATAGGCTTTTCATGTACCCCATGCTACAAAACTATTCTAATTCGTCTACCAAATATTCTTATCAAAACTGCTGTTGAGACAAAGCTCTCAACTAGGAATGAGATTTCTATCAGGTTCTAAATCCCGATCATACAGCCAATTTATTATATGACCTTGGAGAAGTCACTAAACAACCTCTGATCAGGAAAGGATGCTTTCGGAACAGATTGTTTCTCAGAGCCATTTTACTTTTGATACCTTGAGTCATTGATGTTGGGAGATAACCAGTGTAAAAATGCTTTGAAAAGTTCAAAGTGCTATATGAATGGAAAGGTGTCATCATCAATTAAACCTACTGCTTCAAGTTTCCGTAGGAGACAAAGGAGAGGTAAAGGAAGACTTCTTGATTAATATACAACAGGAGCAATTCAGTATCTGAATCATCTGAAGTAGGCAGGGTATTGTTATTTACCAGGGAGGAAAAACAATAATAAGAGATGTTATTTATTTATTTGTAGCTATTATTTATTGAGATATGACTACACACTTTCCTTTTTTATATGCATTTATTTATTTATTTATTTATTTATTATGTGGTGCTGAGGATCGAACCCAGTGCCTCACATGTGCTAGGCAAATGCTTTACCATTGAGCCACAACCCCAGCTCCTAGGCACTTTCATATACATTTTTGTTATTCATCCTCACAGTTAACCTATCAGTATTATTATTTTTCCCCTTTTACAATTGAGAAACCTGAGGTTCAAGGATGTTAAGTAACTTGGCTGAGGTCACATCCCTAGTAATTGTTGGTACTAAGATTTGAGCCATGATTTTTGTGATTTGAAATCTCAAGCATTTTCTAGTATAAGATGTGAAACCCAAGATCTTGTTTTCTAGTCCAGTACTTCTTAAACTGAATTTGCATTTGAATCACCAGGAGATCTTGCTAAATTCAGATTGCTGATCCAGTAGGCTTGGGGTAGAGCCTGAGCTTTTGCATTTCTAGCAAGCTCCCAGGTGCTGCTGATGTAGTTGGGTCCATGGACCACATTTTGAGTGGTAAATGGCTAGAAGCCTTTATATAGACTACATTTGCCCCTGGAATAGGGTTGCACAGGCTGTGCACTGCACAACTCTAGTGCACTACCCAGCACTATTTGAGGTATGGTCTTTGTGCAGTGTGCCTCTTTGGAGTCATGTACTACTATGTCCTTGCCTTAGAGTGAGAATATGGTAAGTAGTGAGTAGATACATGTACAGCATCTTCAGCCACTTGGGCTATATCTGAAGAAAGAAAAGCACTTTTTCCTCCAAAAAGGAAAAATTGATCAATGTAGTTGAAAAAGAAATGCCAAGCCAGACTTCCCACAATGGGGGCAGCCCATTTGGTGTTTGGCAAGATGGGAAGAGGGGGGAGAGGGAAGCTGGCTGGTTGGCAGGCAGGCTGGCTGGCGTGGCTGGACCCATTCTTATGCTAACAAAGCCCTGATTCCAGGCCGCAGCTGCTGCTCCTATGGGGGCTTGGGCCATTCAGAGCAGCTTGCTTTATGAGTGCCAGACCCTCTGAACAGGTGCGGCCCCACTTGTTATTTTGCACAGCCCTGACTGACTAGACAGGGAGCTGATTATCACTGTGAATCGGGGATTACCGCTGATTTACCAGCTTCTCTGGAACAAAGGGGCCAGCCTCTAGACAGCTGGCTCTTCTGGCCACAGTGAAGCTGATGGCCCTGAAGGCCATGTGGCCTTGAAGAGAAGGCTTTGCATTGAAAACGGGACAGAAGACAATCAGATTCAGGTAAGCAGTCCTTCAGGGGTAGGTCAAAGTGTGTGTGAGAGTCAGAAAATTTGAGAGCTTAAGACCACAGTCCCTAAACAGGTGATCAGAACCTATTGAGATATCCTTCTGTGGTCAGGCTGCTGTCTTGAGCCCTATCCTGGTCTGAGGTGTCCTGAAGTGGTCAAAGACGAGGGAAAGCCAGCTGGCTCTCATTATCCCTTTCCTCTTCTACTTAGCCTCAGCACCAGGCTTTTGCAACAAGAAAATCAGCTTCTAGTCTCAAGGAAGCAGGAGCCCTTTGGCTCTGTGATTAACCAGACCAGATATAGGGGAGGCAGCCTGGATCCAGATCCTAACCTGGTGACTTACTAGCTGCAGGATCTTTTTTTTTTTTTTTTTTTTTGAGGTGCGGGGGATTGAACCCAGGCCTTGTGCATGTGAGGCAAGCACTCTACCAACTGAGCTATATCTCCAGCCCCCCCTTTTAAAAATTATCTTTATTTTGTTTATTTAGTTTGTTTATGTGGTGCTGAGGATGGAGCCCAGTGCCTCATGCATGCTAGGCAAGCACTCTACCACTTAGCCACAATCCCAGCCCTAGCTGTAGGATCTTGAGTTAATTATTAGATATCTCCAAGCCTTAGTTTTGTGCCCTCTCACAGAGGAGTAATGACAGACTCTCCCTCATGGGGCTCTTAAGAGGATTTATCATTAATAATAATGAGAGCACCTACTGAAAACTGGGCACTCTTGTAAGCACATTGCATGCTGAAACTCACGAAATCCTCAAAATAATGTTCCAGACAGGGGCTCCCCATTTTATAGATGTAAAACTGAGGATGAAAGGGGATTAAGCATCCTGCCTAAGGCACATAACTAGTGAGCCAGCAATTGAACCTAGACAGTCTGCTCTAGCTTCTTGTTCACTGTGCTTTAAGGAACAAACTCAGAGGTTCTGTGATGCCTGGCTGTAATCCCAGCAGCTCTCATGGTAAGGCAGGGAAATTGGGAGTTCAAAGCCAGCCTGAGCAACTTAGAGAGACCCTAAGCAACTCAGCGAGACTCTGTCTCTAAATAAAATACAAAAAAAGGGCTGGGGATGTGGCTCAGTGGTTAAGTGGCCCTGGGTTCAGTCTCCAGCACAAAATAAAACAAAACAAAAAGTGCGAACTCAAAGTAAACTGATGAGCACAGTGCCTGCCACATATGAATTCTTGGTAATGAGGATGGTTATGATTCACTAACCTAACCTAGCCTCACTCTTTTTTTAATATTTATTTTTTAGTTGTTTCTCGACACAATACCTTTATTTCACTTATTTATTTTTATGTGGTGCTGAGGATCGAACCCAGGGTCCCACATGTGCAAGGCAAGCACTCTACCACTGAGCCACATCCCCAGACCTAGCTTCACTCTTTCAATGAGTGGCCAAATAGGTGNTTTTGTTTGTTTGCAATATGGATTTCCACAATTGGCACCTCCATTAGGGAAAGAATGATTTTTTTTTTTTTATCTTTTGTCCCCAGGGTTCCAGCTCCATTCACTCAAACACAAAGGAGGGTAGGACATTTCATTTTGTCACTTGGCTTAGCAGACCAACTTCTTCCTCTTCATTCTATAGCCTCTTTAGGCCTACTACTTCCCTGCAAAACCTTAATCCTTGTAAATTTGATTCACTTAGTATGTTAAAGAAAGAGAGGTAAAGAAGGAAGGAGGGAAAGGAGAGAAAGAGGGAGAGGGAAAAAAGGGGGAGGGAGAGAGACAGACGGGCAGAGAGAGACAGACAAGAGAGGGAGAGGGAGAGGAGGCTTCTTAAAAGAAAATGAGAAGAATAAAAACAGTCAACACAATCCTATTCAAATCTAATCTTAAATAGGTTGGGACAGCTGTTGTAGACTGTTTATTGACAAAGAACCATGTCCATAATACACAATTAAGTGAGAGAAACAGACTACAAGCCATATAGTGTGCACCATTGGAAAAGACAGTATCTGTGTGGGGGTGTGTATGGGTGTGAGGGTGTGTACAAATATAGAAAAAAGACTGTAAGGAAGGATTCAAAATGTTAACAGTGATTGTGTGTAGGTACTGAAGTCGTAGATTACTTTTCTCATTTACATTTTTCCATACTTTTCTCTGAATTTTAAATGAATATAAATGAATCATAATTAAACTCTAAAGAAAAGACAAATGTTGGGAAAGGAAGAGCCTGTACTGTCTGTGCTAGAGAACAATAATTGTGGCCCATGTCTGCTGCTAAACAACATTCTCACTGTGCAAGGGAGACTACTCAGCAGAACCTCAGAGAGCTTGCAGCATGCTCTGAGTGTGTCATCTTTCTGCCTAGATAGGGAAAAGTAGAAAGCCCTGATCTGTGGTGTGCCACCTGAGATCCCATGTGTGCCTGACTATGGTTTAGGAACCCATTGCTAGAGTTAACATGCTAAAGCTTGCAAAAATTGTAACAGGGCTAAGGGGGTGAAAACAAACAGAACAGGGATTGTTGAGTGGGGATGTTCCACATTGATAACAGAAAGGGGAGGCCTGGAGTTATCTTCCTGAGCTGGAGAGTGGGTAAGTATTAAGGCTTCTTTTGCAGGCTTCCTATTTTGGGCATGAGTCCGGGAAATGGGAAAGAGAGTTCAGGCAAGCACAGGGTTGGGGACAAAGACATAGCTAGGATCTACAAACTCAAATACCCTTAAGGGCTCAGGAGCCTAGGAGAGTACTGCGATAGGTTGAAGAGAGTAATTCACATTATAAAACAGCACTGAGAAGCCTGGGAATATGGACCCACGGTTTTCATGCCTTATGGCTTTTCAAAAAAGCATGGAAATCCAGTTATTTTTGTAAAATCTTTCAATGACTAAGTTTTTTTTCTTTCAAATATGAAGATAATACAGACCAAGAAAAATTTATAAGCCACAGTTTAAAAATCATTTTACTTTTGATTAATTGTAGGTCTTTGGGAGGTTGTTAAGATGTTATAGAAGGGTGCCAATGTACCCCTCACCCAGTTTCCTCCAATGATTGCATCTTAAATAACCATCGTACATCATCAAACCCAGAAAATTACTTTGGCATAGCATGTGTACCTAATTCTATGTCAATTGGTCACATTTGTGGGGTTGATCACAGTCAAAATACAGAACTACTGCATCAATGCAAAGACCACTCTCATACTATTCCTAAATATTCACACCCACTTTCCTAGCCCTATTATCCCTAGCCCTAGCAACTACTATTCCCTCTCTCTGTTTTGTTATTTTAATAGTGTGATATAAAAGGAATAACATATTATGTGACTTTTCTTAAAGAGAGAGAGAGAGAGAGAGAGAGAGAGAATTTTTAATATTTATTTTTTAGTTTTCGGTGAACACAACATCTTTGCTTGTATGTGGTGCTGAGGATCGAACCCAGGCTGCACGCATGCCAGGCGAGCGTGCTACCGCTTGGGCCACATCCCCAGCCCCCTTATGTGACTTTTTGAGCTAGGCTTTTTAAAAACTCAGCATAAAATCCTAGAGATCCATCCAGGTTCTTGCATATATTTTTTTTAAATATTTATTTTTAATTATAACAATATCTTTATTTTTATGTAGTGCTGAGGATTGAACCCAGTGCCTCATGCATGGTAGGTGAGCACTCTACCTCTGAGTCACAACTCGAGCGCAAAGTTCTTGTGTATATTAATAACCCATTTCTTTGTACTGCTGCATAATATTTCATGGTATGTATATTTCATAATTTGTTTAACAATTCACTTATCATGGGGCATTTTTGTTCTTTTCAGTTTGGGGCTATTAGAAATACAGATGCTATGAACCATCATGTACAGGCTTTTGTTAGATAGAAGTATTCTTTTCTAAGAAATGCCTAGAAGTATAATTGCTGGGTCATAAGAGAAGTACATGTTGAGTTTTACAAGAAACTGCCAAACTGTTTTCCAGAGTAGCTCTAGCATTTTACATTCTTACAAGTTATGTATGACTTATCCACTTTTTCTGTATCTTTGCTAACATTTGATGATATCACATTTTTTTTACTTTAGACAATCTACAAATGTGTAATGATATTTTACATTTTTAATTTTTATTTTCTTAATGGATAATGATGTTGAACATCTTTTCAAGTGATTATTTACCATCTAAGTATCTGTTATGGTTTGTATGTGAGGTGTCCCCCAGAAGCTCATGTTTGAGGCAATGCAAGAAGGTTTAGAGATGACTGGGTTATGAGATCCTTAATCTAATCAGTGCATTCATCCCCTAATAGGGATTAATTGAGTGGTAACTGCAGGTAGTTAGGGTATGGTGGAGGAGGTGGATCCCTGGGAGCATGCCTTTGGGGTTTAGTTTGTTTGGTTGAGCTGTGCTCTCTGCCTCCTAGTGTGATGTCTTTAACCACTTTCCTCTAGCACACCCATCCACCATGATGTTCTGCCTCACCTCTAGCCTCAGGAATGGACATGGCTGTTGATGGTCTGAAGCCTCTGAAACCATGAGCCTCCAAAGAAATTTTCCCTCCTCTAATTGTTCTTGTCAGGTCTTTTGGTCGCAGCAATGAAAAAAGTGACTTAAAAAAGAAATTGGGGGCTGGGATTGTGGCTTGGCGGTAGAGCGCTTGCCTAGCAAGTGCAAGGCCCTGGGTTCGATCCTCAGCACCACATAAAAATAAATAAAATAAAGATACTGTGTCCAACTGCAACTAAAAAAATTAAAAAAAAGAAATTGGTACCAAGAAGTAGGTTCATTGCTGTGACAAAACTGAGCATGTGGTTCAGAAGCTTTGGAGCTTTTGGAATTTGTGAGAGAAATTTTGGATAGTTTAGAGTTGAAAGCTAGAAATGCTTTAGGTTGTTGTAAGGGAAGCTTAATAAGCGATTCTGGTGGGAGCTCAGAAGACCAGAATGCCAGTACAACTGTGCATGGTAAAGACAGGGCTCAAGAGGATTCAGAGGAAAAGGAGGACTCTGTTGGACATTGGACTAGAGGCCATTCATGGAACATTATGGCTAAGAATTGGTCTACATTTTGCCTGTGTCCTCAGACTTCTATGAGGCTGATTTTAAAAGTGATGGACTTCAATCTTGTGGAAGAAATTTATAGTCAGCATGGTATTCAGCTGGCAGCTTTTAGCTAAGTTTATTGTGATATTCAGGAGAAGAAATCAGAACAGAAAGACTTGAAAAATGTCAGTTGAAAGACAAGGTTAAACTGGGGTCAAGGAAGCTGCAGTTGTTAAAAGATCTTCCTGCTGCTAAAGAAATGCTAAAGATTTTGCCCAGACACAGTAAGATGGCATGAGGGCATCTCTGAAATTGACTAGACCACACTCCTATCTCTGGCTCAAGGGTGCAAAAGTAAAAATTCCTTTGATTAGGTTGGGGATTCCAGTTCAGGATCTTTGGGGGCAACTGAAGGCCATAGAGTGTGGCTAGAGGACTTAGTTATTGGGGCGAGCCTTTGTCTTATGTATATTTTGTACCTCGTGAGTGGAGTCTCTGTCTACTTCCTGGTGTGATTTCCTGTGCTGCTTTCTTTGTCACACTCCTCCGTCATGATCTTCAGCCTCATCAGCACCCCCAGGAAATGGATCTCTGTCTGTGGACTGAGACCTCTGAAACTGTAAGCCACCAAATGAACTTTTCGTCTTTAAATTGTTCTTTCCAGGTCTTTTGGTCACAGCAATGAAAAAAGTTGACTAAAACAGTATCCTTTTTAGTGAAATGTCTTTTCACATCTTTTTCCCATTCAAACTGAATTTTGTGGTTTTTTTTTTTTTTTTCATTTAGTTTCGAGCATTCACAATGTAGATACCAATCTTTTGTCGGGTACATGGTTTGCAAATATTTTCTCTCAGTCCTTGTCTTGTCTTTGTATTCTTTAAACAGAGTCTTTCATGGAACAGTTTGTAATTTTTTTTTTGGGGGGGAGGTCCAATTTATTGATTTTTCTTTCACACATTATGCTTCTGATGTCACGGTGTCATGCCTAAGAATTCTTTAACAAGCACTGGGTCCCTATTTTTTTGTTTGTCTTTTTGCTACGGAGGATTGAACCTAGGGATACTTTCTTACTGAGCCATATCCAAGCCTTCCTTTTTTATATTTTATATAGAGACAGGGTCTTCCTAAGTTGCTCAGGGGCTCTCTAAGTTTGCTGAGGCTGGCTTTGAATCCTGGCTTTCGCAATCCTACTGCTTCAGGCTCTGGAGCCACTGGGATTACAGTGTGGGCTACAGCCCAGCATTTTATGTTTAGAAGAGAAGTTTATAATTTCTTTTACATTTAAATCTATGATTTTTTTTTCTTTTGGACCCAGGATTGAACTAACAGTGCTTAACCACTGAGCCATATCCCTAGCCATTATTATGTTTTATTATGAGACAGGGTCTCCCTAAATTGCTTAGGACCTCACTAAATTGCTGAGACTGGATTTGAACTTGTAATACTCCTGTCTCAGCCTCTAGAGCCATGGGGATTATATGAATGCCCCACTGTGTCTGGCTCTATGGTTTATTTTGAGTTAATTTTTGTGTAACGTCTGAAGTTTAGGTCAAGGTTCATGGTGTCCCCTATGATGTTCTAATATCCTTTGTTTAAAAAGAAATTTTTGTGGTGGGGTTGTGGCTCAGCGGTAGAGTGCTTGCCTAGCACGTGCAAGGCCCTGGGTTCCATGCTCAGCACCACATAACAATGAATAAATAAATAAAATAAAAGGTATTGTGTCCATCTACAACTAAAAAAAATCAAATATTTTAAAAAGATTAAAAATATAAAAAGCAATTCTTCCATTGAATTCTTTCCTCATCTGTGGCAAAAATCAGTTAGGCATATTTGTGTAAATCTATTTCTCAGTCATCTATAATGTTTTATTGATCTATGTTTCTCTTTCTGTGACTATGATATTCTCTTGATTACTCTAGTTATGTAGAAAACCTTACTACTGTGTAAAGCAATTTCTTTCACTTTATTTTTTTTAATCAAAATAATTTAATCTCTTTTAGATCATTTGTCTTCCAAATATATTATTGAATAATATTGTCTACATTCACACAAAAAAAATCTAACTAGGGTTTTTTTTTTTTTTTTT
>NW_026000261.1:4304468-4311475 GCF_001458135.2 Marmota marmota marmota | reverse complement strand
TTTTTTTTTTTTTTTAATCCCCAGCCCTTTTTAATATTTTATTTCTAGACAGGATCTTGCAGAATTGCTTAGGGCCTTGCTAGATTGCTGGGGCTGCATTTGAACTTTGACAATCCTCCTGCCTCTGTCTCCTGAGCCAGTGGGATTGCAGTCATGTGCCAATGCATCCGGCTCTTGCTAGGATTTTAATAGGAATTATGTCACATATGCATATCTATTTTGGGAGAATTGACTTTTCTATTTTATTTATTTATCTATTTTTTAGTTGTAGTTAAGACACAATACCTTTATTTTATTAATTTATTTTTATGTGGTGCTGAGGATCGAACCCAGGGCCTCGCACATGCCAGGCAAGTGCTCTACTGCTGAGCCACTACTCCAGCCCCAAGAATTGACTTCTTTACTATATTGAATTTTATTTATATCTTTGATTTTTTTTTTTTTAGTTTTCAGCCTGTAAGTCCTATACAGGTTTTGCTAGATTTACACTTAAGTCCTTCATTTTTTAATAATTATAAGTGGTATTATATTTTAAATTTTGGTTTTCACATGTTTATTACAAGTATATAGAAATACAATTATTTTAGCAGATTGAGCCCAGGGCCTCATGCTCACCAGGCAAGTGCTCTACTACTGAGCTACTCCCTGAGCCCCAACATTTTTTTTTTGGTACCAAGGATTGAACCAGGGGTGCTTAACCATTTAGCCACACCCCCAATCCCTTTAAAAATTTTTTTTAAAAAATTTAGAGACAGGGTTTCACTGAGTTTCTTAGGGCCCTGCTAAGTTGCTGAGGCTGGATTTGAACTCAAGATTCTCCAGCCTCAGCTCTCAAGATGCTGGGATTGAAGGCTTGTGCCACTCCTCCTGGCTCTGTGTTCTTTAAAGTATACATTTAATTTTTAAAAAAATTTTGATGTTAAATTTTAGGTAGGGTAATTTACCTTTTTTCTTTTTACTTATGCTTTTAAGTGTCATTTCTCAGAAACTATTGCATAATCCAAGCTCACTAACATTCACAACCGTTTTTTTCCTAAGAATTTTATAATTTTAGGTCTTACATTTACATATTTTATTCATTTTGAGTTTATTTTATATGGGGTGAAGAAGAGGTTCAATTTAATTATTTTGTACGTGGAAATGCAATTGTCCCAGAAAAGAGCATTCTTTCCCTATTGAAATTTCTTGTCATGCTTGTCAAAAATCAAGGTTCGTCTTTTCAGCCTTCAGTTCTATTCCATTTCTCTTTATATGTAATTTTTGCCAGTACTACACTGTTGATTACCACAGTGTTAGTAAGTTTTACACTGGGAAGAGTTAGTAGTCCAAATTTGCACTGAGTCACACCCCCAGCCCTTTTTATTTTTTATTTAGAGACAGAGTCTCACTGAGTTGTTTAGTGCCTTGTTGCAGAAGCTGTGCCTCAGCCTCTGGAGCTGCTGAGATTATAGTCAGGCTGCATCACCAGCCTGATTCTTGATGTTCTCTTTAAAGATTGTTTTATCATTTGGGTCCCTTGTATCACCATATGAATTTTAGAGTTATCTTGCCAATTTCTAAACCAAAGGCAATTGGGATTTTGATAACATTTGTGTATATCGTTTGTTTTTGAATCTATAAGTAAATTTTGAGACTATTGTCATTCCAATATTGTCTTCCAATCTGTGAGCATGGGATGTCTTTCATATATTTAGAACTTTAATTTCTTTTAACAATATTTTGTACATTACAGACTGTAAATTTTGCACTTTTTTGTTAAATATATTCCTAAATATTTATTTTTTGGTGTATCGTAAATGGAATTATTTTCTTGATTCATTAGTTTGTTATTGCTACTGTATGTGAATAATGCTGATATGTTTTAGTCCTTCACTATTAAGTACAGATGGCTCCCAATGGTTTACCTATGACTCTTTTGAGTTTATAATGGTATGAAAGTGATCCATATTCAAAAGAAACTATATTTTGAATTTGGACCAATTCTTAGGCCAGCAGTATGTGGTATGAGACTCTCAGGATGCTAAATGACAGTAGAAATCCACAGCTCCCATACAGTCAAAATATCATGAGGGGAAAAAAACTGATAACTCCACAGTGTAGTATGTTGCCAAGTTATGCTGTATGAAATGCATTTATGATTCATATTATTTTCAAATTATGATGAGTTATCAGGGCATAATCCCATCATCAATTTTGGAACATCTGTGTCATGTTAGCTGTGAGTTTTTGTAGTTTCTTTTTGCCATGTTGAGGAGTTCCATTCTATCCATAACTTACTGTTTTATCATGTCATGAAATGGTGTTAAATTTCATCAATTTTTTATGTCTATTTAAATGATCCTATGATTTTTGTCCTTTATCCTATTGAAATGGTATATTACATTAATTGATTGTCAGATGTTAAGCCATTCTTGGGATAAATACCGATTGGTCATGGTGTATGATCCTTTTCTATATATACTGTTGGCTTCAATTTGTTAGCAGTTTTTTCTTTTTGGATTTATTTATTGTTTTGGTACATTTTATCCAGTTGAAGTTATTCACTATTTCCAGGTTTCTGAGAGATTGGCTTGTTTTTGTTTTATCATAAATGAGGTAGGTCTTGTCAGATGGCTTTTCTGCATTAGTTGATATTATCATATCATTTTCTTATTTAGCCTGTTGATATGGTAGATTACAGTGATTGATTTTTGGAATATTGAACCAGTTTTGCTTCTATGGAATAAATCTTAATTGGTCATGGTGTATTATTCTTGTCAAATAATTCCAAATTATATTTGCTAATATGTTATGATATGTGAATCTATATTCATGAAGAATATTGCTTTCCTTTTTGCTTCTTTCTTCCCTGTTTTCCTTCATTTTTTTTCCCTTTTCTTCTTTCTTCTTGGTACCAACTTTGGTTTTGGTGGTAGGGTAATACTATCCTCCTAAAATGAATTGAAAAGTGTTCTCTTTTATGTTGTGGAAGATATTGTAGAAAATTGGTGTAGATTCTTCTTTAGATATTGGACAAAATTCTGTTGTGAATTCTGGTCTTGGAGATCTTTCAGGGGCTTTTAAAGCATGAATTTAATTAAGAATTACAGGTCTAGGCCTGGGGCTGGGGCTCAGCAGTAGTGCACTTACCTGGCATGTGTGAGGCACTGGGTTTGATTCTCAGCTCCACATATAAATAAATAAACAAAATAAAGGTCTATCAATTATTTTTTTAAAAAGAATTACAAGTCTGTTCAAATTATCTATTTCATGTTGGGTGATTTGTGGCAGTTTGTGCATTTTAAGGAAAAGTCTATTTCATCCACATTGTCAAATTACTGTGTGTACAATTGTTTGTAGCATTCTCTTATTATCCTCATGATGTCTATGGGGCCTCCAGTGTGATATTTCATCCACATATTGTTAATTTGTGTCCTCTCCCTTTTTCTTTGTCGGTTTTGCTAGATCAGTTCAATTTTCTTGACCTTTATAAAGAACGAGTTCTGTGTTTCATTAATTTTTTCTATTGCTTTTCTATTTTCAACTTCACTGATTTCTAGTCACATATTTAATATTTCACCTTTCTACTTCCTTTGGATTTATTTTGATTTTCCTTTTCTGATTTCTTGAGGTAGGAGCTTGAATGCCAATTTCAGACCTTTCCCTTTTTATAATATATACATTTATTGCTGTGAATTTCCTACTCATCACTGATTTACCTGTGTCCCACAAATTTTGGAATGTCATATTTTTATTTTTAGCCTATTCATTGGGTCAAAAGGCCCAGAAAACTGCTGAGGTTTTTTTGTTGATGGTGTCAGCTGCACTGACTGGAGGTTCTATGGACAAATCTACTTCCAAAATCATTCAGTCCCTTGAAGTTGTAGGTCTGAAGCCCCCTTTTCCTTAATGATTGTCTGCCTTTAGTCACTCTCTTCCCTTAAGGCTATTTGCATTCCTTCTAAAGTAGCCTACTCTGCCGCAGGTCAAGTCTTTCTTTCTCATGTCTCAAAATTCTGATTTTGTTTTCACTTTTTAAAAAATTTTTAAATTTTTTTAGTTGTAGTTGGACACAATACCTTTATTTTATCATATATTTTTATGTGGTGCTGAGGACAGAACCCAGGATCTCGCAGGTGCGAGGTGAGCCCTCTACTACTGAGCTACAACCTCAGCCCTTGTCTTCACATTTTAGCTAAAGAAAATGCTGTGTGGGCTGGGGATGTGGTTCAAGCAGTAGCGCGCTCGCCTGGCATGCACGGGGCGCTGGGTTCAACCCTCAGCACCACATACAAATAAAATAAAGGTGTTGTGTCCACCGAAAACTGAAAAATAAGTATTACATTTTTTTTCTCTCTCTCTCTTTAAAAAAGAAAAAAAAAGAAAATGCTCTGCTCTGCTGGTAGAATAAAATGCACTGCTCTGCTGTAGAATTCATGGGATGAGATTAATCTCACTCATAGAATCTCCATTTTGCACTATAATGTTCTTTTTTAATTAATGAATTTATTTTATTTTTTGGTACCAGAGGTTGATCCCGTGGGCACTGGACCACTGAGCCACATCTCCAGCCCTATTTTGTATTTTATTTAGATACAGGGTTTCACTGAGTTGCTCAGCACTTTGCTTTTGCTGAGGCTGGCTTTGAATTTGTGATACTCCTGCCTCAGCTTCCCAAGCTGCTGGGATTATAGGCATGCACCATTGCACGTGGCTCATTAAAATTCTGAGAGGTTCATGACAACAGATTTGACCCAGTGGAGTAGTTCTAATTTCAGGCCTTTCTGAATTCTGCAATTCTGAAGTTGGGAAGTCAGGGAATATTCTGTTTTTCTGTTCAATGTGATATGAATTAGAGCAAAAATTAGAGGCTAATGTGTTCCTCGGAAATGTCAAAGTCATGAAAGACAAGAAAAACTGAGAAATGTTTCAGTTTTCAAAAGGGACTAAAATGACATGGAAACTAAACTGAAAGACTGATACATGCTTGTGTCCTATACCAAAAAATTGTTATTTTATTTTGAAGATTCTTATTGGAATCATTAGTGAAATTTGAAAGAGGTCTTTAGATTAGATGATCATGTTGTATGCATGCTAATTACTCAATTGTGATAATTGTCTGTGGTTCTGAAAGAGAATGCCCTTAGTTTTAGATAGTAAAATATTTAGGGATAAAAGTTATGATCTCCATTATACTTTCAAATTGTTTAGAAAAAGGTACAGTGTAAATGTATAAATATATATATATATATATATATATATATATATACAGAAAAGAGAGAAAAGGATGAAGAAAATGTTATAAAATGTTAGCATTTGGGGAATATGAGTGAAGGATATATGGAAATTCTTTTTTTTTCTTTTAATTTTTTTAGTTGTAGATGGACAGAAATATTTGTTTTTATTTTTATGTGGTGCTAAGGATCGAGCCCAGTGCCTCATACATGTAAGTCAAGTGCTCTGCTACTGAGCTACAACCCCAGCCCCAGAAATTCTTTATACTATACTTTTTTTTAAAAAAAATATTTTTTAGTTTTAGTAGAACAATATCTTTATTCTATTTTTACGTGGTGCTGCAGATTGAACCCAGAACCCCAAACATGCTAGGCAAGTGCTCTACCACTGAGCCACAATCCCAGCCCTATACTATACTTTTATACTTTTAAACTAATAGACTTTCTGATGAATCACAGCCCTGGCCCACATCTTGATTTCAGCCTGGTTAGAACTTGAGTAGAAAATTCAGCCACCCTTTTCCTGGATTTCTTACTCATGAAAATTATAATAATATTTATATAGTTTTTTTTTTAAGTGAGGCCAAAGATGTTTATGAAGCATTTGAAGTAAAGAGAGGGTAGATTCAAGAGACATTATACAGGTGCTTGCATGGTACACATCTGTAAATCTCAGAGTCTCAGAAAGCTGAGGCAGGAGTATCCCAAGTTTAGGACCAGCTTGGGCAACTTAGTGAGAACCTGTCTCAAAATAAACAAATAGAGGGGGCTGGGGATATAGTTCAGTTGGTAGAGTGCTTGCCTCGCATGCACAAGGCCCTGGGTTCATTTCCCAGCTCTGCCAAAAAAATAAACAAACAAATAAAATAAACAAATAGAGAAAGGCAAGGGCGGTAGCTAACAACCCCCCCCCCCCCCCGTTTAATTGCCAATGAGATAGAGAGAGACTGTGAACAGAAAGTCACTATAATTTGGTATCTGACTAAATGTGGTCAGAACTTGGGATGATTCTGAATTTGGGAACATGGAAATTGAAATAATGTTGGTAGAAAGAGGCAAATCAAGGCATAGCTTATAAAATAAGTTTGAGGTGGGTCTACGTGGACTGGATAGGGGGTGTTCACAAATGGAAAGGAACCATCTAGCCATCTAGTAGAAAGGAGTTATGGGCTGGGGTTGTGACTCAGTGGTAGAGCACTCACCTAGTATGCGTGAGGCACTGGGTTCGATCCTCAGCACCATGTAAAAATGAAGTATAGATATTGTGTGTCCACCTAAAACTAAAAAATAAATATATATTTTTAGAAAGAAAGGATTAAAACAGAATAGAGTGGTCAGGGCTGGAGCCAGAGGTTGGGGAGGCATTACTATGATTTTAGAGATATTTTGGAGCATCTACTGCAAAAGAAAAATAGATGCTGAAAATAGAAGGATGTTTTTTGAGTCTACCATGCACACTCACCTGGTTGTGAGCACTTGTACTGAAATCAGAGTTGTGTTTAAATACTGACTGTGCTTGTTTCTTGCTCTGTGACCTTCAACAAGTGCCTAAACCTCTCTTAGCCTCAGTTTTTTCAGCTGTGAAATGGTGATGCTAATCATACCTGCTTCATTGTGAGGATTCAATGAGATAATCTGTATAGAGTACTCAGGACATTGCCTGGCACATAGGTAGAGCTGAAAAAATTGGTCTATGATTGTTAGTAGTATTTTCTTTAATGTGCTTGTCTGCTAGGCAACTTTCTTTTAAAAGGGCTCCTTCACAGTTCAAATGACTTTTTTTTTTTTTTTTTT
>NW_026000261.1:4262322-4302912 GCF_001458135.2 Marmota marmota marmota | reverse complement strand
TTTTACCAAGTGGTGTGTGTGTGTGTGTGTGTGTGTGTGTGTGTGTGTTGGGTGAGTGGGAGGTTTGCCTCAAGAACTGTTAAGGGGAGAATGAAAAGATCTGCATTGTGAAAGGGAAGGGGTGAAGAAAAATGTTAGAATTGGTACAGTGTTTGATAAATAACTAGTCATTTGTGACATAATCATATACACACTGCAAACAACACCCCTCTCTGTGGCAGAAATAGAGGGGATGTTCTCAATGGAGGGAGGGCCTCAGCCGAAGAGGCTAAATGAGAGCCATTCATCCCTCCAGCCTCTTTCTGCCATTGCAGAGATTGGTGGAATCCACCACGTAGGTTTTCTTTTCAAATTTTTTTTTAGTTGTAGAGGGACACAATGGTTTATTTATTTATTTATTTATTTATTTATTTATTTATTTATTTTGATGTGGTGCTGAGGATGGAACCCAGAGCCTCACACGTGCTAGGCAAGCACTCTAGCACTCTACCACTGAGCCACAACCTCAGCTCCGCCATGTAGGTTTTCTATGGTCTCTCAACACTGCTCAGCAGAGACTGCCAAAGGCTGCTTTGCTAGTGGCTGGTGGCTTTTAACCTCTGTGGGAGGGATACAGCCTTTCCCTTTCATCATGAAATCCATGATTTTTCTTTGAAGCACAGTGTGGGGCTTTTTTACAAATTGCATGGCAAAAAATAGAAATGCAGCAAGTCCTCAGCACAGTCCTGTGGAGGTCGGGGCAATCTGTCCCTCAGGCAGTGTGTGTGGAGAGCATATTCATTTCTGAGCTTGATGGTGAATTCTCTGGGGAGGGAGGCAGCAAGCAAGCCATCCCTTCCTCTTCTGCCTTCAAGGGATCTGGATGGGAAATGAGGTAAAGCTGGGAGCTGTACAGAAAGCCAGCCTAAGAGCAGTGTTAGACTCTGCCAGAGGGTGTCAGAGTATTGCAGCCTGACTGTGAACTTGCTGTGAGACTCTGGGTAGGCTGCTTCCCCTCTTTGGGTCTCTGGCTTTTCATGTGCCCTTTCTGCTTCTTAGCATAACTGAAAAGTAGAAATGTGGAGAAAGTACACATGCACATATTTACTGTTTAAAACGAAATTTAAGTGCAGGATATTATTATTGTCGTTCTAAGTCTGCTCCTTGCCTCTGGTGGTTGCACCATTATATTGCATGTTCCAGCATTGGGGTTGGTAGAGAATATTCCAGGACAGATCCAGGGTCTCTGGAGGTGCAGAGAGGAGAGGTGTGGGAGGAATCAGTACTGGTAGAACATTGAGCTCAAAGGACCAAACTCTTATGGATCATAGTTTATTTAAATGCTACTGCCTTAACCTCCCTGCATGTGCTTTTCAGGAACTTATCAAAGCTGAGACTCAGCTTCTTCATCTATAAAGTGGGTCATTGTGAGGATTTTAGTGAGATAATGAATGGAAAACTCTTAGGCTGATAGTGCTGGCATGAAGTATGCATTTGATAAAAATATTTATTATTGATGCTCTTTGTTTCTGTTGCTGAGGAGAACTGTGATTTGTTAATGTCAGCGCATAGCTGGTCCTTAGTGAAAAAAATAGATTCCTGGGCTGTACCCTGAAGAAATTCTGATTCTATAGGTTTAGAAAGAAGCACAAAAATATGTGTTGGCTGAGGGTGTAGCTCATTGGTAGAAAGCACTTACCTAGCATGAATGAGACCCTGGTTTCCATTTTCAGCACTGAAAAAAAAAATGTGTGTTCATCAAGTAAAGATGCTAAGGGATTGCACCATGGGGCCAGATTTGGAAGCCATTGATCTAGAAGAGTATTCTTGAAGCTGACAATCATTAGGCACTGCTCAGGAAATCAACTCCATGAATAGTGACCAGCATTAAGAACAACAGCAAAGAAAGAAATGGAACAGGAAATAACAGTGTGCACGGCACAGAATAAAGTTAAAAATATTGTTTTATGAAATGTTTGTTTATGTATGTTCATATATAGTTTTTTTTAGTTATACATTGACACAATATCTTTATTTGGTTTATTTATTTTTATGTGGTGCTGAGGATTGAACCCAGGCCTTCACATGTGCTAGGTGAGCGCTCTACCACTGAGCCACAACTCCAGCCCCATATATAGTTTTGAGTATGAAAAATTTACATAGTTAATACATTATATAGTTTGTATGTATTTGCATATTTATGTGTGTCTATATATATAAATATTTACATATATTTATTATAAATATAAAAATATTTCATGAAGCAATACTTAAACATAGTGTAGGTCATAGTAAAAAGATTTAAAATACTCATTTCTCTCTTGGAGAAATTAGCATGCAGAGAAAGAATCTATCAAGTCCCAGACCAGACAAACAATGACTTGCAAGAGTGTGGAGAGGAATCCATTTCTCTTTTCTTACCATCACTTCCTGAGTATGCTTGGGTCAACAGAGTTGGTTGTTCTCTAATTAGAATGAGTTCTAATACCATGTAATGGCCCTGGCCTAAGATGTAAGGGCAAGTTAGGTATATAGCTACAGGTACCAGGCTAATTGCGTTGACCCCATTACACAGAAAATGCATCTGGGTTTATTGATGTGTTTTGTTGCCAAGCCTCTGTACAAACACCTGTTATGCTCACTGAGTTCCTTCCTTTTCCCAGCCATTGATATTTATTTTATTATATAGAACTCTTTTTATTGCGACTGTAAAATTAAACAAACAATTAAATGAAACTCTCTTAATTCACATCAACCCACATCTTTAGTGTCTTTTCACTCTACCCTTGGTGTGTTGAGGATATTATCTATTACTCTGAAACTTTTGTTCAAATGCTCTATCTACTGCTGTGTTCCAGTCCATTGTGATTCTGTGGCAATGTGATCATCTTATCAGTGAGGCCTTCTCTGTCCACCCTGTGTCCTAACTGTAGACCTTGCAAGATCCCAAACCTTACCACTTAAGAACTCCTTGTCTCCCACCTGGCTTTTTATTTTCCTCATGGTACCTCTCAAAATACCTACTATATTCCATTATAAATAATAAATAGATGAGAAAATAAACCCACTTGTCCAGATCTTTTTTTTTTCTAGAAAGATTACAATCATCAGGTGCAGTGGCACACATCTGTAATCCTAGTGAAGCAGGAGGATTGCAAGTTCAAGGCCAGCCTCAACTATTTAGCAAGGCCCTGTCTCTAAAAAAAATGTAAAAAGGGTTGGGAACACAGCTCAATGGTAAAGTGCATGGGTTCCATCTCCAGATCAATGACAACAACAAATTAGAAATCAAAGTTTATGGAAGTCTTCTGATTTTTGAAGCAGCTCTTATTTTCATAGAAAACTTGGACATCTGAATGCTTACATAAAATCATCTGATCTTTCAATATTGGTTGAGAATTTTTATTAAAATTCAACACATTGGCACAAAAGACAATATGTCTGTGGCCCAGATATTGCCCATGGGTCATCAATATATGATGTGTGTCATCAACTTATGAAATATTGGGGATCTAAATGGTCTTATAAATTGGGGACCTTAAGTGAGGAAGAATAGGTTCAGAGAGGTTAGGTACCTTCCCTCCTTCCTCGTGGTGACACAGCTAGCTTGTGGCAGAATTGGATGTTGAACCCAGGTCAGGTCTCTTGCCTCCTAATGCTCTTTTACATTCACCATGCTGCCCTGAGGCTGCCTCCCTTCTGCTGAGGGTTGAGCTAACCTGCCTGGTATAAAGGACAACATTCAGCCCTGTTCCCTCCTCACAAAGAATAACAGAGTCATCACCATTCATCTGATAAGCCCCAGGCACTTCTCACCAGTGCCTATGAATTTACCTGCCTTCCCAATCTCAACTGAGGATATTGCCTCTTGGCATTCTTTATTGCTTTTGCTCCAGTGATAGAATCAAGAAAAGGTCTTTATGGGAATGTTATTAGCATTGCTCCCACCAGCAGTGCCTTTCCGGTAGAATCCATGTGGTCTAGTGCAAAGACTCCAGGGCTCAAGTCCAGAGATCTGGGCTCAATTTTCAGATATGTGAACTGAGACAACTTATTTAATCTCCTGGCCCTCAATTTCCTTAACTGTAAACATGAGAAAAATACGATCTACCTCTCTTATCTTTAAAGGCTGCTGTGAGGCTCCAGTGATATAATATGTATGAGATCACCTTGAGAAGAACATTTTTACAAATATGAGGATATAGTATCATTATTAAATCAGCAACATAATTATTGAGCACCCGCTATGTGCAAGCTAATGTATCATTGGTTCAGGGCATTTCAAGGAGCACAAGGCCCAGTTGCTTTTGTGATATTATAGTTCAACTGAGAAAGACAAAGTGGGAAGAGATGAACAGAGCTCAGTGAGACTATATGATGAGTGAGATTATGGGTGGGAAGACCATGGAAGGATTCCTGGAGGGAGTTGCATTTAAACTATGCTTTGGGGGGAAGATGAAAGTTATTCTCAACAGAATAACAGGGCAAGTGAAGACTGAAATCACATTTCATATGGAGTGAGGAGATCGAATAGCAGCTGCCTAGTTATTACCAGTTTCTCTACTGGCTTGGGATGCAAAAGGGAGAATCAAAGCATACTGCTTATCAAATCAAGACAGGCTAAGGGGAATTGGGGGTATGGTTGATTGAAACAGGAGAGTCTCATACTGAGAAATGGTCATGTAATGGTTTCTACCTCATAAGCCTCTTATTAGCTTTAAATGAGATGATGTCTGTTAAACATTTCACACAGTGTCTAATGCATAGTTAGTACTAAATAAATGTTAGTTGCAGCATTCTCATTATCAATATTCTTTTAACATTGAAGATAGGGTTTAATAACATGGGCATTGGAATCTCCCTGCTATTAGTTTTGTGACCTGGGGCAAATCATATCACTTCCTTATTTTTGAGTTTCCTTGTCTTTAAAATGACAATGAGAGTAATGCCAACTGTAGAAGACTATTGTGGAAATAGAATTAATCTAAGTACTTATAATCATGTCTGGTACATGGTTAACATTCAATAGATATTAGCTACTATAATTATTATGGCCATTGACCATTAATATAATATGATTGCATAACAAAAAATAGGGAAATTGAGAAAAGTTCTTCCAAAACTTACTAATAAGATACACCATCTTGGGGTTGGGGTTATGGCTCAGCGATAGAGCACTTGCCTAGCACGTGTGAGGCCCTGGGTTCAATCCTCAGCACCACATAAAAATAAATAAATAAAAAGTATTGTGTCCAACTACAACTATATATATGTATATGTATATATATGTATATGTATGTATATGTGTGTGTGTGTGTGTATATATATATATATATATATATATATATATATATATATGATACAATATTTTGGGTACAGTTTTAACTCTGAAACTTATTTTTAAATTTTATTGACACATAAAATTAATGTTTTGTTAGCTGGGTGCAGTGGCACACACCTGTAATCCCAGTGGCTTGGGAGGCTGAGGCAGGAGCCTCTGAAGTTCAAAGCCAGCCTCAGCAACTTAGCAAGGCCCTAAGCAACTTAGCGAGACCCTTTCTCTAAATAAAAAAAATTAAAAAGGGTTGGGATGTGGTTCAGTGCACCTGGGTTCAATCCCTAGTACTAAAAAAAATTCTTTCATTGAGATAATGAAGAATACAGAAAATAGCATGCACTTGAGATACAGTTCATTAAGCATTTACTGAGCACCTACTATATGCTAGCCAGCATTCTAGAAGCTGAGATACCATAAAACACAGTACAGCATGACTCTTGCATGTAAGGAACTTAAAACAGGATATAGGAAAACAATAAAAATATAAAGCATTATGTTACATAATATTTAGCTATGGAGAAAAATTTCAGATTGGGTGATAAGGAATTTCAAAATGATCAGGAATGTGTATGTGTGTGTGTGTGTGTTTGTGTCTGTGTGTGTTTGTGTGTGTGTGTGTATGTGTGTGTGAGTGATGGCAGGAGAGAAGACTGCATAACCTATAATTTTAAGGAGTGTGGTCAGGGAGGCCTGACTGAGGAGATGATCTTTGCTGCAGCACTGAAGGACGATGTGAGAATACGCCTTGCAGGTAGCTTAGGTAATTGCATTGCAAGCAGAGAGAAGAGTAAGAACAAAGTCCCGGAGTCCGAAGCATGTCTGTCATTAAGAAACCACCAAGAAACTTGTGTTGCAGGAGTGAATCCAACAAGGGGAAGAATAATGGGAAAGGAGATCAGAGAGGTCACTGGGGCCACATTGTTTAAGGCTTTGTAGGTCATTGCTATGCTTGGCATTTATAGGGAGACGGAAAGCCAAAAGAAGCTTGTCAGGAAGGAACACCATTTGATTTCTATCAGCTGTTTTACCCTCCTTTAAGCAGCGGGTTTTGCTGCCATAGACTTTGGATGAGAATAAACAAGGAACAGCAGCCCCAGCTGCCATGGACTGCAGATAGTGGGCTCCTTGGTCCAGTGGGGGGGCATAAAAAGGGGATGATAACACAGCATAGGGGAAAGAGACCCACTTTCTATAATCCTGCCACTGGGCATCTGTTCATTGGCCTTGACTTAAAACTCTCCCAGCTTTACCAGCCTGCTCAGCAGGACCTTCTCAAGGTCAGAAAGCCTTTTTACAGGTTGAATGAAAATGTGCCTCCTTGCTACCACTTGGTGGCAGTAGTCTTAGTTCTATCACCCTATTACCTAGAATAAGTGCCTACCTTCCATAGGAAAACACTCGTGATTTGAAGACAGGTGGCTATCCTATATAACCCCCAACCCTTCTCCTTTATGGACTCCATGTCTCTGGCACTTTCAAAAGCCACTCCTATTGTGGAGTAGTTCTCTTTGTCAATCTCATATCCCTCTTCTGGAGTTGTTCCACTTTCTCAGTGAACTTTTAAAATGTGATGTATATTCAAGGCATTCTGTAATCCTAGCGACTGGGGAGGATGAGGCAGGAGGATTGAAAGTTGGAGGCCAGCCTCAGCAACTTAGTGAGGCCCTAAGCAACTTAATGGGACCCTATCTCAAAATAAAAAAAATAAAATAAAGAGGCTAGAGATGTGGCTCAGTGGTTAAGCACCTCTGGGTTCAATCCTCAGTACCACCACCCCCCCCCCCAAAAAAAAAATTGTGATGTGTAGAATGAAACAGGAGACTGCAGGAGGGAACAGTGGAGATTGCCAGGTAGTGATTATGTTTTAGGATCTAGACACTGTCCTTTGATTAATACAAGCTAAAATTGTGCTCTATTGTTTTTCCAGCTAAATAACTTAGCTACATTAAACTGTTGGCTCAAATTATGCTTGTGGGTCAGTTCAAACCTCAAATCTTTTTTGGTTTGTTTATTTGTGCTTATGTGAGCTGCTAAGACATGCTTCCCTTTTTCTGGCCTTATGAAATGAACTTAAATTTTTAATTGAGGATTTCTTATTTGTCTTATTTTAATTTCATTTTTTCTTAAATTTTAGCCCAGCAATCCAGCCCATCTGAGCTCATTTTGAATTTCAGTTTTGTTCTTCAACCCTGCCAGCTTTGAGTTATCTTCAGACGTGGTAAGTACATTTTCTATATCATCTAAATTATTAATAACATTGGAAAAGCCCTGTGGCCTTTCTCTGGAGACATTTCTGCTGATTACCACCTAAGTTTTGAGTAAAATTGTTTAATCATTTTGCCAATCCATTTGACTGTTTTATAATCTGTTACTATATTGTCTGATTTTAGTTCATTCATAAGAAATTTAAAGGAGATAATTTCAAATACACTTCTGAATTCAAGACATATTGCTTTTACAAGACAAGATGGATGAGGATAATCTAAGATGGGGTTTTTGTTCTGCAAAATAGAAATACAAGTATAGTCTTCCCCAATTGTAGAAGTAATATGGACTGGTTGGAATGGTCAACAAATGCACATATACTGGAATTAGCAAATAGAATTTCATCTGTAATTCTGTGTGCTCACACCTACCAGATAATTTCTGTTAATGGTTTTGCATATATATAAAATGTATATATAAACACAGCTCTAGGATTTAAATAGGGTCATCCCATAGACCTGCTTTTGTGGTGTGACCTGCTCTTTTCACTTACAATCTTTTGGAAATATCTTTCCTTGGTAGAACATACAGTTTCACCTTGGCTTTTTTTTTAAACAACAATATAGTGTTGTTTTTGCTGTATCTCAAAGTTTATCTCATCAATCCCATATTAATGGGCCCTGAGATCATTGACAAAATTTTGCTGTTAGGAGCAGCATTGCATGATGAACCTTCTTTTCTGGCTTAATGGGATAGGCTGGGTGCTATTTGTTGTTTTCTCTGGATTCCTCATCCTCCTGTCTTCTGCAGATCGGATGGATCTTGTTTTAATGTCCTAAATGCAGGACATCAATGAGAGAGCCACCAACTTAACTACGCGCCACAGTTTGAGTTTGAAAATCTATACTTTGTCCTAACTTGGAGTGGAGTTAACATTGTTTGAGTTCCTAGGAGCTTTTATGGGACCAAGACACCTCAAGATCAAGAATGAGTTAAGAGAGGCTTAATGGGAGGCTGCAACCCCTGGTTGGCACAGACAAGGTGATTAGGAGCAAGAAGCAGCGGGATAACTGCCTTGCCAATGAGCCACTATTTCCCATTATATACCCTCCCCGGTGGCCATGCAGGGCCAATTGCTGGGACCTGAATACACTCCTCCTTTCTTTAAACATTTGCTCTGCTTTGGTGTCTTGCTCCCTGCACACAGGAACCTCCCAGGACAAGGTAGAAACCATCTGCTCTGAATTTCCAGAGCATTTTAAGAGCATGTGATTGAGAGTCAAATCTGGGTTTGACTTTTCCATCTGCACCTGCCTACCTCTGTGATCTTGGATATGTCATTGATCTTTTCTAGACAGACTTATTCTCAACTAACTGTAGAATGAATATATACCTATATGAGATTTAGCAAAACATCTAACGTAATGACTGGCTAATACTAAGCACCTAGTAAATGTTATTCACTATAATATTTATAGCTGCAATTATTGTCATCATTATCATCATGAGTGATCATATTATATTGTGAAGATGAAATGAAAACCAGTAAAGCACACAACATAGTGCTCAGCATAAATTGAGCACTAAATAAATGATACCAGTTATTGATTGTATTTATATCTTCTTCTGGATATGTGCCTCATTCTCTCTTTTTAAATTCTGTTTGTATTCATGTCTTGATCTCTTAATTTATGAACTCCCTTGAGAACATAGTGTTTCCCCCCCTCCAACCCTGAGAAAACACAAAAGAGTCAGTGCTGGGGATGAGTGAGGTTGTTTAAAATTTAGATGAATGAGTGCCACTATCACTTGTTCTAAGCTCCTTTCTGATTGGATTGTTTACTAGTTAACTGATATCAGAAATTCACCTTCATAGCTTTGTGATCTTGGATATGACATTTATTACATTAACTGATCAATTGGGAAAGCTAAGGTAGGTCATAACATACATTCTGCAATCACCAAGACATTCATCACAGAATAATCCTCTACAGTATGTAAGCATTGGGAAATTTTTCTGAAACACACATGGTGACTGTGTGTGTGAGCTTACCAGAGCAGAATAAATTTGTACACTACTCTTAGGCTTCATCTAGCTGAAAGGAAAGGGATGCCATTAGACCATAAGCTCAATCCAGGCCAGCAGCAAATCCCTCTAGTAGCAGAACAGCCTCCTGAAGTCATTTCCCTGACTTCATTCATGCCTACACACAGCAGTGAGACATCTTTAACAAATAGGAAATCAGATCATAATTTTCCCCTCCTAGAAACCCTCTAATGGTTCTCATTTCTTAGAATGTAGATTCTAATTTCTTCTCATGGTCTTGAAGGCCCTGCCTAATCTGGCCCAGGGGTATCTAAACTCGTCTTATTCAATTGTTGTCCTTGATCATACTCTGCACTATGCACAACAGCCTTCTGTTTTGAGATGCCATACTCATATCTACTTCATTGTGTTCACTTTTGTTTGGACCCTCTGCCAGAAATTAAACCCTACCCTTGTGCCCTGAATGCCTCATGCTTCTTTTTGTCCTTCAGGTTTCCACTTAAATGATACCATCTTAGAAAAAAAGATAAAAGACGTTCTCTGTATACCCTGTCTCAAGTATATTTCTGTACCCCTATCATTCTCAAACTCATTAATTCTCTGATGTACTTCACATGAGAATCAGTCAGAGAACATTAAAGAAGCAGACAATGATCAGGTCCCTTAATATTTTAGAATTTCCAGGAGTGAATCCCAGGTATCTGTATCAGTAAATACTTCCCAGGTGATTTTAACATGTAGCCGGGTTGACAACCTTCATTCTGATTCTTCAGCTCTTTTCTTTCGTTTTTTAGTGCTTATCACAAGCTGCAATTGTTTTGCTAGTTTTACCCATTTATTTAGTAAATATTTATTGAGCCCTTACCAAGTGCCAGGCAGTACTGAAAACATAGGGATAAAAATAGTGAACAAAATGAACACGAATCCTAAACTTTATAAAACATCCAATACAGTGAAGAAGGCAGAATATAAATAAGCTCAGTAAGATCTTGGACTCCCCAGCAAAATGTCTGTTGTTTATGTAAATGAGTGCATATTATTTTGTTTTAGCAACCCAAAGAGGCTAAGACAAGTGCCCATTATTCATCCAACTGGAGAGGCCAAGTAGACTCAGAACCTAGAGTTCATAGCAGAGGTCTCATCTGGAGATAGAACTTTGGGAGCTATGAAACTGGACGAGATCCAGATCTCATAGAGATGAGATCTAAGGACTTAATCCTAGAGTGCTCTGAAGTCTAGAGGTTATGTTAAAGAGCAACAAGCAAAAGAGATTGAGAAGAAGCCAGAGAAGAAGGAAAAAAAAAAAACTAACAGAATGCGGTTCCTGAAAATTAAGAGAAGAATTCAAGCAAGAGCAAGTGGTAACTTGTGTCAACTACTGAAGGTACATCAAGTCAGATGAGGACTGAGAATTGAACATTGAATTTTGTAACATGGAAGTTACGGTGCTCTTGTTCAGAGCAGTGAGTAGAGTGAGTTCAGCAAGGAAGGGACGGAGAGATTTTGGAGACAATGGGTATACATAAATGTTTCAAGGCTTTAGTAAAATGAAGATGAGAACAATGGATGCAGTAGCAATATCTGGAAGAGAACTCAATAACCTTTTTAGATGGAAAAATAATATTTTAATGAGAGTGATCCAGCCTCCCACACATATTGTTGAATAAAGGATTGATCAAATAAATGAATAAATGAAAATATATGTCAAAGTGTTGAGCAAGTAACAATGGCAGGGGCAGGGTGGTAGCTGAGTGATAATGCTCACCTAGCACGTGTGAGGCCCTGGGTTCGATCCTTAGCACCACATAGAAATAAATTAATTAATTAAATAAAGGTCCATCAACAACTAAGAAAAAAAATTAAAAAAATAATGGCAGGATAAAATGGCAGATTATTTGGGTAGTACCTTGACTTTAGATTCAATCATTCCTGGCATACCAAATTTGCCCCAGGTCAACTCAGCCTGAGCATGGGGTGACACGGCACAACTCTCTTTTCCAAAAAGGAAATGCTCTGTTTTCTGTAGTCACCCCATTCCAGGGAGCAGACAGACCACTGGACTCAAAGAACTGGGTGAGGTGACACAAGACCTTAGAGTATGCTGAAAGAGAAGGCCCTTTGCACCATCACTATTTTCTGGGCTTGATCTTCTTCTATGATGCAGGACATGTGTGAGATACATGTCACATTGAAATTCCGAGCTTTTTCCTTCTTGATGGGGGGCTGTTAATGCTGTCATATAATTCAGGCCCAAAAGTTCTTAAAGCAAAGTTCCAAAAGAAAGACCCCAATCCCATGTTCTAAACAGAAACCTTGACATCCACCTCATCTCCTTCAATTCATTGCACAATCTTCACGGTGTGAAGTGACACATGAACCCACTGGGGATTCCCCATGGTGCTCCTGACTCACCTTTGTTGGAAAGATGGTATGGCCCAGCTCCAGGCTGGCACATAGGTGGTGCTTAGTAACTTTTGAATGAATGAACTGTTTTGGATTTGGGGAAGTGACACAGGGATGAGAAAAGAATGCACATTTTTCTGGCCTTTCCTAATCATCTCAGTCTATGCTTAGAGGCAACTGTGTGCCAGGACATAGCCAGCAGTGTGATCATGTCCTGAGGTTGGAAGAAGAGACAGGGAAACCCCCATAGTGTTTTGGCAGCAACCTCAGGCATGCTTTTTCTATTATCTCTTGCAACTAGAGACTCTTAACATTTTGTCAGGTCTTAGGAATCCAAAAAATTTTACTTGAACCACCATTGATCTAATACCTGACTGATCTGGGCCACATCCTGTGTATTATCCCAAAGTTGTGACTATAATACTAAAATAGTATTCCTACCATTGCTAATTCTAATAATTGCAGCTAATATATACTGAGCACCTGCTTGGTGGGTACCTCTATTGTCTCCATTGAACAGAATTTCAGGCTACAAAGTGATAGGGTTCAGATGCAAGCCCAGTGTGAGTCACTACAGAATCATACTCTGTATAGTTTCATATCATAGCATCAGTGTTCTCTTTTAAAAATGTAAATCAGGTAATGTCATCCCATTACTTAAAAGCTTCCAGTGGCTTCACATTATATTTCAAATAAAATCCAACTTTCTTCCCGAGTCATCAAGACCTGGCAGAGTATGGCTTTTGCCTACCTCTCCACTCTTGTCTTATTGCCCTTAGTCTACGCCATAGCAGTAATAGTGTACTGCTGTGTATATCTGTGTACATTTGGTAGGCTGATTTAGGTACTTATTACTATTTACAATGACCCTTCTCTTATAAAAATCCTTTCACATTCCAACCATCCTGGGAGTCTTATTTATATAAGGTGGAATCTGCCTGTGGTTGTCCCTATGCCCATTGTTCCATGAGTACTTATAGGTCTAAGTACTCTCTCCCTTTCACCTTCATTTTTAAGATCCTAGGCCAGTCATGGTGGTGCATACCTGTAATCCCACTGACTCAGAAGGCTGAGGCAGGATGATTGCAAGTTTGAGGCCAGCCTCAGCAATGTAGCAAAGCCCTAAGCAACTTAGCAAGACCCTGTCTCAAAATCAAAAATAAGAGCTGAGGATGAAGTTCAATGGTTAGTCCCAGGTCTTGTCTGGCATCAAGAAAATGTGGTACTCAAAGACAAATGTGAGCTCAAATTCTCATTCTGTGACTGCTGACATTGATGAATAATTGCTATCTCTAAGACAGTATAGAACAGGGCACTGGACTAGGAAACTAATGACCTATATCTTTATCCCAGCTCTCTCACTTATTAGCTAGGAGACTTCGGATAAATCCTTTCACTTCTCTAAGCCTCAACTGCCTTATCAGTCAAAGAAAATAATTATCTTTTCCCCTAAGGGGTTGCTTTGAATTTAGAATGAGATGACCTATGGGATATGGTTCTTCTGTAAAGTATATAAATTTGCATAATAGTAATGCTTACTGAGTGCTTATTTTATTTCAGCTGCTGCTCTAAGATCCTCACACTATCTCCATCAAGCTTCAGAAAAACCACATGAGATTAATATTAATAGTATCTCCATTTTACAGATGAGAAAAAAGAGGCAAAGGAGGGTTAAGGGATTTGTTTACCATTATCCAGCTGGTGAAGACATTTGAACAAAGACTTTTAAAAAGGGAGGGAGCAGGAGTCAGGAGGAGGAATAGAGGACTGAGAGGGAAATGCAAAGACCCTGAGGTACATGCTTGACCTGTTTAAGGAACAGCAGGAAGCCCAGAGTGGCTACAGCAGAGTTAGCAAGGTCAGCTTGTCTCTTTCTGGGACCTTGAAAATAACTGAAAGGAGCCAACCACAGAGGAAAGATCAGGGAAGTCAAATAAGGGACCCCAAATAGAGAACCTACTATTGCCATCTATTTCTAGCAGTCACCATTGACAGAAACTTGAAAGAAATAGCAGGGATGTGAAATTGCTGAAGTCTAGAATTATTTTTTTGGGGGGAGTACAGAAATTGAACTCAGGGGCACTTGACCACTGAGCTATATCCCCAGCCCTATTTTGTATTTTATTTAGAAACAGGGTCTCACTGAGTTGCTTAGCACCTCACTTTTGATGAGACTGGCTTTGAAGTTGAGATCCTCCTGCCTCAGCCTCCAGAGCCACTGGGATTGCAGGCATGAGCCACTGCACCTGGCTTTTTTTTTAAATACCTTTTTTAGTTGTAAATGGACATAATACCTTTATTTTATTTATGTGTTTTTATGTGGTGCTGAGAATTGAACCCAGTGCCTCACACGTGCTAGGCAAGCACTAGAGCCACAAACTGAGCCACAAACCCAGCCCTGAAGTCTAGAATTCTTGTACAATTTCTGATGAGTAAATAGATCGTTATCAAGTGTCATAACAAGTTTCTGACTCTTCTGTGCTTTATTCCGCTCCTCAAGCATTGGACTATAACTAATGAGGAGTGTGGCACTGGTGTCATAGCCTGTGACATTGTCCTGATTTTGCAGAGTGCAAAATCATGATAAATGTAATTGGGAGTGAAACAGGTGGGCTGATTTTTCTTGGATTAAGAGGTAGAATTGATGAAAAGTCCAGAACATTTCTGTGTTGGTCTGGTTTATGTATATCTTCAAAGTCCTTGAGTTATTCAGTTACCATTGTTTATGTGTTTGGGACCTGGCGATGCCTGTACTTTGAGGAATGTAGGCAATGATGCCACATGGGAAGCAGCCCTCTGGCCTGATGGATCCCTGAAATGATAGGCCAGGTACCAATGGGGTTTCCTGGAGGCTCCTCAGCTGGCCACCATGGCCAAGGATGCTGCTTCTTCCCACTGTTCATGCAGGGAGAGCCAGCCTACTGCATAGAAAGCTTATTAGACAGGGATGGTGTTTTAGGAACATCTGAACTAATCTACACAAGAACACTTGCCCTGTCTTTATATTGTTATAAAGATTGGATATATTTCTGAAAATGTAAACTATTGTATATGGATAAAATATAACATTGTTTTATACTATGTTAACATTATTTAAACTATGGAGTCCTATAAGAAGGTAGAAAATCGAAAACCACAGCATTTTTTTGATTCCTTACTTGTCTAGTGTTATGGAGAAAGCCATAATACTATTTTTGGAAATAACAGCTACCATTTTTTTTTCTTTTTCTTTTTTCTTTCTTTTTTTGTGCTAGGGGTTGTACTCAGGGGCACTTTACCACCGAGCCATGTCCCCAGAACTTGTTTTTAATTTTTTTTTTGAGACAAAGTCTTACTAAACTGCTTAGGGCCTTACTAAGTTGCTGAGGCTGGCTGTGAACTTGTGATTTTTTGCCTCAGCCTACCAAGCTGCTAAGATTATAGCTATGCACCATCATGCCTGATAAAAGCTACCATTTCTGAGGATTTACTATGTGCCTTCAGTAAATGCCTTGCATGTACTATCTCATTTAATCCACATAATAACCTATGAAGTAGTCACTGTTAGTCTCCGTGTTGAGTGAGGCTTAGAGGTATTAAATTCAATGAAGTTTACATAGCATGTGGTTAGAACCAGAACTACATACGGGTGAATAGCTATACCATTAGGTTTTCGTATATCTGTGCTAAAGTATTGTTTAAATAGGACACAGATGCCCTGAAAAGGCAGATTGAGTCTCCAAGAGGCAAGGTACCAACTTTGCTCTTTGGGCTATACACACAGAGATGTCTATAGAGGGAAAGCTCCAAGCAACCAGGGTGACTCTAGCTCCATATTGGAGTGATGGGTGGACAGTAGTGGGCAGTTGGATGCTTGAGTTAGTGCTGAGGGGACATTGGACATCCCAACTTGAAAGTTTGGGCTAAGGAGAAGAGTAACCATGAACTCTAAATTCTGGAAATACTCAGAGTAGTAGTGCCCTTCCTCGCACCTGTGAGGCACCTAGAAATCCAGAGCAGCACTGAGATTTGCCCAACTCACACAGCACAGCACACCAGATCCACAATCTTCAGTGGAACTCTAGACTTTACCTCCCAGTTAAGGGCTTATCCGTCTGCCCTACCTTCTTAGGCCCCTCAGAGGAGGTGGGCAGGAGTCAGAGAGAAGAAGGCATCTCCTTGTGAGTGAAGCCATTGCCTGGAGTACTGGTTCTCAGGTGTGGCCTAGAGAACTGCAGCATCAGTTTCATTTGGGAATCTGCTAGAAATGCCAGGTCTCCAGGTTTACCCTGGACCTACTGGGTCTGGGGCCCAGCAATGTGTGCTTTAACAAGTCCTCTAGGTAATTCTGATGAACACTGAAGTTTGCAAACCACTGGTCTAGATAGACAAGCTAAGCCCTAAATGCTGCAGGCATCACTACGCACATGGATCATCAACTCACACAGCACTCAGAAGGATATCTCATAGAGAAAGAATTGGAAAGGGACTGCAGCCCTTGAGCCAGACTAGCAGAATAATGTCACCTTCAAATACACATGACAGTGACAGATATACAGAGACTGGGAGGGAGGCATAGCCAGTTCTTGTTAGTCCACACCTGCTTCAGAGAACATAGTTTTGTCAGCTCAGCAGTTCCCTAGAGACATGTCAGCCACTCTGTGGAGGGTGCAGTTCCTGCCCTCAGGGATACTGTCAGCCAGGATTGTACAACCTCTGAATTGGGAGGAAGCTTAGAGGATGCCTACTTCATCGCTCAGCCCACATTTACCCCACTTCTCTGGTAGTGAGTGCATCCTTGACTGGCATTCTTGACTTCAACATTACAGGGCTACAGGGATAATGAGTTTGGTTTCCTGAGTAGAGGGAGTAGGAGGAGAAACAGGAACAGATAATAATTATAATAGTGAAATAGTAATGTAAGTGCTAGAACTTAAGCTGTGAAACCGTGAGGCCAGGAGGAATGAATGTTCACTATATGAGATCAAGGGAGGCTTCAAGGAAGAGATGCCCTTTGAGCTGGGCAGGGTTTCACCAAGTTGAGAGGGCTGTTTCCAGAGAAGAAACTATGAATAAAAATATGGAGGCACAAAAAAGCAGGACACAATGCACAAAAATATTTTAGCATTTGAGGCTCAGAAGGCACACTCTGAAATGAGAGTACTTAGCTTCAAAGGTTGACTCCACAACTTGCTGACTTCAGGCATGTTATTTAACATCTGTTGTCCCCTGTTTTTCTGCCTGCAAAATGAGAGTAATAAAACCTTCTTGGCTGGGTTATGAGAAAGAGTAAATGAAATAACGGTACAAATTAACACAGGCCTGGTATGTAGCAAGCACTCCAGAACATTTAGGGCTACATCGCTTCATATATGAAAGCAAAAATATTGGTTTACTTGGAGCACTGGGAATGGGACTGGGGGGAGTACAAGTAATCTTTGATACTATGTATCATGGAGAAATATTTGAATGCCAAACTAAACATTTGGGACTTTTATTCTGAAGGCAGAGGATGTGCAATTTTAGAGGATGGATTGTAGCAGAGTGGTAGGAGAGAAAGAGGTAAGAAACTACTGGATCTTACCTATGGCATTGACAAAAATAGGGATATTTGAGTGACTGCATGTCTGAACTTTGTACTGTACTATTACACACAAACCTGAGTTCAGATTAACAGACCTTGAAATGTGCACATATGTATCTATCAAATAATTAGAGAATGAGAATTAGCAATTGGAGAGAATATTAGCCAATTTTTAGAGTTTTAATATTAGACAAAGGGAAAGAATCTGACCTAACTTTCCTATGTACATATATGAATATACCACAATCAGTCTCACATTCATGGATAACCATAAGGCACTAATTTTAAAAATAATTATAAATAAATAGAAGGAAAAAACAACAACCCGTTGTTAGTGTGAATTAAGCTATGTGAAATGTCATATTCTGTGAAAATATTTTCTGAAGCTGGCCTTTTTGTAAGAAAGTTTGGGGTGTGTGCGATTCACACATACTTGATAAATTTATGCACATTCTGTCTTACTGGCAGCGACCAAAATCTGTAATAAGACAAGGATCCCTCAATGAAAGAGATGATTAGAGATGGTAATAGCAGTGCACACTGGGTCCTAATTAAGGTATTTTCTAATGGTTGTCTAGGAATACAAGTGCCCTCCATTTGGACTTTGGCGATAACTAGAGTATGCTTTAGTTCTTAATCAGGATGCACACAATTCAAAATGTTCTTGAGTCCTGGGCCAGAGGGAATGATCTCATTTGGCACATTATTGAGTTACTGTGAAGAGGAAAGACACTAACTGCTCACAAATATTTTGTCATTGAGTAACTGCAAAGATGCATCTGTTAAAGCAATCCATCTGAGTGGGCTAGTTCTCTTGAATATTAAAGAATATCAATATATCCTAAAAGCAAGCCAATTTCTCCAGCCTTTACAAAGCCACTTTGAAGCCAAATGATCCTTTTTCTGCCTTCACCTTTCTTCCAGAAGATATTCACAAGCATATATAAATTCAGATTTGACCCCTTCTAATGGACCCTTTTCAGAGGAAGTAACTTTCTTTGGCTGCAGTGAAACAGATGTTTGGATGGGAGGGTGTGGAGGGTGGTGGTGGCAATGTGGGTTTGATGCTTGGGAAACAGTTCTGCCCCCAGCAGAATAGACATCATGAATTCTTTGTCAGCCCCTCCTCCCAGACCTTCCAGGCTTCCCCTTAGGTGGCTGACAGATGGAAGCAGAACAGATACCTTAACATGGTTAGACTGACCAGTTAGATTGACCCAAATTCTTTTGGGAAATGCAAAAGCCTGCTGGCTCTTGGGATTAGCTGTCTGGTGTTTCAGTTGCTCCCCATCTGTACATTACCTTCTTGTCCAGTGCAACCCTAGCATACCACATCTGCTCATCTCAGCAGTTTACTTCCAAGCCAAGATAATTTAAGAATAGTTTAGTTAGAAGAAAGCAATTCTCCAATGCTAGAGAAACTTTGCAGCATGCCCAATGAGAAATTTGTCCCTCACCTAATTGATTTGCTAGATCCCTGGTGTTCTTTCCCCACTGTTTGTCCTTGCTCTTCTGCAATGATTCTTGGTGATGCAGCCAAATTGTTAGGATTTGCATGGTGGAGAACTCAGCACAGAGCACATACAAGTTTCAAGTCTTCATTTTTTCATAAAGAAAGAGGAGCTTCTCTGGGCTGAGAAGCTGTAGGAGAAATAATAGGATGGAAAAAATGAGCGTTGTTTCCATTAGAGAGGTGGCACCCGAAGGCAGCAGGGAAAGGCCCTGGGAACCTCAGAGGCAGTTAGGGATGTTAGAACTCAGACTAAAGGAGACATGGGGTCTAGACAAATTATACTCAGGGCATACCCTGCTGACAAGAGTTCCTACCTCTATGATTCACAGGGTTCACAGAAAAAAAAAATCTATAGCATAGCAGTTCTTAGATTTGGCTACACATTAGGACCTAATGAAGAGCTTTAAAGATATATATTCAGTCTTCTCCTTCAGAGATTCTTTTTCTTTTAAGACAAAACATAACAAATGCTGGTGAGGATGCAAAGAAAGGGGAACTCATCTCTACTGTTGGTGGGAATGTAAATTAGTACAGCCATTATGGAAAACAGTGTGGAGTGTCCTCAAAAGACCAAAAATAGATTTAACATATGATCTAGCTATCACACTCTGGGTGTATATCCAAAGGAAAAAAATCAGCATACCAAAGAGATACCTGTATGCCCATGATTATTGCATCACTGGTTGCCATAGCTAAGACATGGAATCAACTGAAATGTGCATTGATGAAACGTAGTGTATATATATACAGTGGAATAGTATTTGGCCACAGAGAGAATGAGATCCTACCATTAGCAACAACATAGTTGGAAATGGAGAACTTATGTTAAGTGAAGTAAGAGATTCTATCTCCATTGTTATGGGGTAGAGTCTCAGCATTGGTACTTCATAAAAGCTCCTTAAATGGAAGTCAAAATCATCACAAAGGACATTTTTCTGACAATTTGCCACATTTGACTATAGACCATATTGTACATAATGTTATTGTATTAGTGTTAAAAATTCCTGAACTTGGTAACTTGTGCTGTAATTATGTAAAAGGATATCCTTCTTCTTAGAAAATACTCTGAAGTACTTGGGGGAAAAGGGCATGATGTTTGCAATGAATTCAAGTGAATTAGGGAGGAAAAACACACAGAAATATAGAGGGTGGAATAAAGCAAATATGGCAAAATGCTAACATTTGGTGAATCTGTGTGAGGGGTATACATGAGTTCTATGTACTATTCTTAGAATTTTTCTCTTAGTTTAATTTTTTTTCCAAACAGAAAATGCTTTTTTAAAAACCCAGCTTCCCAGATGAAATAATGTACAACCATATTTGGAAACCATTGGAACCATTTGGAAACCTCAGTAAAGCACAGGGAATGGAGACCTACTGCAGATTAGGGGAGAATGAAAACCTTTCTCAATCATCCTATACCAGTGCTTTTTCTACTTTAATGCTCAGACAAAACTCCTGGAGATCTGGTTAAAACTCAGTTTCTAATTCAGAAAGTCTAAAGTGAGGCCTGAGATTATGTATTTCTTTTTCTCTTCTCTTTCTCTCTCACACTCTTCCCCCCTCCGCCTCTATCTCTCCCCCCACCCCCTCTCTCTTTTACACTACTGGGGATGGAAACCTCTGACAATGCTAGGGGGATGCTCTACCACCAAAATACACCTCAATCCAAGGTTCTGCCTTTCCAATACACTAATATACTTCTGGTGATGCCAATACCTCTTGCCCATGAACCACCCTTGAATCAATAAATTTCTTAGACTGAATTACCCTCACATAAGTCTGTCAGTGAGTCAAGAAGTATTTTGGAGTTACTCACTCAAAGCTCAGCATTGCAATACAAATTATGTAAGTGAAATAGGGTGGACATGCTGAACTATGGATAATCTTGCCCCTCCCACCACTGAGAATTGAAGTCAGGGGCACTTGGCCACTGAGCCACATCCCCAGCCCTATTTTGTATTTTATTTTGAGACAGGGTCTCACTGAGTTGCTTAGTGCCTCGCCATTGGTGAGGTTGGCTGTGATCCTCCTTCCCCAGCCTCCTGAGCCACTGGGATTACAGGCATGCACCACCATGCCCAACTCTAATCTTGCTCTTTTGACCATGGGATCCCTGTGATCTGGACCTAAGAGTCAATTTGTTACGTTGAACAGAACAGGGCACCCAACACAAGAAGCTTAAAGACTTGCAGAAAATGGAAGAGGGTATGAATTGTTCTCTTTAAAAGCAAGCCCATGTTATAGGTCACAGGAAAAGTTCAGCCCCTCCTGGTGTGTGGCACTTGGAACCCCTGAGGGTTTCGCAGAGAGCAACAGAATTCTGATGAGGTGTCAGGATACAGGCTGCCTGGGCCCAGCTGCTTCCTCTAGGTAGGGACTCATTTGTTAGAAACAGAATTCCAAAGAAGATTCTCATTTCGTGCTGGCTGTGGCATGCTTTGAGTTTGTTGCTTCTGCTTTAAGTGGAGCCAGACTGTCTCTTTCCTTGAGGGAGCATATGGAAAACAGCCTCTGCCTCTTTTAGAATTTTCTAGGCCTTATTTTCCCCTTTCTTCCTGATGGTAATTCCTTTCACCTCTGCCAGCCTTGCAGCGATTGTTTTCCATGCATTGAATTAGAGGCTAGCCTATTATTTTTATCTCTCTTGTTTACATCCAAATCAAAGCTAACTAACAGATGCATAGAAGGAGGCAGCTGGGCTTCACCTACCATGCAGTCCCAGAGAATGGTCTTAGAAGGCAAATGAGATAGGCTATGGAGTTGGTGAACTCTGAGTTCCTATTTTAGTTTTACCAGTTGAGAGTTGTGTGTACTTAGAAGTTATTTAACATCTTGGAGCTTTAGTATCCTCCTCTGTAAAATGGAGCCAATAATAACACTAAATCTATAGGGTGGTGAGTGTTAAATGAAAGAGTGCACAGTGAATGCTCAAGAGTATTTATTGAGTTTTTCTATGTGTACACCAAGACTAGTTCAAGTCCAGTCTACCTTGGATGAGTTATGTTGTTCTACCTCTTTGAAACTTATCCTTACCCTTACCCTTAAATGAGACTGGTTCTACTAGGTAACTTACAGGTTTGTATAAAGAATAATTGAGATCAGCCAAGTGTTAAATAAATGCCAGGTACATAGTAATTTTTTTTTTTTTGGTGCCAGGCATTGAACCCAGAGGTGCTTAACTACTGAGCAACATCCCTAGCCCCTTTTTGTATTTTATTTAGAGACATGGTCTTGCTGAGTTGCTTAGGGCCTCACTAAGTTGCTGAGTCTGCCTTTGAACTTGCAATACTCCTGCCTTAGCCTCCCAAGCCACTGGGATTACAGGTGTGCACCGTTGCACCTGGCTAAATACATAGTAATTTGCTCAGCCAATGTGAATAAACATAATTCTTGTGCTTATTATTATTTTATCAGCTCTTTTCTGTGTTTCTTCTTATAAGATTAAACTAGCAGCCAACCACATTTTGAAATGATCCTTTGCGGTTTCCTCTGCTATCTGCATTGTTATTTTTTTGAGGGCAGAGAACACTTTCTTTGTACCATTTCCTAGTCTCCATGATACTGGTAGAGAGTAGGTATTGGGAGCACACTAGAAAGAGACCGTTATGCTCTCTGTAAGCACAGCTGTCTCTGTAAGCTTATTGCCTTGATTTGATTCAGCATGTCTGCTTTACTTGTTTGGAGACCATGCTGCAACTGGTGGAACTTTTCTTAGTCTCCATTCCCTCATCTGTAAAGTGGGCATGATAGTAATTTCTATCTCTGGGTAGGATTAAAGCTGAACATAAAGAGGGAGCTCTATAAAGACTAGGAGGTATTATTATCTGCAGTTTTGCAGTCATAGATCTTAGGATTTTTTTTTGTGTGTGTGTGTGTGTGGGGGGGTGGTAATGGGAATTAAACCCAGTGGTGCTTAACCACTGAACCACACCCCCAGCAATTTTTATTTTGGGACAAGTTCTTGCTAAATTGCTTAAGGCCTTGCTACATTGCTGAAGCTGGCCTCAACCTTACAATCTTCCTGCCTCAGCCTCCTGAATTGCTGGGATTACAGATGTGTACCACTATGCCTGGCACTGAGGAGCTATTCTGAAAAATTGTGTGTGCACATGCACATGTTCAAGCATGTAGGCAGATGCGTGTGTGCACATACTCAAAAAGTGGGCAGAATTGAGAGAACAGGATATAAGAGTCACAAATAGGCATTCATTGCCTGTGAAGGCCCTTTAAACTTCAGATCGGAGCTATTGTCTGCATAGAGTTCTCTTTAAAACCATGGCATTGTAATCCTCTGAGTTAATATTTTTAAAAAAATTAAACTTATATAACAGAAGATTAACCATTTTAAAATGAAAAATTTAGTGGCATTTAGTATATTCCTAGTGTTGTAGAATCATGACCCCTAAGTTCTTCTGAATTGATTACCCCTTTAAGCTGGATATATCCAGAGAAAGGCAGGGCTCATTTGCTTCTGATGCCTCTCTTGTAACTGTTCCATATCCGTCCCCATTCCCACTTTGTTCTTGCCAATCTGTATTTACAAACACAAAAACACACACTCTCTCTCTCTCTCTCTCTCTCTCTCTCTCTCTCTCTTTCTCTCTCCCTGCTCTTTGAAGCCACAGTAGTGAGTATATCTGACAGACATATATTAACATTTTTGGAGAGAGGAAGTGTTTGGCTCCAAAGGATGGAGCCAACTCTCAGAGTGTGGATCAGGTCTCATGAAAGTATTCCTTGCCATGGCAGGCTCAGTTGGCACACCTGAAAGCTGGCACAGCACAGTGGCAGTGGCCTGTTGTCCCTTAGCTTTCTAGTGGCCCTACAGACAGAAGACAACATGAAAGGAATTATGGCCATTTATAACCTCTGAGAGCCACTGTTCTGTTTGTCATTGTGTCTTCTGTCTTTGGGTTTCCCATTGTCATAAGTGGTTCTATATTAAACCATGTACAGTATTGCAAAATAACCTTAGTAGGTTCACAGCCTCACAGAGATATACTTTATATTTTTACCTATGGATAAAAGCCACACCTTAACTATTTTAAAGTATAAAAAGAATGGCTTAAGCAGGGCGCAGCGGCTCTGGAGGCTGAGGCAGGAGGATCACAAGTTCAAAGGTAGCCTCAGCAAAAGTGAGGCACTAAGCAACTCAGTGAGACTCTGTCTCTAAATAAAATACAAAATAGGGCTGGGGATGTGGCTCAGTGGTCCAGTGCCCCTGAGTTCAATCCCCAGTATACCCTGTCTCTCCAAAAAGAACAGCTTAAAGTTACTAAATTTTGTTCCAAGCACTGTGCTAAATGGCTTATGTGGATTATTTCATATAAAAATCCTTACACTGATTCTAGGAGGTAGACTTTGTTAGTATCCACTTTTTATAGATGAGGAAACTGAGGCACAGAGCTGATGGCTGACTTGTCCAAGGTCACATAGTGAACAATGGAAAAAAAAACATGTTTTTTTTTTTAATCGTTTTAAGAATGTTGGTGCTGAGGATTGAACCCAGATTCACTTTGCCAGTGAGTCACATCTCCAATTAATTTTATTTTTTATTTTGAGATAAGTCACTAAGTTTCTGAGGCTGGCCTTAAACTTGAGATTCTTTTGCCTAAGCCTCCCAAATTGCTGGGATTATAGGTATGCACCACAATGCCTGGTAAAACTATGGTTCTTTTTTTACTCACTGAGTAATACTGTTTCTTCATAATCTCACCAAGGATAATTAACAGATTAGGAAAAGAAAATGTGCAGCAAGCACATCCAGTAGCTTACTTTATTCACTATGTAGACTTTAGCCTTGGCTCATGAATTTAAAACTATGGAACCAACCTATAACAGATGAATGGATAAAGAAAATGTGGTATATATAAACGATGGAATATTACTCAGCCATAAAGAAAAATGAAAGTATGGCATTTGCCAGTAAATGGACAAAACTGGAGAATATGCTGAGAAATAAGCCAGTCCCCAAAACCCAAAGGCAGAATTTTCTCTCTGATACATGTATGCTAACCCACAACAAGGGAGGGGAATAAAAGAATTTCATTGTATTAGACAAGGGGAATGAAGGGAAGGGAGGGAGGATGGGAATAGGAAAGATAGTACAATGAATTGGACATAACTTTCCTGTCCTTATATATGAATACACTACCAGTGTAACTCCACATCATGTACAACCACAAGAATTCAGATCCTAGTTGGAAGAAGTGTACCTGTTCTATGTATATATAATATGTCAAAATACACTCTACTGTCATGCATATATAGAAAGATGAAATAAATAAGAAAGCTTTGTGATTGTCATTAAGGCACTGAACCCATCAGGAACTGTTTCTTCTTCATCTATATAATTTCCTGCTTCATCTTCCTCAGACTTGTAAGTAGAAGATGCAATATGCTATGCCAATGTCTAGAGTTGAAGTAACCAACAATGGCTTCCTGGGATTGTGTGAGAGCCATCCAATTGCATGCTGGAGAACTAGACCTCCTTAGCTGCTCCGTTATAACCTTAAGAAGTTGCACTATTCTCTGGATAAATCAAATCCTGGACAGGCCATTCCCTTTTCTACTTTATGTGACTGTACAAATTCTTAAAAACTAGCCAACTTCTCTGAACTTTGTATCCACATCTTTGAAATGTAATTGGAAGAGCATTAGGAAAATTTTCAGCCATTGAAATGTCAAGGGGCCAAACGTACCCAGTGAAATCCTTACACAGTGTCTCAGGCCTTTTTAATTTTTGAAAAATCACAGCTTTGCTATCTTAGAGGTTATAGTACAGATGAGCATGAGATGGTACATCTGAAAATGCCTTGCTCAGAGCCTGCCTCAAAGAGGGTGCTCAAGATGGTGTTGCTTTTTGTGACTTGATGCATTAGTCTTTGAGGATGGGCAGGGGAAAGGAGACCACAACAGGGGACAGGTGTTTTGGGCACCCAGGACTCCTCCACTGCAGAACTTGCCTATTTCCTGATTCCTTGAAATGTGTGCATGATTTCAAACACAGCTGCTTCTTCTTCACACAGGAAAGAGTACTGCACAAGGCAATGTCTGACTTCTCATGTAGATTATTCTGTTTCCCAGAAAAGTCGGGATAGGCCTGGAAGATGAGGCCCAGTTTTAAAAGCCTTTCTCTTCCTCTACCCTTCACCTTCCTGCCATGAAAATTATTTAGCAGGAAAACAGTCGGTAGTCTCTGAGCAAATAATAACTTTGTATTATCCCTTAATGTACAGGATAGGGGAGCAGAAAGACCAGGAAAGCAGTGGAGGGGAGCAGTAAAGTTCTCTGAAAGAATTATTGAATATTTTCAGAAATTCCAAATGTCCCACATGTTCACTGTTATCAGTGAAATAACGCACAGATGCTAAAAGAAAAATAGTGATTCTATCCACAATTCTTCCCATCTCTGCAGCATAAGCAATGTTAAGAGTGTGGGTCTCAATCCTCCCATGAACTTCTGAGCACATTCAAATATATGTGTTTATGTAGAATGTCCGTAGGGGATGCAGTTTGTACTAGGATGTGACTTGGGATATACATGTTTCTCTGCTTGACTTTTGCACTTCACAGTGTATCATAGACTTCCAGACAGGTCCATGGTTATTGATCTGGTTCATTGTTTCAAGTAGCTGCATAATTGTCCATAATATGAATATACCAGACTTTATTCAACCTCAACCATTCATCAATTTGTGTGTGTTCAGAATATTTAGAAGAATATTTAGAAGTTTGTAGTAATTCCCATAAAAAGGGACAGTATGTTCATTAATCCAGACACATTTACCAATGTTGATGGGAAAGATTGTTAGGTCAAAGGGTTTTAATTTAACTAATGCAAAGGATGCTTGCCTGATGTTCATAAATAGCATTCTGATTCCCTCTTATTTTCAGAAAGTCAATTGTTCAAAAGTTAAGCAGATTTCATTTGCCTTCCCACTAATCAATGGCTCCATAGTAAAAACTTTTTTAGAGTGGGCTGTGAAGGATATGATCTTCTCTTGGGTGAGATCCCAGAAAGTGGTGGGTTGTAATTTACCAAAATGGACCAAATTCTCTTGATGCTTTCCTCACTGTTCTAGTCAAATTATTCTCCTACCTTTCTAGAAAGCCATGATCATCCTAGGCCCAACCTCAAGAGGCAAAACGAGAATGCATTCTATTAGCAGGAAACATGTTTGGGTTCTCTCTCAGATATTTTCCCCTGTTGGACAAAATACCAAGGGATCAGAAGGCCTGGAATAGTAAGGAGAGAACATGTTAACAGAAAATGAGCAACACCAATACACTTTGATAAAGGAATTTCTTTAGCAAAATTATTGCTTAAGAGTGCCTTGATAAGTATCAAGGACATGGTAGGGCCATGGGTGTTCACTATAAAATTCTTTCATGTTTGTGTAACAAAATGTTATGATATTAATGTGTAATTTGATTTATAAAAAATTTGGTCATACACCACTGCCTAAATATAAGATCCATATCAAGTTACTTTGTCATGTCTATGATACTTTGTTTTTTAAAGCACTTTCACAATCCAGTTCTACCTTATAACAGCCTTGTATGATGAAAATCATACTCCTCATTTGGCAACAGAGAATTTGGTCTGGCCAGGTAAATGACTTGTCCAAAGACACATATATAATTAGCAACACACATAATTAGCATTGAATTTGGGATTACCCATGGAGTTTTATTTCCACTGGGGAAGAGTGTATAACATGAGATCCCAATTCCATTTCTCATCAGGCTTCTGCCTGATTCTCACTTGGCCTAACCCAATTTCTCTTTTACTTGAATCATGTGAACTCATGCTTCTTCCCATGGCTGATTTCACACTGATTGAGGACTAGTAACATGCTAGATGCTCTAGAGACCACTGAATTAAATTTTGGTTGCTGCTTTTTATTGTCCAATCTCAATTTGTTACAGCCCAATCTAAAATAGTTATCCCTCCACATGAATGGAACAGTCTTATAAGAACATTGCTCTCTCCCCATTTTTCCTCAAGTCTCCTCAGAGAATTTCTTGGTCAGGCAAGAATATCCTGTAACTGGCCTCTGAGTGGTCCTGAAAATAGCTTCTTATTTTGCTTGACTTTCTCTGGACAATGAATAACAGGCCAGTTTTCTTTTTTGATGAATCAGAAGTGTAGCTCCAGCAAAGAATGACTTGAGGCATTTTGGAATGGTCTCTGTGACCCTAAATATTTTCCTTGGCAGCTGAAATGTCCTCTTTAGAGATATAACCCCTTGACTCTTTCCTGCCCCTTATATCTTGTCAGTTATGCTGTATTGACCATGCTTTATGTTATCCTCTGGAACATTTGGAACATCTGGAACATCTGTTCTTTCTTTAAGCATTCTTATTGTCACTGGCCTTGCCACCTTAAGTAGCTACAGGAAGACCCCCAAAGATCTCCCTATGTACTCTCTCCTTCTTTACTCCACACCGTATTTTCCTGACAGAATTGTATTTCTAAAACGGAGTCCTGGTTTTGTCAAGCCCCTACTCAAAATCCTTAGGCAGCTTTCTGTTACCCAGTGCAGTGCTTTTCAAAGTCTGTTTGCCCATTTATTTTGCCTATTTATTGTTTATTCTTTGGTTTTCAATCATCTGGGGAACCTTTTTTTCCAAGCAAAATATTGTATAGTTAAGATCACAAAATAAAAGACAGATGAAAGTAGACATTCTCTAAAAAATGGAGACAGGCTCTAGTCAAAGCAATAAGTTAGGGCCTAAGCCTCCCTGCTTTTTTACCTCCGGGCAGAACACTTGGGCTCAGAACATACAGTGTGAACATCACTGGTCAGAACTCCTTAGCATGGCATTCAATCCTGCTGCCCTTCCCCATTGGACTTGCACTTGTCCCTCAAAGAAACCCTTTACCTCAGGCATTTTTTTTTTTTTGCTCTCTGTCTTCTCCATACAACTGAGCATTCTTCTCTCTGCCTTTGCATACACCATAACCCCCAAACCTGAAATACCCACTGCTCTCATCTCTTCCTGTCTGAATTACATTCACCCTTCCTTCAAAGACCAGCTCTAGTCCTACCTATTTACTTCAAGAAACCTTCCATGGCTTCCTTGTTCTATAGGGATTTACTTCCTAGGGCTGTGATGACTTCATCTTCCAACCAAATAAAAAGTGATACTGACGATGTTCAACAAAGAAATTCCTTTAAATTTATGTACTCCTTCTGGCTACAGAAGGCATATGGGAGGGATCATTAAACGTGCACTCTTACACTTTTCAATGGTGCCACTCTGGGAAGTCCCCATGCCTCAAGTTCTTCATCTGTAAAATGGGAATAATAATAATAGTTATCTTCAAGGTTTATGAGAGGATTACATTAAGTTCCCTATTCAGTGTTTGGCATTTAGGAATTAATTATGAATATTAACTTTTATTAGAATAGCCCAGGTACAGAGTGACATGAAGTCCTAAGCCAAGACAGAGATAGTAGTGTATACACTGATGTTAGATTGTTGAGGGACCAGAAGTACAGAATTATGTACAGACTAGTGGACAACCAGTGGAGGGTAAAACAGGGTGCTTCTTACTAAGTGGGAAGGAAGTACTCTGAGAGGTGGCTCCTTCCAAAACCCTACATCAGCAAGGGCTCAATTCTCACAGATCCTATGCTCAATAATAATGAACTGCTGTTATGGTCTCTCTTCATATCTATGTTCTTTTAATATTTTATCACTTTTTTATTGGGACAAAAACCATGTATCATAAAAATTTATCCCCTTAATCATTTTAAAATTTATGGTTCAATAGTTTTAACTATATACACTCTGTTATATAACAGATCCCTAGAACTTTTTCCACCTTGTAAAAATGAAACTTTATATCTATTGAACAATAACACTCCCTTTCTCCCTCCCCACCTCCAACCCCTTTCTGCTTTCTGTTTCTAAAAATATGGTGACTGCTCAGCAGGGTGGTGCATGCCTGTAATCCCAGTTACACAGGAGACTGGGGTAAGAGGATTGCAAGTTTGCAGTCAGCCTAGGCAATTTAGTGAGACTGTATCTCAAAATAAAATTATTTAAAAGGACCAGGGATGTAGCTTAGTGGTAGAGCACTTGCCTAGTATGTGCAAAGCCCTAGGTTCAATCCTCAGTACCATAAAGAAAAAAAAAATCTATTTTTGTATCTCATATATTTGGAATCATGCAGTATTTGTCTTTTTGTGACTAGCTTATTTTATTTAGTATGTCCTCTAGGTTAAAGTGTGAAAGAATTTTATCTTTTTTTGAAACTGAATAATTATATTCCATTGTATGTGTATAAAACATTTTCTTTTCCCATTGATGTGTTGATGGATACTTGGGTTCCTTCCACCTTTGGGCTATTGTGAATATGCTTCTATGAATATGGATATTCAAAGATCTTTTCAAGACCCTTTTTTCAGTTCTTTTGGATGTATACCCAGATATGGAATTGTTGGATCATATGGTAGTTCTATATTTATTTTAGTTTTTTGAGAAACTGCCATATTGTTTTCCATAGCAACCACACAGTTCCTACCAGCAATGCACAAGGGTTCCACTTTCTTCCATTCTTACCAACCCTTGTTATTTTCTGTTTTCTTTATGATGATGGCCATCTGAATGAGTGTGTAGTGATTATTTCATTGTGTTCTTTCTTTGAATTTTTTAATGATTATTGATGTAAACAACTTTTCATGCACTTATTTGCTATCTGTATATGTCTTATTTGGAGAAATATCTATTCATATACTATACTAATTGTTTAATTAAGTTATTTATTTTATTGTCATTGAGTTGTAGGAGTTCTTTATATATTTGGGATATTAACTCATTATCAGTAATACAGTTTGGAGATATTTTTTTTCATTCTATGGATTGCTCTTTAAATTATTTCCTTTTACTGCACAGAAATTTTAAGTTTGGTATACTCCCACTCACTTATTTTTGCTTTTAGTATTTTTTTAATGTACACATATCCTGACTTTCCAGTGAGATTTGAAGCTACTCAGGGTAAAGACAGAGTGATTCTTCTTACGTTTTCTATTGTGGCATGCTCTGAGCCAGGCGCTTCATGGTTGCTTGGAATGGTTTACTGACCAAGCCATTGAATCTACTAAAGCACATCAACCCATTATTGGCCATGAATACTTTAGCAAAAATTTTTCTCTAGTTAACTGGGAGCTAAAAGGATAGCCATTTGTAATTGGACCAAAAGATAGGAATGATTTAGAAGTGTGAAGATCAAACAAACTTTCCCTACCAGGAAGTGGAGTGTCTGTGGATGCAGGTGAGAGCATTGTGCCAAGCATAGGGTAAACTCCCTATAAATGTTTGCTGTTTTCACCACTAGTGTACTAGATGCCTGGGACATGGACAAATAGTGCTAGAATAACAGAATGGAGACAAGGAAAAGCCAAAAGAGGAACTTTGGCTTTTTACGTACTAAAAAGTGTGTGTGTGTGTGTGTGTGTGTGAGTGTGTGTGTGTGTGTACACATGCACACGTGCACATATGCTTGAGTGCAAAAGGAGAGGTTACAAGATTCAAATTGGTTTTGTGATCAGAAACATAATTAGCTGTTTCTATTCTTTCCAAGAGCAACCATTAATGCAGGTAGAGTGGAAGATCACAGATGTGACTTCTATTTGGTGAGCTCTTTTGCAGTGGGGTGCATTCATTACCCATCTCATGCATATGTTAGTGATTTGTCCATAGTGGTTGTTCAATATACAGTTCCATAATGTTTAGGAAAGAAGGAAAGGAGAGAGAAAGAAAGGAAGGAAGGGAGGAACTATGAGTTGATTAAAGTATCTTCTCTGAGGACTCCAATAGAATAAATAGAAATTTCTGACCTGTTATTTAATTTTAAAATTGGTGTTGCCTTAAGGACTCATGATATTCAATAATGAAAACTCAGCAAAGATGGTGGTCTCTGCTTTTCACTGGAAGAAATATCAAGGGAATTTAGAAAATATCTTGAGACAAATGAAAATCTTGAGACAAACCAAAACTTCTGGATGCAGTGAAAGCAGTGCTAAAACGTGATTTATAACATAAATGCATACATTTAAAAAGAAGGAAGTTCTTTAAATCAATAAACAAAATTTGTTCCTTAAAGAAGAAACCAAATCCAAAGCTGACCAAAAAAAAAGATAAATAAAAAAATTAGAGGAAATCACTAAAATAAAGGGCACATTTCAAAAAGGTTCTGAGAAAGAAAGATTTTCAAAGTTATCACCATACAGAAATGAGAACTGTTTGAGGAGATTGGTTTAACCTGACATAAACATAATAAAAGTTGAATTGATATGATAAATAATAATAATAGTAATAGAAAACACTGTTATCACTAGCTGTGTTCATTGTATACATGCATTAAAAATCACATTATCCATTGATATGTACAATTTTTAGGTTTTTGTATCAGTTAAAAAAATATATATATACACACACACACAATGACAAAGAACAAGGAAATGAAAATAATTTAATTTTAAAAAGCATCAGAAAGAAAGCAATACTTAGTAATGAACTTAAGGAGGGAAAAGATTTGTACAAGGAAAACTATAAAGTATTGCTGAAAGAAATTAAACAAGATCTAAATAAGTGAAAGACATCCTGTGATCTTGGATTGGAAGACCTAATTTATTAAAGATTTCATTACTTCCCAAAGTGATCTACTAATTTAGTGCAATCCATAACAAAATCCCAATGACATATATTCATTAAAATGGAATTTTTAATCAAAGCACTAGCAGGGAAAAGGCAATCCACAGAATGAGGGAAAATATTTGCATATATCTGGTAAAGGATTGATATTGAGAATATATTTAAGAAAACTTATAATTCAACAATAACTAAAATAATCTGCTTAAGAAAATGGACAAAGGATTGAATAGATAACTTCTCCAAAGAAGATATACAAGTGGTCAATAAACACATGAAAAGATGCTCAAAATCACTAATCATTATGGTAATGGTAATCAAACCCGCAAGTGAGATAACACATTACCATATATTCTGGCATTTCGACTTTTGAGCATATACCCCCCAAAATTGAAAGAATTGACTTACTTGAACAGATATTTATATACCCATGCTCCTTGTGGATTTATTTATAGTAACCAAAAGGTGAAGATAAACCAAGTGTCTATCAATAGATGATTTATGTCTATATAGATGTGTTACGTATATAGAATGAAATATGATTCACCCTTTAAAATGGAAAGAAATTCTGACATATGCTGCAACAATGGATGAACTCTGAAGACAGTATGCTAAATAAAATAAGCAGACTCAAAAAGATATTGTATGATTCCACATACATAAAGGTGCTTACAGTAAACAAATTGTAGATCTAAAGTAGAATGGTGGGTATGAGGGGCTGGGGATGAGAAGAATAGGAATTAATTGTGTAACTGATATAAAATTTCAGTTTGGAAAGATGAATTTATGGAGATAGATGGCAGTGACATTAGTACAACAGTGTGAATGTATTTTTTCTTTCTATGCTTTATTAGAATTTCTCTGATTTTAATGATTTTCTTTTCTTCTACTTCTTATTCACAAAAGAAAACTCTTCCATTAAAATATGTTTTGACAATGGCTAGATAAGAAACTCAGTTGTTTAACAATATGACCCCAAAACTTTAATAAAGAACATAGAGTTAAGAGAATAAGATACAAATTTTCATTAATAGAAATAGTACCAGTAAGTCTCTGAAAAAAAACATTTGCAGAGACTGACTTATTTGATATTACTGATAATTAATCTTATTATTTGATAGTATCAAATAAAATCCTGTAGTTCAGCTCTTGCCATCTTTACTTGCTTAATAAAGACCTGGCATACTGCTGCTCTTGGTAAGTGTGAATGTATTTAATATGCCAGAATTATTAAGTAGAAAATTTATTTTATGTATATTTATCATAGTAAAACAAATAATTGTTAGAAATCTGAGTTATAGTTTGAATATATGGGCAATAATAATTTAATAGAAAACAAAGATAAAAAGACTGTTTTGTGGTAAAATGAAACCAATACAGAAGCTAAATACATATGCTAATAAAAGTTGAATTGATAGGATAAATAATAATAATAATAATAATAATAATAATAATAATAGAAGAAAACGCTGTTATCACTAGCTGTGTTCAAAGTAACTTACAAATATTACCTCATCTATCACAACAACCTATGAAGAAACTACTGTTATTTCATTTTACAGATAACGAAAGGGAGGCTCTCTTGGGACCAGGAAATCCACTATGTTACTATAAAGTCTCTAACACTGAGGAGATAACAGTTAAATAGGAGAAATCTATAGGCAAGGATGAAACTCTACAATGTCATATGTGTTGTAAGACAAGGATATCCGGAGTGTTACTATAGATCAGATGGAAAAGCAATTAATTGTGTCTTCCAAGGCCCCAGAGAGGACAGGACTTAGAAACTGAGTGACAGAGACTCAGTGCCAGAGGGTCTCAGAGGAGACAGAAGCAATGATGGCCCATAGAAGACAATGAAAGAGTCACAGATGTGGGACTACTTTAGCTGGATTCTGAAAGGTAGACAAGACTTGGATAGGTAAAAGGAAAAGGTACTCCAGGCAAGAGTAACCACATAGAGAAGAACTGCCATGAACAAGAAGAGTCTCAGAATAAGTTGCTATAAAGTGAACAATGAGGGAGGAACCCTTTGGGGCAGGTGGGATAAAAAAGAAATCTAAGGGGCTAGGATTGTGGCTCAGTGGTAGAGCGCTTGCCATCCATGTGTAAGGCACTGGGTTCGATTCTCAGAACTACATATAAAGAAAACAAAGGTCCATCAACAACTAAAAGATTATATTAAAAACAAATAAACAAACAAAATAAATCCAAAAGCTCACAGTTTACAACTATAGGATCATGGAGTCTAGCTGTGAGGTAGTATGCCAGGACCCCATACATTTTTAGAAGAAGCGCCTTGTAATTTTTTTTGTGGTGTTGGAAAATGAACTCAGGGCCTCACACATACTAGGCAGGTGCTCTACCACTGAGCTACACTCCCAGACCTCCCCACCTTTTAATTCATATTTTTTGATTCCATGGGCATGGGGTAGACACAACCTAAGGAGTAAGCAGTGAAGGCCCTTCCCTGGTTGGGAGGAAAGCTGTTAACTCTTACTTTGGCAACATATTCCCACTTGGCTGCACTGAACGGAATTCATGTAATTCTTCCAGGAGTAGCATACCAATGCCAAATTAAGGATTGAGTCATGGTGCCATTTCACCCTGCCCAGCTCTCCTTGCCTGCCAGCAAAGTTCTGTAGGAGGCATGACTTAGGAGGCAACAACCTCCCATATGGCTTTTAGATATTTCAGTGACTCTTCATCTCCTGTGCTGATGGTTCTCTGGCACACTTTCTCTGGAACTGAGAGTCAGTGAAGCTTCAGTGAGCTGCAGAGGAGGAAAACTTGAAGGAGGATTCTCTTGGTCACATAGTCCCTAAAATCTCCTTTGCATTTCTCCACATTTATCAAAAAGACTGCAAGACATTGAGAAGAAAGCTCCCTCCCCTAGATCCTTACCAGTGCTCCCTGAGGAGAAATTTTGTGCTAAAGGGTGGCAAGATGGATGTGTGGGAATTCCTGGGAATTTGTAGTGAGAGGAAAGGGCAGGAGTGAAGAGATCTTTGAAGCTTAAAAAGAAAAGGGCTGCTTAGTTCAACTTAACAACTGTTGAAGATCAATTTTCCATTTTCACCTCCAGAATTTTCACATGACGCCCAGTTTAAGAGACTAATTTTGTCGTTCCTTTGCCTTTTAAGATTCCAAGATTAAACTTCCTTAGTTATGCTGGTTAAATAGATGAATGGGTAGATGAATGAAGGGATATTGGATATACAGATCATGAATGAATGGGTGGATACATGTGACTGATACGTAGTTGGATAGATGAAGACTAAGAAAAGGAAAATATATCTGAAGTTCATCTCTTTCCTGCTTATCTTTGAAGTTCACGTAGGCTGCCTCAAGACATCATGAAACACTTCCTGGGCATCTCCCATTTCTTTCATTAGGTTTTAGATATGGCTAACATTGATACAAATTCTGCACCTTAGCTTATTTTCAATAGATTTGATGTTAACTTTCACTGTGAAAGATTCAGTTTATAGACAGATACACTTTCTACTGTTTTCTACTGACTTTTGGCAATTGGTAAACAATTAACTTTGTAGAGCCCACTCTCACCCTTCTTCTAACCGAACTGCAGAGGGAACTAGTGATATGGTTAAAGCCAGTTGCTTGAAATGACTCATCAGTGAAAAGCAAAACATTTCATTCATTTGTATATACATGCAATACACAAACTGATTGCCTACTGTGAGATATTTGTCTTCCACATAGCCCATATGTTTCAGGAGCTCACAGTCTAGTGTGAGAAAGATATGTGGTATAGGGATCTAGAATACAATAAGTCCCAAATTGGAAGTAGATAAAGAGGGTCAGGAAGTGTCTAGAGCAAGAGACACTTGAGCTACTTGAGAGGATCAGAAAAGGCTTCTTATAGGAGGAAGATACTGGGAATCCCTGAAGGCCAACCCAAGAAGATTAGGCTTCTCCAATAAAGAGGACAACCAATGAAGGGCTTTTCCGAGCAGAAAACTTAGGGGCAAGATACATATTAATCCTTTCTGGTAAATATTGGACTATCATCATGCTTAGTTACCATGGCAACTAAATATTTATGGTTCAATCAGTCCTAATTTTCAAACATGGGTGGGAGCAACTTTTCCTGTGTTGTTATTATTTGTTTTTATAATTATTGCTATTATTTCTTTTCACCTAATATACAATCGATCTCTTCATCTTCTCCCAGCCTGCTTTGAATTTTCAGCAGTGATAAGAACATTGTCTTATTTAGGGGTTACTCTTGCAACCACATTTTCAACTTTGGCTCTATCTCTCTCCCTTTCAAGTGCAAGAGTACCCATTTAAACGTCTGTGGATTCAGTTGTGGGGAGGTCTATGAACTTGGATGAGAAAAAAGTACATTTATATTTTTACTAATCTCTAATTGAAACAACTTTGTCTTCAATTATAAATGTAGGTAAAAATGACTAGTAGTAGTAGCACTAATTGTGGCTTTATTACTAATAGAAATCATGGATATTTTCTGTATTACTACAGATATCGCCAATATCTTTAAATATTATTTGTGTGCATCACTACCTCAAAATTATAGTAGTTATGAGAGTCACTGCTGGAACTTGTTTAATATATTAACAAAGAATCACATATATGCCTACATCACAAAGTTTTTTAATAATAAATCATTTCAGTATTGATGGATTTCTTAGTATTCTTATATGTTTCATTTTATACATTTAGAAAATTGTTCTGCGAAGGATCCATAGGCTTCATCAGACTTCAGTAGGGGTTCCTAGCACAAAATTAGTTAAGAGGCACTATACTGCATTTTAAAATAATTGTTCATTCTAGAAAACATTTCTTTTGGGCTACCGTGTTGCCAGCTTTCATTCAGAAACTTTCCCAAGGTTGTAAATATTTAGATCAATGCCCTTGAAGACCAGTAAATCTAGGTTGTATTTATGTGACTACAGGCAAGAAAGGAACATTATGCGAGCAACTCTGGTTTTCAGCCAAGCCTGATTCTTTAATGCACCAGATTTCTGGGTGCATGATAATCTATAATCTATTTATTGCCCTACTTGTAGCCACTGCTCCTGTTATTTGCAGACACATTCAGAAATTGAGGTTTGGATAGCTCACAGTATTGCATTTAACCATTCTTCTTCCCTGGATGCCCCTGCAAACAATGCACTTGTGTGTATCAAATGAAGATAATGAAAAACAAAGGGAAGACTGCCCAATGCCGAGCACAGACTAGGCAGGCACTCACAGACACTTGTTAGAAAAGAAAGAGGCTCGAAGGACATGTAAATTTCATCTGACAGTGGCAATTTCGCTCCATTTCCTTTTCTCCTGATTACTGAAGTGAAAGAAGAAGGGGGGAATTGGCTCAATTGTCAAGGAAATGAAGTAGTTTGGTTCAGCTCCCTGGTAACTCAGGCCCTAATGAGGTAGGTTCTTAATGAGCCAGATCTTCCTCCTTGTCCTCTTCTTAAAGGGCTCTTCATGGGCTCATTGTCAGTTTCTGTCTCCCATGCTCATGCACTTGTCTTCTTTCCCCTCATTACTAACCCTCGGGAAGGTACACTTGGGCGCGCACACACACGTCAATGAATGACTCACACTGAGAACTTGAGACGTGCTATACATACATAAGAAATCCCATTGTGACTTGATTATCACCAGATTTAAATACGCTATCCCTGAAACATCCCAACTCTATATAGCAAGAGCTCACACATTCACACTCTCCTTTTGCACACACAGGGGCCATACATACACAGTCTCCATGGCCATAGCCCTTTATACATCAGTGCCACACACCTCTGGGATGAGTCAAATCTTCACACCCATCACCCTACTGTGAGACATGATACTTGTTCAAGTGTACGTGTTTGTGGAGAGGACTCATTCCAAAATGTGCTATGCCCCTCCTCTACTCCTTTCTTCTCCCCATCCCTATATATCTAAAACTTACACAGGCATTCATAACATACAGGCCCAAGGGCCTAAAGGTCAAAGTCAGGGGACCCCTCTCTCGCAGGCACTGTGCAGATCTGTAAGTTCCCACGATGGTTATATCTGCATTGCTGTTGTTGCTAAGGTGGTGAAGAGCAATCAGCTATGGCTTGTTTCTAATTTTTGTAGGGACATTCAAGCTGGCACAGGAAGAATTCAGGTAGGTTCCCTTGGTCAGACTTTTCTCAGCATGTGGGAATGTGACTCCCTTGGCTAAGCTATCCAGCTAGTTACAGGAGATGCTGGGGCCTCTGCCACCCACACTTTTTTTTTTTTAAAGAAGATTCCCCAACACCAAATTAGCCATTTGAAAATTGAGCGTAAGTGATTCCCATTTGGCTAATTGCTTTTAAGGAGTCTGTCAAAACCCTTCACTTATTCCAGCCCACACTAAGTTAGAAATTCCAGAATAGCATGATGGTTGGGGCAGTGACTCGGGAGCAGTTATAGTTGCTAGGATGGAGGCAGTCTTGTGTGGTGGCTGGGGCCCTGTGGGAACTCCAAGTGACATTTTTAGGGGTTCCCCAAGCTGACAGTGAGGAAAAGCTGATCTGATGCTGCCTGCCATTTGGTTTGAACATAAGCTGAACACTGAGAAATGCTGGACTAATTGGCTGATAGCAGATGGGAGGCCCTAGAACTCCCTAGGCCACCTTAAGTGATGGATATGAGACCTGCAGGAAAAACATTGAAGCAAGCCAAAAGGTGATCCTCAGATTCTTGGATCTCTCCTGGAGTTGAAAAGCTCACTTAGATATTTTCTCTCAACCCTCTTAAGGGCTGTGTCATGATTTGTTTTGGTAGGAATAAGCAGAAAATCAGCAAAGCTGAAGACAGGAATCATATTGTGTTTGTTTTCTATTGCTATGTAACAAATCCCTTCAAAACTTAATGGCTTCAAACAAATATTTATTATTTCACAACTTTGATGGGTCAGGATTCCAGGCACAGCTTAGCTGAACCCTCTGCTGTAGTTGTCTCAAAAAGCTACAGTCATGATGATGGTTAAGGCTCTATTATTCATCTCAAGGCTCAACCGGGGAAGCATTGGCTTTTAAATTGTCACTTGGTTGCAGGGAGGATTCAGGTCCTTGCTGATTGTCAGGCCAAGGTTCCATAGTTCTTGCTAGTGTTGGGCAGAGGCTGTCCTCAGTTCCATGTCACATGGCCTCTCCAGTGTGGCAGTTTGCTTCATCAGTGTGTTCAAGCCAAAAAGGCAATGAAGAGAGGGAATGCCAGAAAGATAGGTATAATAATATTTTGTAATCTAATCACTGAAGTGGTATCGTATTAATTTTGCCATAATCTATTCCCTAGAAGCAAAACACTAACACTTCATGACTGTGAAAACCAGAGAAGGGGTAATTAGGAACCATTACCTAATTGTAAGCTTTCAGGAATTAAAAAAATATATATAATGAAAAGAATACTTTTCTTGAAATTGGGGATCTTCTAAATTTGGTTTTGTGATTAAAATAAGGTATTTTAAAAACATTTAGCAGGGTTACTAGCACCCAATAAATTTGATTTATTAATTTTGTTATTATTTGGTAATCATGTGAGGAGGCTTTATCTCCTATACTCTTTAAAAAAGCATTGCACAGTCTCATTCCTTAGGCCATTACAGTGTCAACACCCCAAAGATGAGTTTCTCTCTCTCTCTCATCAAGCTCTCATTTGCCCTCTCCTGCCAAACACACAAACACAGAAGTGCATGTACACAAACCAACTCTAAATTGTCCCTTCTGTATTTCATTTATCTCTGTATTTTATTCCCCAAGGGGATGGAAGCTAGGAAATGAAATTGAAGGATAGCTTATTTCCTCAGAGATGGCTACAGTAACCTACTTGGAAGACTAAACTATGCCCAAAGGGGTGAAAAAAAA